>NW_009258116.1:9129897-9158781 GCF_000149755.1 Phytophthora sojae
GAGCGGGGTCTGACAGAACCAGAATAGGCGCATGAAGGAGACTGTCCTTAATGGCCGCGAACGCATCTTGATGCTCGGTGCTCCAACACCACTCCGCATCCTTCTTCAGGAGATTGGAGAGTGGCCGAGCCATCTCAGCGTAGCTCTCGCTGTACTTGTGCAAGTAATTGGCCAAGCCAAGCCACTTGCGAAGATCCTTTTGGTTCTTGGAAACCGGCCAGTCGACAATGGCCTTGACCTTGACCGGGTCGGCCCTCAGGCCACGCTTCCCGATGAAGCACCCTAAGAAGGGGATCTCTTCCGCTCCGAAGATGCATTTGTCAATGTTGGCGTACAACTTGTTTTGACGCACGCATTCGAGCACAGCACGCAGGTGCTCAACATGGTTCTCCATATCAGTCTTTCCGTGCTCCGCGCGACTGTGGACAACAATGTCATCGAAGTACGTTTGCGCGTACGCCCGATGGGGCCTGAAGAGCTGCGTCACAAGACGATTAAACGTCGCCGGCGTGTTCGAAAGCCCTTGGGGCATCACCAATCACTCCCAGAGCATGCCGCTCGGAGTACTCACCGCGGTGAGAGGAATGTCGCTTGTCCTCATGAACAATTGGTAATATCCATCGACCAAGTCGAGCGCACTGTACATCGTACATCCTGTCATGTTGTTCTGAAGAACATCCTTCCGTGGAATCGGCGTCTGCGCCGGGATGGTAGCGGCATTCAGCTTGTTGAAAGCATGCACGATACGCCACTTGCCATTCGGCTTTCTGACACAGAACGTCGGCGTAGAGTGTGGAGACTTACTCATACGCACCATGCCCGCCTCGTGCTTCGTACGGAAGAACGCGTCAATGACGTCACACTGCTCCTTCGGCAAGGGCCACTGCCTCGTCCCGCAGTACTTCGTTCCCGGAACGAGATCGATTTCGTGTCGAACACCTCGATCCGGAGGTAGCTCCGAGGGCGGCTCCTTCGAGGCCACGTCCTGGTAATCCTTTACCACTTGATACAAGGGATCCGACGGGTCCTTCAAGATCGCCGATCCGCTCCGCGCATTCAGCGCCTTCTTGGTGTCTTCCAGGACAGCTTCATCCAGAAGCGTGGACGAGTTCAACTCTTCTTCGAGTCGTATGACCACTAACTCGGCCAAGTCTCCAGCCTTCAAGGCTTCGCCGAACTCGGCCAAGGACATCTTGTCCAGCTCCAGGAGAGCAGACAGTGAGGGCAAGTCGTCGAGGTTAATACCACCGTCGACGTCGTCCGTCACTCCATTCACGAGTGTATAGAGCTGCTCGCTCTCGTGTGGAGCCTCGCCGCTCGACACGTCCTTCTCGACTCGTGAGATCGCAGACGCCTTGCGTCTCGCAGCCAGCGCTTTGCGGCGCTGCCTCCTCTTCATGGACACCGTCCGCTCTGAAGAGCTCCGTGATTTCACGTGCGTCTTGACGCCAGGTGTCACCACCTCGTTCAGCTCCGGGGGAGCTCCAGTGTCTTTACCGACACGCGAAGAGCTGCACGATCCGCAGCCTCCACTCAGTGGATTACGTGCCACTCCACGATCTTCATCCGGGCAAAGCCCCTTGTTATTCGGCATCATACCGACCGTGCCGTCGCTGGCACGCAGCAGGGCGTCGCCCTCAGATGCACGCCCGCTCAGCGGAATTCGTGCCGCTCCACCTGCCGTCCGCAAGCCACGCTCGGAACGTTCGTTCTCGACACACTCAGTGTCCACCAACTCGGAAACTCCGATGTCCAGCACATTGACCGACTCGGTCCAGTGCTCGCGCCAAAAGCGCTTCTGCTTCCTAGCAGAGATGGGTTCATGACTCGCCAATGCTCCGCCAGGAGAGAAGTGCGTAGCACCAAGGGTCTTCGACCTCCAACCGATCCAAGGCTCGTGGCGTTCCAGCCACGCCATACAAAGGATGAGATCATATCTCGAATCGAGGTCTAAGACCAGACAGCGTTCCACGCTATCAAAATCCAAAAACTTCACGCCCAGGTCCACAGGGACCTTAGGCACCGTGACACGAGTGCCCGTCGCGAGACGAACAGTGACGATGTCACTCCCGCGCGCTACCAGCGCCTCAGCATAAAGCTGACTTCCGTCCATCGTAGAACGCCGGGCGTAGTTACCCGACGCCCCCGAATCGATCAAAATCGTCCATGGCTTCGTGAAGCCCTTCACCCAAGCTTGGACAACTAGCAAGCCCGGCTTGCATACACGTTCCGTGTTAGAGAGTACGGCTCTCTTCGGGGCTAAGTCCTGTCGACCTCCACCTCGCCGAGGCTCAATAGAACTTAGTTCTTCCCCAGTAGGCCGCCCCGCGCCTACTGGGACTTCTCGTTTCCCCGAGACAAACCAGAGCCCTGGCTCGAACTCGAAGAGCGGCTTGACGAAGCCTGGCGCTGATGGCGCAGCGGACACCCAGCACGAAGGTGACGGGTGTCACCACAGATGAAGCATCTGCGGATACCGCGACGCTACGAAGCTCGGCTTCTTCGTCTTCAGCATAGCTGAGGTCCATGGGTTCCGGACCACTCGACGCGCTAGCGTAAGACGCATTCCACCCAAGTCTCGACGACTTAAAGTTGTGCTCCGCATTCAATGCGACGCTCACAGCCTCTTCGAAAGAGCTCGGGTGGGTTCGGAACACCTCCGTCCTGGCAACGCCAGTGCGGAGGCCCTCCATGAACACCGTAACGGTGACTGCCTCCGGCAGAGGGTCCGCAGACATACCAGCAATGAGAGTTCTCAACTCTTGGAGATAGTCCATCAACTCCTTCTTGCTCTGCCTGGTCGCCAGGAAGCGTGAGCGCACGCGATACGCCTCGTTAGGCGGAGCAAACACTCGGGACAATTGCTGTTTCAGCTGGTCCCACGTCGGGAAGGCCACCTCGACCGACGTCCCGGACGTTTGTGCCCACTCTCTCGCTCGCCCACCGAGCTTCGAGATGGCTAGTACCACGCGCTGCGACTCCGTCCGGAGTCATAGCCATCTCAACCTCACGGGTCCAAAGCATCAAGCTTTCACCCTCCTTGCCTTCGAAGGTCTTCACGCTCAACATGAGCGGCTTGGGTCTTGTTCCCGCGTCGAATGACGAAGCGGGCGCTTGGGGCGCCGCGGCCGTCGCCATCCTCTGCTGGAGGTGCTCTAGGAGAGCATTCTCGTAGCTTGAAAACGCCTCGAGACGCGCGTTCACCGCGTCGGGGCCTTGCTGCGCAAGTTGCGTCACGCCCTCCGAGCCCAGCAAGGACATAAGCTTTTTAAGCGCATCCTGCTGGTTCGGGGCTAAGTGAGCGAACTGCTCCATTCTCCACACAAGATCAATCTATACAGACTCACGTGTCGGATTGACTACAAGTGCTACCAAGTGCAGCGGGACTGCCGTAGCTTTGCGTCAGAGGAAACTTAACAGACTCACAGAGTCTCAGCTTAAAATAGCCCGCTCTAATACCAGAACGTACGAGTCCGTACACCTAACGGACTTCAAGAGTCAACCCTTAACTCTCAACTGTGTGAATCTCAAACTGAATGTATTTCCCTTTATTGCGGCAAAGCCGCCTACGGTGTAAATGTATCCGGTTCACTATCTAGCATAGTGAACCCTAGTCATATGCATAATCAGTGGCTCTGAAGCCATGTACTGATTCTCCTACTGATTTAGGTTAGACAGTGTGTACCCACTTCGTAACCCTTCGGGTAACTCTCGTGTAACCCCGTTACACCCTCCCCCACCAAACCGTGGACACGGGTGTTCACGCTTAACGGTCAACCACCGGGTCTTGTTCCGTCAAGCCTCCTTCTCGAACGAGTCGATCCACATCGCGTGGACTTCTCTGAGAACTTCTCGGCGCAACGCGCCATCACATGACTTTAAGTCATAAAGCCTTTTGGTCTTTCGACCGCAGACAGCCTCTCGTGAGATCCGCCTCGGAGCCTCGCTCCTCTCGTGCTGCTGCACTGTGTGCCTCCGCACCTCCGCGAACGCCAGCGCCCGCGCGCACACCCTCGACGCCTTCCAGGCTCTCGGTGTCCGAGTACTTCGCGGCGCAACGCCTAAAGCGCAGCTTGCAGCGCACAAGCCCCAGCTCTCCTCGAGCACCAACCCGCCAGATCATGGATCCTAGGGAACTCTTTGGTGAAGAGGGCGAGGTGGACGAGTCCATGGAGGGTTTTCCGAACCGAGGAGATGCGTCCCCACTCACGCGACGCTCCCCGAGCCGCGGTAACGCTTCGCCCACAACGTCGACACGTCGTGAAGCAGCCTCGCCGGCCCCAGTTGGCTCTCCGAGCCGTCGCGATCAAGAGCGCCCCGCGCACACGCCTCCTGTGCGCTCGCCGAGCCGTCCACCTGCAGAGCGCGCTGCGCCGTCGAGGGAGGGGCCGCGGCCACCGCTGCGAACTCCGAACCCGTTCCCTGAACGCTCATCCGGCCTCTACGAGCTGCGCGCGCTCACTGAGCCACGGTATTCGCCACCTCGTGGTGAAGGCGTGCCCCTGGGCCCCGTCATCTCCAACCCTTTGGACGAAGCTCAGTCCGAGCAGGTTGCGGCACAGATGGCTCCATGCGCTCCCAGCGCCCCGAGCTGCGGCCTCTGCAGAACCCCAGCACTGCTGACTACGGCTCCCGGCCTCGCGACCCCGCGGAGGCTTGTCGCCAGGCGTTCCAGCAGTCTCTCGCGCTGCACACCATTGGGCCCGCGGCCCGTACTCCGGAGGAGCTCGCACTGCGTACGTCTATGCGAGAGCGGCTCCTCACTCCACAGTCTACGACTGTCGCGGAGTATCGCGAGAGGCTGCGGTTGCAAGCCCAGCAGAAGTCCGTGCCCGCCATGCGGACGTACCCGGTGGTACTTAGCCCGGGGGAAGACTCAATTGAGTACGAAGCTCAGTTCGAGTCTTGGGCCGAGCACAGCCGGAAGCTCAGCTCCATGGACGCTCTCCGAGCCAGCTTCAATGAAGTGGATGTTCGCATTGAACGCAAGCTCCGCTTTGATTTCGCGAAGGTCCGAGCTAAGCGCAGCCTCTCGGCACTCGACCAGCCGCAGACCCAGTTTAACGCTGCGCGCTTCGCTCCTTCGAGCGCTCCAGCCGCTCCTTCCCGCGAGGGAGTGAGCGCTGTGGCTCAGGGTCAGCCTCGAAGCAATGTTGCTGACCCAGCAGCTCCCCAGCTTATTGCCGGGAAGCGCGGGACGGCCGGCGTGCCGGCCTTGAGCCCTCAGGGCGCTGGTGATCAAGCTGATCAAAAGCGTCCACGACGTCTGGGCAGTCTTGGCGTCAAACTCCCATGAGTTCTCGGAGTGAGGGTACCCTCGCCATTTCACCAGATACTGGTTTTGACCCCGGCACCGCCGCTTCGCCAGGAGGCGCTCCACATGGTAATGTAGATTCCCATGCTCATCGAGCAGGGCCGGTGGAGGCCGCTGTGGGGTCCTTTGCGACTCAAAGTGAGCTCTTGGAGGTGCGGCAGCAGGCGGGTCACCTTCGGGATCATATCCATGACATCGATGCACGTCTGGTCCGGACTGCCACCGAACTCGACGAGCTCGCCGAGCGGACGCGATGGATCGAGGTGCTTCGAGCGGTCTGAGACCGCCTTGGTGCCCTGGAGGACTGGGTGCGATACTATCGCGATCGCGATGACCAACGTGGCCGGGAGCTCGGGGAGCTACAGCGTCAGCAGGCTGTGCTTCAGGGTCAGCTCGACCTCCTGGCCCGCATGCAGGCTCCGACTGCCGCGCCTCCTGCGCCTGCGGCTCCCGCTGTGCCCGCGGCACCTCCGGCGCCGATTCTTCCGCCTGTGCCTGCGGTGCCCACGTGGGTGGTTGCGTCCTTGACGCCTGCGACTGCGTCCTCGACGACCGCGACCTCCGCGCCTGTGACCTCGTCACCCTCGGTGCCTCCATCTGCACCTGCGTCGGGTCCTGGTACGGGTTGAGCAAGCCCACGTAGAAGACGGGGTGCGTCCGCATCTTTTCGTAAGATTGAGCGTGTACGCAAGGCCCTTCTTGACCACAACCTTGAAAGGTCCGATGAAGCGCGGGCGCAACTTCGTCTTGAAGACGGCAGACACTGCATGTGTAGGTAAGTTCTTAGCATTAAGTAACACCACTCATAACTTTCAACATTGCCTCTGCCCCTGGCATCTGCATGCTCCTTTTGCTTGTCTTGGCTCTCAGCCATTGTGTCACGCACATGTCGTAAGACACTGAGACGCGTCGACAAGAAAGCGTCAACCTGTTTACGAACAGTATCCGGGCTGACATCGGCTAGCCGATCAGCTAAATCGGCTTCTCCTCCCCCACCAAGCCCGAGGCCACCACGTGGCGGCGTCAGCGGGACGCGGGGATGAGACAAACTGTTCACGTAGAACGGCGTGTAGCCTGTCGAGGCGTGCACGGCGTTGTTCAACGCGAACTCAACGAGTGGCAGCATGGCGCTCCAGCGCTTCGGCGTCTCGGCGCAAATGCTGCGGAGCACGTCCTTGACGACGCGATTCACGCGCTCTGTCTGACCATCGGTCTGCGGATGGTCCGCCGTGGACATGTCCAGCTTGGTGCCAAGCACCGCAAAGACCGCGCTCCAGAAGCTGCCCGTGAAGCGGGGGTCTCGGCCCGAGACAATCGACTCAGGGAGTCCGTTTTGACGAAACACTCGGTCCAAGAACAGCGTTGCTGTACCTTTACCATCGATGGTATCCGGCACAGCCGCAATGTAAGCCATCTTGCTCAGTCGGTCCACGAAGACCACGACTCCTGTGTTGCCCGCCGCATCCGCCGGCAGGCCAAACACAAAGTCCATACTCATGGATTGCCAACAGCCCGAAGGGACAGGCAAACTCGCCAACGGCGCTGCAGCATGAGGTGACGACTTCACGCGCTGACACGTCTCGCACGTGCGCACATAAGTGCTCGTCCACTTGTACAGCTTCGGCCACCAGTAGTGGGTGCTCACCGAGCTGTAGGTCTTCTCACGGCCAAGATGGCCGGCCAGCGGCGTGTCATGCGCCTCATAGAGGATGCGGTACTTCAGATCCTCATCATGAGGGACGACCACGCGGGGCGTATCCTCGGGGTCAGTGTTGTAGAACAACAGGCCACCATCGAGGGAATAGCGGTGTAGCCGCGCGCGCAGCCGCGCTGACAATTCCATGTCCGAGTCTTGAAACGCCTTGCTCCCCAGAGCCTTCAGCAACGCGACACAGGTGTCGTCCTTGCCATAAACCGTTCGGATCAAATCCGGTAATGACGAAGTCACAGTCGTTACATGAGCCAGCTCATAATCCGGCCTGCGCGACAGCGCGTCCGCAAGGACATTCTGCCTGCCAGGCTTGTACTTCACCTCGAAGTTGTACTCCGCGAAGAAGGACAGTCAACGGGCCATCCTTTGCGAGAGGTGAGGCGACTGAGTCGCAGTGCGTAACGACGCATGATCCGTGTAAATCACGAACGGCTGAGAGCCCAACAGGTGCACCCTGAACTTGACGAGCGCATACTTCATCGCAAGTAGCTCTTTGTCGTGGACAGGATAGTTCTTCTCCGCAGCCTTCAGCTGGCGAGATTCGAACGCCACCACGCGCTCGCGCCCCTCGGCGTCTGCTTGCAGCAGTGCACAGCCGATGGCAAAGTCCGAGGTGTCACAGACGACACTAAACGGACGAGCGGGTCTGACAGAACCAGAATAGGCGCATGAAGGAGACTGTCCTTAATGGCCGCGAACGCATCTTGATGCTCGGTGCTCCAACACCACTCCGCATCCTTCTTCAGGAGATTGGAGAGTGGCCGAGCCATCTCAGCGTAGCTCTCGCTGTACTTGTGCAAGTAATTGGCCAAGCCAAGCCACTTGCGAAGATCCTTTTGGTTCTTGGAAACCGGCCAGTCGACAATGGCCTTGACCTTGACCGGGTCGGCCCTCAGGCCACGCTTCCCGATGAAGCACCCTAAGAAGGGGATCTCTTCCGCTCCGAAGATGCATTTGTCAATGTTGGCGTACAACTTGTTTTGACGCACGCATTCGAGCACAGCACGCAGGTGCTCAACATGGTTCTCCATATCAGTCTTTCCGTGCTCCGCGCGACTGTGGACAACAATGTCATCGAAGTACGTTTGCGCGTACGCCCGATGGGGCCTGAAGAGCTGCGTCACAAGACGATTAAACGTCGCCGGCGTGTTCGAAAGCCCTTGGGGCATCACCAATCACTCCCAGAGCATGCCGCTCGGAGTACTCACCGCGGTGAGAGGAATGTCGCTTGTCCTCATGAACAATTGGTAATATCCATCGACCAAGTCGAGCGCACTGTACATCGTACATCCTGTCATGTTGTTCTGAAGAACATCCTTCCGTGGAATCGGCGTCTGCGCCGGGATGGTAGCGGCATTCAGCTTGTTGAAAGCATGCACGATACGCCACTTGCCATTCGGCTTTCTGACACAGAACGTCGGCGTAGAGTACTCATACGCACCATGCCCGCCTCGTGCTTCGTACGGAAGAACGCGTCAATGACGTCACACTGCTCCTTCGGCAAGGGCCACTGCCTCGTCACGCAGTACTTCGTTCCCGGAACGAGATCGATTTCGTGTCGAACACCTCGATCCGGAGGTAGCTCCGAGGGCGGCTCCTTCGAGGCCACGTCCTGGTAATCCTTTACCACTTGATACAAGGGATCCGACGGGTCCTTCAAGATCGCCGATCCGCTCCGCGCATTCAGCGCCTTCTTGGTGTCTTCCAGGACAGCTTCATCCAGAAGCGTGGACGAGTTCAACTCTTCTTCGGGTCGTATGACCACTAACTCGGCCAAGTCTCCAGCCTTCAAGGCTTCGCCGAACTCGGCCAAGGACATCTTGTCCAGCTCCAGGAGAGCAGACAGTGAGGGCAAGTCGTCGAGGTTAATACCACCGTCGACGTCGTCCGTCACTCCATTCACGAGTGTATAGAGCTGCTCGCTCTCGTGTGGAGCCTCGCCGCTCGACACGTCCTTCTCGACTCGTGAGATCGCAGACGCCTTGCGTCTCGCAGCCAGCGCTTTGCGGCGCTGCCTCCTCTTCATGGACACCGTCCGCCCTGAAGAGCTCCGTGATTTCACGTGCGTCTTGACGCCAGGTGTCACCACCTCGTTCAGCTCCGGGGGAGCTCCAGTGTCTTTACCGACACGCGAAGAGCTGCACGATCCGCAGCCTCCACTCAGTGGATTACGTGCCACTCCACGATCTTCATCCGGGCAAAGCCCCTTGTTATTCGGCATCATACCGACCGTGCCGTCGCTGGCACGCAGCAGGGCGTCGCCCTCAGATGCACGCCCGCTCAGCGGAATTAGTGCCGCTCCACATCCTTCAACAGCCGGGCCGCGCCCATGGCTCCTCGGCTTCATGCCGACCTTGTCTTTACTTGAATACAGCAGGGCGTCGCCCTCAGGCGCACACCCGCTCAGCGGAATTCGTGCCGCTCCACCTGCCGTCCGCAAGCCACGCTCGGAACGTTCGTTCTCGACACACTCAGTGTCCACCAACTCGGAAACTCCGATGTCCAGCACATTGACCGACTCGGTCCAGTGCTCGCGCCAAAAGCGCTTCTGCTTCCTAGCAGAGATGGGTTCATGACTCGCCAATGCTCCGCCAGGAGAGAAGTGCGTAGCACCAAGGGTCTTCGACCTCCAACCGATCCAAGGCTCGTGGCGTTCCAGCCACGCCATACAAAGGATGAGATCATATCTCGAATCGAGGTCTAAGACCAGACAGCGTTCCACGCTATCAAAATCCAAAAACTTCACGCCCAGGTCCACAGGGACCTTAGGCACCGTGACACGAGTGCCCGTCGCGAGACGAACAGTGACGATGTCACTCCCGCGCGCTACCAGCGCCTCAGCATAAAGCTGACTTCCGTCCATCGTAGAACGCCGGGCGTAGTTACCCGACGCCCCCGAATCGATCAAAATCGTCCATGGCTTCGTGAAGCCCTTCACCCAAGCTTAGACAACTAGCAAGCCCGGCTTGCATACACGTTCCGTGTTAGAGAGTACGGCTCTCTTCGGGGCTAAGTCCTGTCGACCTCCACCTCGCCGAGGCTCAATAGAACTTAGTTCTTCCCCAGTAGGCCGCCCCGCGCCTACTGGGACTTCTCGTTTCCCCGAGACAAACCAGAGCCCTGGCTCGAACTCGAAGAGCGGCTTGACGAAGCCTGGCGCTGATGGCGCAGCGGACACCCAGCACGAAGGTGACGGGTGTCACCACAGATGAAGCATCTGCGGATACCGCGACGCTACGAAGCTCGGCTTCTTCGTCTTCAGCATAGCTGAGGTCCATGGGTTCCGGACCACTCGACGCGCTAGCGTAAGACGCATTCCACCCAAGTCTCGACGACTTAAAGTTGTGCTCCGCATTCAATGCGACGCTCACAGCCTCTTCGAAAGAGCTCGGGTGGGTTCGGAACACCTCCGTCCTGGCAACGCCAGTGCGGAGGCCCTCCATGAACACCGTAACGGTGACTGCCTCCGGCAGAGGGTCCGCAGACATACCAGCAATGAGAGTTCTCAACTCTTGGAGATAGTCCATCAACTCCTTCTTGCTCTGCCTGGTCGCCAGGAAGCGTGAGCGCACGCGATACGCCTCGTTAGGCGGAGCAAACACTCGGGACAATTGCTGTTTCAGCTGGTCCCACGTCGGGAAGGCCACCTCGACCGACGTCCCGGACGTTTGTGCCCACTCTCTCGCTCGCCCACCGAGCTTCGAGATGGCTAGTACCACGCGCTGCGACTCCGTCCGGAGTCATAGCCATCTCAACCTCACGGGTCCAAAGCATCAAGCTTTCACCCTCCTTGCCTTCGAAGGTCTTCACGCTCAACATGAGCGGCTTGGGTCTTGTTCCCGCGTCGAATGACGAAGCGGGCGCTTGGGGCGCCGCGGCCGTCGCCATCCTCTGCTGGAGGTGCTCTAGGAGAGCATTCTCGTAGCTTGAAAACGCCTCGAGACGCGCGTTCACCGCGTCGGGGCCTTGCTGCGCAAGTTGCGTCACGCCCTCCGAGCCCAGCAAGGACATAAGCTTTTTAAGCGCATCCTGCTGGTTCGGGGCTAAGTGAGCGAACTGCTCCATTCTCCACACAAGATCAATCTATACAGACTCACGTGTCGGATTGACTACAAGTGCTACCAAGTGCAGCGGGACTGCCGTAGCTTTGCGTCAGAGGAAACTTAACAGACTCACAGAGTCTCAGCTTAAAATAGCCCGCTCTAATACCAGAACGTACGAGTCCGTACACCTAACGGACTTCAAGAGTCAACCCTTAACTCTCAACTGTGTGAATCTCAAACTGAATGTATTTCCCTTTATTGCGGCAAAGCCGCCTACGGTGTAAATGTATCCGGTTCACTATCTAGCATAGTGAACCCTAGTCATATGCATAATCAGTGGCTCTGAAGCCATGTACTGATTCTACTACTAATTTAGGTTAGACAGTGTGTACCCACTTCGTAACCCTTCGGGTAACTCTCGTGTAACCCCGTTACAACTTCTTCAATACATGTAGCATTTTTGTGCCTTTTAGCATAATCGGCTAGTCTTGAGCACATTTTAGAAATTGCCCACGGCTGCTCAAATTCAAGCTTCGTTGGCAAGGACTACAGTCAGCATCCGTTTTCAGCGAAGCGAGACAAATGTACGTGTAGAACTCGTCACGAAGCCTGCTTAGGTGATGAAATGAGAACACTCAGCGGGAGAGGTGGCGAGTCTGCTGGAAGTTTTGAGCCGAGTGTATTGTTGTTGGTGCCGTACGAGGCAAGATAAAGAGTCGGTATGTGCCCTACGAGGCAAATTGAAGGCTCTCTAGAATGTATAGACTATTATTTTGTACTGGCCATAATAGTTGAAGCCGGAGTTCGGAGTCATTTTTCTCCCAGAAGATGGTAACTTTCCATATACGATAGTTAGATACAAGGGGTAATTTTCGCCGTAGATTCCGATTCTGCTGTCAGATTTGACGAATTCGGACTCTTTGTACGGGTAATTAAGCCTTGAAAACATGACCTCAATTGCTCAAAAGTTTGGGGATAGGGCTCAAGTAGGGTAAGCCAATGACAAACCCAAGAACATGCACACTATTGGCTTAAACGGTAAAGCATACGCCAAAACAGACGGTGGTTAGGTGAATTGACTGCTCTTGTTCACATTCGCCCTGAGATTGCCAACTTGCGCTTTGTAACATACCGTCGTGTTTGCATAGGATTTGTATTTGATTTGACAATCATGGATAGACTCTTTTTATCTTGCTGTGTTTCGGTAGTCGCTATTTCGGGAGAAAATACAAGTTTAAACAGGTAATTGATATGTACCGTTAAGTATCCGAAGGATGCCTCGGCGACGACTTCGAGGAAGTTTGCTGGACTTGGTACGCGCTCCTGACGCGAAACGCCCTGCTCACATCGGGCCTAATACACTTCACTACCACTTCGCGCGCTTACCGCATCGTCTTAGGCTTTCCTTTCACTGTTAGGCTCGAAGATTCATTCATAGTGATTATGGCAACTCCCTCATCGGCATTTACTTTCAGGCCAATATCCATTCGTTAGGCCCTGGTGCCTTGCGCTACACTCTTGTTGTGCGTAGTTGAGATAACAGCTCTTCTTTGGAGGGTCTTTTGAGGTCCCTGGGCCTAAAAATAGCTAAGCTATCGGTGCGAGCATCCGCGTGTTATAATCTCCGGCTTCAACTATTTTGGCCAGTACCATAGGGGCTCCACGGCGGTGTTCCTGTGCTGTGCGCGGCGTAATCCAATCCACGTTGAAGGAAGCCTCAAATCGAGGTGGGTGGTGTAAGCTGGCTTGAACCAATAATCGACTAGACCTGTACAGCATGGGCAGGACTTACGTACACAGTCTATTTTCGGTGATATCTTGGAGTTTGTATAGGCAGCCCATCACCCCACAATGTGACGACCTTCCCGCAGGACGGATGTCATCCGCGGGAAATGGCTTTGCTCCGCTGCGCTCCGCAAAAGCAGTCGCTGCGCTCCTGCGATAAAAAGATTATCTCACCTGGCGAGAACAGTGCTCGGCTCGCTGGAATGCTCGTTGCTGGGCCCGCCTCCGCAAATACCGCACGGCCCTGCTACGCGGGCACCCCGCGCGGGTTTGCTGTGGCTACGCTCCTCGCAACCGCGAGCCTCCGTTGGTCCTCTTCTATATCACGTTCACCCCCCCCTCCCCCCTCGACCCCCATAAAAAAAACTGTGTACGTAAGCACTCCCGTACAGCATGGTGAGACCATACCTTGCTCATGTTCGTCGCGACGACCTTGCCGCGGTGGATACATGTACTGTCGTAATGATAAGAAGCACGTCAAATGTACCCCCTATGAGTGCTGTAGCTTCACTGTACTCGATACACGTAAAAACCACAGTGTGGTTCCCTTAGGTCCTTGTTCAGGTGCCAGTACACGTTCTTAGTGTTTCCCGGGCTAGGGTGTCTAGTTTGGGCCAAGCATTTTCAGGACGTGTGCTACGGCTTGTCCAAGTGGGTTCTGTAGTGTTTAGTGTGCTGGCCACCCGTTCATTTTGTTTTCGCACGAGATGAAAGCACAACGTCGCCGCAATGCCACATAATTTCCCTATGCTATCGACGAGATGGTAGCATGCGAATAAGTGCGCAATGGCCTCAATGACATTATTAGTTCAAAGCGCTGTTCTAGATACCTGTCGTCTCCTGGACTAACGCCGCAATAGCGAGATTCGGGCGCCTTGGAGATGGTAATCCACCGCTCCCGCAGCACACGTATCCTGCCAAGCATTGATTGGCCAGGGCAGAAGGAAATCGCCTCGTCCTTGCTCATTGATTCCTAGCACAAATGGGGAGTTATTACGGCAACTCTGCTACAACTCGAAGATATCTCGTTGGGAGCAACACGGTAATTTATCGCAGCTTATCTTTCGTGAAAATTGTCAATAGCTGAAAACATGATTTTTGTGATATCTTTACTTCCGTTTAGGTACGACGTGCCGTAGCCTCCCATTTTGTTTTACGTCAACGGGGAGAACGCGAAGCAGCAGCAGCACCATCGCGTCGGGGATGGCGACGCACGGAGCGCAAGGGGAGGCGTCTGAAGAACAAGGTGCGACACAGAAGCTTACGAGCATCCATATCAGTTGCTAACAAGTTGTGCTGTAGGGCGCCGCGCGCACGGAGAGCAAGGGGGGCCCGGAGAACAAGGTGCGACACAAAAGCTTACGTCTACCCATATCATTTGCTAACAAGTTTTGTTGCAGGGCGTCGCACTACGTAAGACCGTTGACTACGTCCAAGCGGCCCACGGCTACACGAAAGACGACGAGGGCGACGAAGACTATGTCGAGGAGGAGGTGATTCCGGACGAAGAGGAAGAGATCAGTGTGGAGGAAGTGGAGAAGGACGACGAGGAGGCGAAGGGCACGGAGGTGGACGACGACGACGAGGGTACGGAGAACTCGGAGGTGGACGACGACGAGGAGGGTACGGACATCTCGGAGGAGGAGGGCGACGAGGAGGCGAAGAACTTGGAGGAGGAGGACGGCGAGAAGGCGAAGAACTCGGAGGAGGAGACGACGAGGACGCGAACGAAGTGGTGGCGAAGGACACGGAGGAGGAGAGCGTGGAGGACGAGGAGGAGGTGGAGGACGACGAGGAGGCGAAGGCCATGGGGGACGTGGAGAACGACGAGGAGGCGAAGACCATGGGGGGCGTGGAGGACGACGAGGAGGCGAAAGGCGAAGAGATGGCGGGCAACAGCGCCATGTCCGCCGTCGAACATGCGGTCGGTCCGAACGAGAAACAAGTGGACGATGATGACTTGTTCGGTGATGATGGCGATGACGACACCACCGCCACGCACGTGATGGCCAAGTCGGACGGTGGCATGGCTGCTGCCGTCATCGACGATGATGACTTGTTCGGCAGTGAGGACGATGAAGAGACGGTGAACGACGTGGTGGACAAGGACTCCGTGGCGGAGGACAACGACAAAAGCGCTGGCAGCAAGCGGCAAGTGACGGGTATGTTGTACTATGTGTTGTTTGCAATGTTGAGCGTTATTGTTGTACCAATGTCTATTGGTGTTGCGTTGGTGTATTATTGAGATAGGTTTCGAAGAATCTATCCAGCAATTTGTACGCGCGGCCCGGGAAGAAGCCGAAGCTGAAGCCGCTGTCCAAGCGTCGAGTGCCCGTCGTGAAGCAGCCGCTGCTTCTTCCACGACGGCTAGGAAGAAAGCTACAGCACGAAAGCGCAAGCCGTTCCCGGGTCGAAGTGGAGTTGGTGCTTCACCTCCCAAACGTGGGAAAGGTGGGAGGAAGGAAAAGGCGCAGGCTGTTGTCACGTCAGCAAGTGACCAGCCGCCACCACGTCATTGTGAGCGCCGCCGCACTAAAACGTGGGAGGAGCGGGAGAAGATAGTCAAGGCGCACAACGCAGTCGACAATTTGAAGCCACCTCTTGCCAAGAATTCCTTGGCCAATTGGGGCGAGTTCGAGGCAGCGCTCAATGCCTGTCAAGACGCGAACTTGGTGCTCTACCGCGTTCGGAGCTCGCAATCGAAAACGAGCCACGACGGGTACGGGTTATGTTGCTGTTACAGTATGGTACTTCTATTTATATAAATGGTGCTTCTTATGTTGTTAACTGTGTTGTTAGGTCTACACGGGGTCCAAAAGCTCCCCGATCACTTCACCCACAAGTTCAAGAAGATGTGGTGCACTCACGGCGCTAAACAATCTTCGCGAGGTGAAGGCCTACGGGAGAGTGGCCAGCGGTACACAGGCTGCGAGGCAAGCTTCACTGTGCGCTCTGTCAAGTATGTTGAGGAATGTGTGGCAAAGTGGAAGGTCCAGAGACGGAGGTATTGTTCGTATCTATATTTTTTCGAGGGATTAGATGCTAACTTGTACAACTATGCACCTTGCAGATCTACATGCACAACCACAGGACCACCAAGACCATCTACGAGTCCTACATTCGCGGCAAATCCCTGCCGCTACCAGCAGCCGTTCCCAAGGACCTCGGTCTCATGGCCGAGGTGCAAACCAGTACGCCGGCGATCAACCGGTACCTCTCGGACAAGCTTGGTGGGTGTTCCTGGCGAACGCTCTACTTCTGGAGTTGTTGATCTGTTGTTTTTTCTAGCTGTTTAATTTGAATGGGTATTAACGTCCTTGTATTTCGATTGATTAATATCTACAGGTATGATCATCACCCCCCAGCAAACGAGAAACATACTGCAACAAGTACTAGGGTCTACGACTCTCGAACGGACCCGATTGCTGCTTGATACGTTTGTTCTTGTCGATGATCATGACGTTCTGCTGGTGCATGATCAGATGGACATCACTGCGTCATTGCGATGCAAACTGCAGTGCAGAAGGCGTGCTTCAAGCAATGGGGCGACAGTTTAGTCATGGATTGGACGCACGGGACTAACAACTTAGGCTACCATCTTGGTTTGTATTCTCTCCTATTATTTCCTATGTATAAACTAACTCGCATACTAATGAGATGTTATTGCCTGTCGATCATTTGCTGAACATACAGGAAGTCTTGTAGTGACGTCAGCAACTGGAAGAGGCATTCCTGTGGTTGACTTTCTGGCGCTCGACCAGAAGGACGGGACCATGGAACGCATTTTGGAGTTCTTCAAGCGTCACAATCCGTCATGGACCTCAATTGAGACGTTCTCGATTGATAAGGATTTCGTGGAGTGGTGAGTACTGGAGAGAGTGTTTCCTGACGCCAAGGTTCTTTCGTGCCAATTTCACGCCCTTACGGACTGGAGGAAGGTTTGTAAACGGCCGAAGTACAACCTGACGGTGTCTCAACGCGAGCGGATGGAGCATGCATTCGGAAAGCTCATCTACTGGTACGAGGGGATTGAATGTTCAATGTTATTTGCCATGTTTTACTCAATGTTGTTCTATGTTATTGTGTTGTTGACTGTGTTGCTCATTGGGTTGCTCTATATGTCGTTTACCATCAGCAACACAGAGAAGTTTCAATTTAGAGCTGGAATCGTTTACGAAGGTCTGTGAGAAGGAATGTCCAGCCCTTCTGGAATATTTCACGGCAAACTGGAACTCGATGTGGGCTAACTATATCCGGGGAAGTGGCAACACTACAACCAACAGGATTGAATCAAATTGGAACCAAGTGAAGCTGCTTCTCGGCAAACGACCTCGTCTGGATGCGACTATTAGCGGTCTGTTAGCGCACCAGGGGACTATTGTTCGCCAAGTGCTCGCGACGATGAGGAAGCACGTGTCAACATCGCGACACCCAGGCGCAATTCCTGACTTCTTGACACGCGTTTCAGCGCGTCTTAGCGACTAACCGTTGTCTAAAGTGCGCTCTCAATGGGACCGCTTCATGGTGTACCTGGCGGACACTAAGTGCACGAAGCTGGACGCTGTGGGCGAGTGGGAACTCAGTACTCGGAGGAATACCTACGTATGCAACGACTATGAGTGGACGTGCACATGCCTATTCTATTGTAGTCATCACCTGCCATGCCAGCATTTGATGTTCATCGCGGATCGTGTTCATCGGTTCGAGTATCTACCTGAGTCGACTGTCCCGCAGCGCTGGGATATGGTCGCAATGTCCGAGCTGGAGAAAGAGCTTCGAGATGGTGTCGGAGCGCTACAAGCCGTTCAAGCGTCAATGAAAGAAGCTGGAGATTCCTGGGCGCATGACGGTCTGACCCAAAACGACGTCTTCCTGGATGAGTCCGAAGCAACACAAGGTGCAACAGACGCAACACAAAGTGCAACACAGCCACCACCCCAACATGAACATGATGTAGAAGCCGCAGAGAAGATCGGGCGCCGCCGTCGAAAGCAACGTGGTGTTATTTATGTCAAGATGCGTGGACGAGAACGTGCCAACGTTGTGGTTCTCTCATCAGAAGAGAAATATTGCTATGCTAAAGCTGTGTTCGAGCCTGTGATGGAGCACCTAGCAGGATTGGCAACCCCAGCTTTCGTCGCAGCCTTGAAGTCCTGGAAGGACATTGTTCGAAGCGGGTTGGAGACCGTTGAGGAAGATTCTACTACCAGTCCTGACGAAAGCGAGGAATCCGACGATCCAGACACGTCTGACACCGCATCCGACATCACGCCGGCTGATTTAATTGACAGCATGAACTTCATCCAGGAGTTGGAGCTAGATAAAGCGGGGTCCGACAGCACGGCTTCAGCCTCTAAGCGAGAGGCTACAGTAGAAAACAATGAAGCAACATTGGCGGCAACATCGAGCAAGACTAGTGGGGCAATGCTAACTAAGTCGGCGTCAATGCCCAAGGCTGCCCCTCCGCTCCTACCCAAAGCAACGTCGCCCTCTACGCCGAAGCTGTACCCAACCAAAGCGGTGTTATCCTCGAAGAAAAAGTGCTATCCTACCAAAGCTGCCGTACGTGTTAAAACGGCAGCAAAAGTTGCAAGTAAGGGAGGGATCCTGGAGGTGCTACGTATTCCCAAGAAACCTAAGGTGCGCCACACTACCCGAACCAAACTGAAGCAAACCAAGCTGGTCAAGGGGGCGAAACCTCAAAAGCTTGCTGCAATTGTCCTCCCAGACAAGAATGTGCCGTCGCTGTCGCGTGTTTTAGAGTGGGCAAACAACACTACTGACCGCAACCATGTCAGCGGAATCCTAGCAAACTACCCAACCATCATGGACGACGACTTCATGAACTCGCGTGTCGCTCACAGCAAGCGCGATCACGTCTACGCTGACGACTACGACTACAACTTTGTGATTCCAAAGAATCTCGTCGTCAAGTTGGAAGCCGGGGTCAAAGCGGAGAAGAAGAAGCGATCAAAGTCCAAGTACTTCAACCAAACCGGGGACGACAATCATCCAAAGGGCACTACCGAGGAGATCATCGCCTACTTCCCCGGAGGAACCCCGCAGTTCACCAGGTTTGTAGTCACCAAGTTGTTCATTATGCTGTACTATGCGGTGCTCACAATGTTGCTTGTTATGTTGTTATGCTTTGTGTTGATGTTTGGTACTGCTCAGCGCCGCAGTGTACAGGATGAGCGAGTTTTACAACGTCGTCCGCAAGCTTGATGCGTGGAAGGAGGATGTGCATTGGCTATTGTCGACTAAATGAGACGCAATGGCGGATAATCCTGAGCTTTTCGACGTGGAAACGGACTCGGACGAGCTCACAGATGACACCACAGGGGCCAAGCACGTGGCCCTGGCAAACGAAGTGTTGGAGCAGCTTGAAGGAGCTTCTCCGAGCTCCACATTCCGATTGGCAAGCGGCGCAGGCACTGTAAAGCTGGACAGATTGGTTGGGATGCTTGCTCGCAAGGAGATGCTGTCTGATACGATCATTGATTTCGCTGTCAGATGTATCTGTGACGCCCTCGGAGATTGCTACGCGTTGGATACGTATGCAGCTACGTTTTGCTGTCCTGACCCGCCCCAGACCCGCATTTCGAACATGCACTATGTTGTTTTGCCAGTTTATCTGAGCAACATACACTGGGGTGTCATCATTGTCAGTATCAGTACCAGGCTGAACCACCGTCAATCACACCCTACTTCTACGAGCCTCTGTGTGATCCGCAATATCGAGCGACTATCGAAGATACCTACGAAGAGACGGTAGCGCCATTTCTGCTGGGCTGGCACGAGAAGACACTGATTGGAGTGGATTATTATGTTGTGGAGAATGGTGTGTGGCTGGATGCGCCGAGACAGCCCGATGGAACGACGTGGAAACGGACTCGGACGAGCTCACAGATGACACCACAGGGGCCAAGCACGTGGCCCTGGCAAACGAAGTGTTGGAGCAGCTTGAAGGAGCTTCTCCGAGCTCCACATTCCGATTGGCAAGCGGCGCAGGCACTGTAAAGCTGGACAGATTGGTTGGGATGCTTGCTCGCAAGGAGATGCTGTCTGATACGATCATTGATTTCGCTGTCAGATGTATCTGTGACGCCCTCGGAGATTGCTACGCGTTGGATACGTATGCAGCTACGTTTTGCTGTCCTGACCCGCCCCAGACCCGCATTTCGAACATGCATTATGTTGTTTTGCCATTTTATCTGAGCAACATACACTGGGGTGTCATCATTGTCAGTATCAGTACCAGGCTGAACCACCGTCAATCACACCCTACTTCTACGAGCCTCTGTGTGATCCGCAATATCGAGCGACTATCGAAGATACCTACGAAGAGACGGTAGCGCCATTTCTGCTGGGCTGGCACGAGAAGACACTGATTGGAGTGGATTATTATGTTGTGGAGAATGGTGTGTGGCTGGATGCGCCGAGACAGCCCGATGGAACGACGTGGAAACGGACTCGGACGAGCTCACAGATGGCACCACAGGGGCCAAGCACGTGGCCCCGGCAAACGAAGTGTTGGAGCAGCTTGAAGGAGCTTCTCCGAGCTCCACATTCCGATTGGCAAGCGGCGCAGGCACTGTAAAGCTGGACAGATTGGTTGGGATGCTTGCTCGCAAGGAGATGCTGTCTGATACGATCATTGATTTCGCTGTCAGATGTATCTGTGACGCCCTCGGAGATTGCTACGCGTTGGATACGTATGCAGCTACGTTTTGCTGTCCTGACCCGCCCCAGACCCGCATTTCGAACATGCATTATGTTGTTTTGCCAGTTTATCTGAGCAACATACACTGGGGTGTCATCATTGTCAGTATCAGTACCAGGCTGAACCACCGTCAATCACACCCTACTTCTACGAGCCTCTGTGTGATCCGCAATATCGAGCGACTATCGAAGATACCTACGAAGAGACGGTAGCGCCATTTCTGCTGGGCTGGCACGAGAAGACACTGATTGGAGTGGATTATTATGTTGTGGAGAATGGTGTGTGGCTGGATGCGCCGAGACAGCCCGATGGAACGACGTGGAAACGGACTCGGACGAGCTCACAGATGACACCACAGGGGCCAAGCACGTGGCCCTGGCAAACGAAGTGTTGGAGCAGCTTGAAGGAGCTTCTCCGAGCTCCACATTCCGATTGGCAAGCGGCGCAGGCACTGTAAAGCTGGACAGATTGGTTGGGATGCTTGCTCGCAAGGAGATGCTGTCTGATACGATCATTGATTTCGCTGTCAGATGTATCTGTGACGCCCTCGGAGATTGCTACGCGTTGGATACGTATGCAGCTACGTTTTGCTGTCCTGACCCGCCCCAGACCCGCATTTCGAACATGCATTATGTTGTATTGCCAGTTTATCTGAGCAACATACACTGGGGTGTCATCATTGTCAGTATCAGTACCAGGCTGAACCACCGTCAATCACACCCTACTTCTACGAGCCTCTGTGTGATCCGCAATATCGAGCGACTATCGAAGATACCTACGAAGAGACGGTAGCGCCATTTCTGCTGGGCTGGCACGAGAAGACACTGATTGGAGTGGATTATTATGTTGTGGAGAATGGTGTGTGGCTGGATGCGCCGAGACAGCCCGATGGAACGACGTGGAAACGGACTCGGACGAGCTCACAGATGACACCACAGGGGCCAAGCACGTGGCCCTGGCAAACGAAGTGTTGGAGCAGCTTGAAGGAGCTTCTCCGAGCTCCACATTCCGATTGGCAAGCGGCGCAGGCACTGTAAAGCTGGACAGATTGGTTGGGATGCTTGCTCGCAAGGAGATGCTGTCTGATACGATCATTGATTTCGCTGTCAGATGTATCTGTGACGCCCTCGGAGATTGCTACGCGTTGGATACGTATGCAGCTACGTTTTGCTGTCCTGACCCGCCCCAGACCCGCATTTCGAACATGCATTATGTTGTTTTGCCAGTTTATCTGAGCAACATACACTGGGGTGTCATCATTGTCAGTATCAGTACCAGGCTGAACCACCGTCAATCACACCCTACTTCTACGAGCCTCTGTGTGATCCGCAATATCGAGCGACTATCGAAGATACCTACGAAGAGACGGTAGCGCCATTTCTGCTGGGCTGGCACGAGAAGACACTGATTGGAGTGGATTATTATGTTGTGGAGAATGGTGTGTGGCTGGATGCGCCGAGACAGCCCGATGGAACGACGTGGAAACGGACTCGGACGAGCTCACAGATGACACCACAGGGGCCAAGCACGTGGCCCTGGCAAACGAAGTGTTGGAGCAGCTTGAAGGAGCTTCTCCGAGCTCCACATTCCGATTGGCAAGCGGCGCAGGCACTGTAAAGCTGGACAGATTGGTTGGGATGCTTGCTCGCAAGGAGATGCTGTCTGATACGATCATTGATTTCGCTGTCAGATGTATCTGTGACGCCCTCGGAGATTGCTACGCGTTGGATACGTATGCAGCTACGTTTTGCTGTCCTGACCCGCCCCAGACCCGCATTTCGAACATGCATTATGTTGTTTTGCCAGTTTATCTGAGCAACAGTCATCATTGTCAGTATCAGTACCAGGCTGAACCACCGTCAATCACACCCTACTTCTACGAGCCTCTGTGTGATCCGCAATATCGAGCGACTATCGAAGATACCTACGAAGAGACGGTAGCGCCATTTCTGCTGGGCTGGCACGAGAAGACACTGATTGGAGTGGATTATTATGTTGTGGAGAATGGTGTGTGGCTGGATGCGCCGAGACAGCCCGATGGAACGACGTGGAAACGGACTCGGACGAGCTCACAGATGACACCACAGGGGCCAAGCACGTGGCCCTGGCAAACGAAGTGTTGGAGCAGCTTGAAGGAGCTTCTCCGAGCTCCACATTCCGATTGGCAAGCGGCGCAGGCACTGTAAAGCTGGACAGATTGGTTGGGATGCTTGCTCGCAAGGAGATGCTGTCTGATACGATCATTGATTTCGCTGTCAGATGTATCTGTGACGCCCTCGGAGATTGCTACGCGATGGATACGTATGCAGCTACGTTTTGCTGTCCTGACCCGCCCCAGACCCGCATTTCGAACATGCATTATGTTGTTTTGCCAGTTTATCTGAGCAACATACACTGGGGTGTCATCATTGTCAGTATCAGTACCAGGCTGAACCACCGTCAATCACACCCTACTTCTACGAGCCTCTGTGTGATCCGCAATATCGAGCGACTATCGAAGATACCTACGAAGAGACGGTAGCGCCATTTCTGCTGGGCTGGCACGAGAAGACACTGATTGGAGTGGATTATTATGTTGTGGAGAATGGTGTGTGGCTGGATGCGCCGAGACAGCCCGATGGAACGACGTGGAAACGGACTCGGACGAGCTCACAGATGACACCACAGGGGCCAAGCACGTGGCCCTGGCAAACGAAGTGTTGGAGCAGCTTGAAGGAGCTTCTCCGAGCTCCACATTCCGATTGGCAAGCGGCGCAGGCACTGTAAAGCTGGACAGATTGGTTGGGATGCTTGCTCGCAAGGAGATGCTGTCATTGATTTCGCTGTCAGATGTATCTGTGACGCCCTCGGAGATTGCTACGCGTTGGATACGTATGCAGCTACGTTTTGCTGTCCTGACCCGCCCCAGACCCGCATTTCGAACATGCATTATGTTGTTTTGCCAGTTTATCTGAGCAACATACACTGGGGTGTCATCATTGTCAGTATCAGTACCAGGCTGAACCACCGTCAATCACACCCTACTTCTACGAGCCTCTGTGTGATCCGCAATATCGAGCGACTATCGAAGATACCTACGAAGAGACGGTAGCGCCATTTCTGCTGGGCTGGCACGAGAAGACACTGATTGGAGTGGATTATTATGTTGTGGAGAATGGTGTGTGGCTGGATGCGCCGAGACAGCCCGATGGAACGACGTGGAAACGGACTCGGACGAGCTCACAGATGGCACCACAGGGGCCAAGCACGTGGCCCCGGCAAACGAAGTGTTGGAGCAGCTTGAAGGAGCTTCTCCGAGCTCCACATTCCGATTGGCAAGCGGCGCAGGCACTGTAAAGCTGGACAGATTGGTTGGGATGCTTGCTCGCAAGGAGATGCTGTCTGATACGATCATTGATTTCGCTGTCAGATGTATCTGTGACGCCCTCGGAGATTGCTACGCGTTGGATACGTATGCAGCTACGTTTTGCTGTCCTGACCCGCCCCAGACCCGCATTTCGAACATGCATTATGTTGTTTTGCCAGTTTATCTGAGCAACATACACTGGGGTGTCATCATTGTCAGTATCAGTACCAGGCTGAACCACCGTCAATCACACCCTACTTCTACGAGCCTCTGTGTGATCCGCAATATCGAGCGACTATCGAAGATACCTACGAAGAGACGGTAGCGCCATTTCTGCTGGGCTGGCACGAGAAGACACTGATTGGAGTGGATTATTATGTTGTGGAGAATGGTGTGTGGCTGGATGCGCCGAGACAGCCCGATGGAACGACGTGGAAACGGACTCGGACGAGCTCACAGATGACACCACAGGGGCCAAGCACGTGGCCCTGGCAAACGAAGTGTTGGAGCAGCTTGAAGGAGCTTCTCCGAGCTCCACATTCCGATTGGCAAGCGGCGCAGGCACTGTAAAGCTGGACAGATTGGTTGGGATGCTTGCTCGCAAGGAGATGCTGTCTGATACGATCATTGATTTCGCTGTCAGATGTATCTGTGACGCCCTCGGAGATTGCTACGCGTTGGATACGTATGCAGCTACGTTTTGCTGTCCTGACCCGCCCCAGACCCGCATTTCGAACATGCATTATGTTGTTTTGCCAGTTTATCTGAGCAACATACACTGGGGTGTAGTATCAGTACCAGGCTGAACCACCGTCAATCACACCCTACTTCTACGAGCCTCTGTGTGATCCGCAATATCGAGCGACTATCGAAGATACCTACGAAGAGACGGTAGCGCCATTTCTGCTGGGCTGGCACGAGAAGACACTGATTGGAGTGGATTATTATGTTGTGGAGAATGGTGTGTGGCTGGATGCGCCGAGACAGCCCGATGGAACGACGTGGAAACGGACTCGGACGAGCTCACAGATGACACCACAGGGGCCAAGCACGTGGCCCTGGCAAACGAAGTGTTGGAGCAGCTTGAAGGAGCTTCTCCGAGCTCCACATTCCGATTGGCAAGCGGCGCAGGCACTGTAAAGCTGGACAGATTGGTTGGGATGCTTGCTCGCAAGGAGATGCTGTCTGATACGATCATTGATTTCGCTGTCAGATGTATCTGTGACGCCCTCGGAGATTGCTACGCGTTGGATACGTATGCAGCTACGTTTTGCTGTCCTGACCCGCCCCAGACCCGCATTTCGAACATGCATTATGTTGTTTTGCCAGTTTATCTGAGCAACATACACTGGGGTGTCATCATTATCAGTATCAGTACCAGGCTGAACCACCGTCAATCACACCCTACTTCTACGAGCCTCTGTGTGATCCGCAATATCGAGCGACTATCGAAGATACCTACGAAGAGACGGTAGCGCCATTTCTGCTGGGCTGGCACGAGAAGACACTGATTGGAGTGGATTATTATGTTGTGGAGAATGGTGTGTGGCTGGATGCGCCGAGACAGCCCGATGGAACGACGTGGAAACGGACTCGGACGAGCTCACAGATGACACCACAGGGGCCAAGCACGTGGCCCTGGCAAACGAAGTGTTGGAGCAGCTTGAAGGAGCTTCTCCGAGCTCCACATTCCGATTGGCAAGCGGCGCAGGCACTGTAAAGCTGGACAGATTGGTTGGGATGCTTGCTCGCAAGGAGATGCTGTCTGATACGATCATTGATTTCGCTGTCAGATGTATCTGTGACGCCCTCGGAGATTGCTACGCGTTGGATACGTATGCAGCTACGTTTTGCTGTCCTGACCCGCCCCAGACCCGCATTTCGAACATGCATTATGTTGTTTTGCCAGTTTATCTGAGCAACATACACTGGGGTGTCATCATTGTCAGTATCAGTACCAGGCTGAACCACCGTCAATCACACCCTACTTCTACGAGCCTCTGTGTGATCCGCAATATCGAGCGACTATCGAAGATACCTACGAAGAGACGGTAGCGCCATTTCTGCTGGGCTGGCACGAGAAGACACTGATTGGAGTGGATTATTATGTTGTGGAGAATGGTGTGTGGCTGGATGCGCCGAGACAGCCCGATGGAACGACGTGGAAACGGACTCGGACGAGCTCACAGATGACACCACAGGGGCCAAGCACGTGGCCCTGGCAAACGAAGTGTTGGAGCAGCTTGAAGGAGCTTCTCCGAGCTCCACATTCCGATTGGCAAGCGGCGCAGGCACTGTAAAGCTGGACAGATTGGTTGGGATGCTTGCTCGCAAGGAGATGCTGTCTGATACGATCATTGATTTCGCTGTCAGATGTATCTGTGACGCCCTCGGAGATTGCTACGCGTTGGATACGTATGCAGCTACGTTTTGCTGTCCTGACCCGCCCCAGACCCGCATTTCGAACATGCATTATGTTGTTTTGCCAGTTTATCTGAGCAACATACACTGGGGTGTCATCATTGTCAGTATCAGTACCAGGCTGAACCACCGTCAATCACACCCTACTTCTACGAGCCTCTGTGTGATCCGCAATATCGAGCGACTATCGAAGATACCTACGAAGAGACGGTAGCGCCATTTCTGCTGGGCTGGCACGAGAAGACACTGATTGGAGTGGATTATTATGTTGTGGAGAATGGTGTGTGGCTGGATGCGCCGAGACAGCCCGATGGAACGACGTGGAAACGGACTCGGACGAGCTCACAGATGACACCACAGGGGCCAAGCACGTGGCCCTGGCAAACGAAGTGTTGGAGCAGCTTGAAGGAGCTTCTCCGAGCTCCACATTCCGATTGGCAAGCGGCGCAGGCACTGTAAAGCTGGACAGATTGGTTGGGATGCTTGCTCGCAAGGAGATGCTGTCTGATACGATCATTGATTTCGCTGTCAGATGTATCTGTGACGCCCTCGGAGATTGCTACGCGTTGGATACGTATGCAGCTACGTTTTGCTGTCCTGACCCGCCCCAGACCCGCATTTCGAACATGCATTATGTTGTTTTGCCAGTTTATCTGAGCAACATACACTGGGGTGTCATCATTGTCAGTATCAGTACCAGGCTGAACCACCGTCAATCACACCCTACTTCTACGAGCCTCTGTGTGATCCGCAATATCGAGCGACTATCGAAGATACCTACGAAGAGACGGTAGCGCCATTTCTGCTGGGCTGGCACGAGAAGACACTGATTGGAGTGGATTATTATGTTGTGGAGAATGGTGTGTGGCTGGATGCGCCGAGACAGCCCGATGGAACGACGTGGAAACGGACTCGGACGAGCTCACAGATGACACCACAGGGGCCAAGCACGTGGCCCTGGCAAACGAAGTGTTGGAGCAGCTTGAAGGAGCTTCTCCGAGCTCCACATTCCGATTGGCAAGCGGCGCAGGCACTGTAAAGCTGGACAGATTGGTTGGGATGCTTGCTCGCAAGGAGATGCTGTCTGATACGACCATTGATTTCGCTGTCAGATGTATCTGTGACGCCCTCGGAGATTGCTACGCGTTGGATACGTATGCAGCTACGTTTTGCTGTCCTGACCCGCCCCAGACCCGCATTTCGAACATGCATTATGTTGTTTTGCCAGTTTATCTGAGCAACATACACTGGGGTGTCATCATTGTCAGTATCAGTACCAGGCTGAACCACCGTCAATCACACCCTACTTCTACGAGCCTCTGTGTGATCCGCAATATCGAGCGACTATCGAAGATACCTACGAAGAGACGGTAGCGCCATTTCTGCTGGGCTGGCACGAGAAGACACTGATTGGAGTGGATTATTATGTTGTGGAGAATGGTGTGTGGCTGGATGCGCCGAGACAGCCCGATGGAACGACGTGGAAACGGACTCGGACGAGCTCACAGATGACACCACAGGGGCCAAGCACGTGGCCCTGGCAAACGAAGTGTTGGAGCAGCTTGAAGGAGCTTCTCCGAGCTCCACATTCCGATTGGCAAGCGGCGCAGGCACTGTAAAGCTGGACAGATTGGTTGGGATGCTTGCTCGCAAGGAGATGCTGTCTGATACGATCATTGATTTCGCTGTCAGATGTATCTGTGACGCCCTCGGAGATTGCTACGCGTTGGATACGTATGCAGCTACGTTTTGCTGTCCTGACCCGCCCCAGACCCGCATTTCGAACATGCATTATGTTGTTTTGCCAGTTTATCTGAGCAACATACACTGGGGTGTCATCATTGTCAGTATCAGTACCAGGCTGAACCACCGTCAATCACACCCTACTTCTACGAGCCTCTGTGTGATCCGCAATATCGAGCGACTATCGAAGATACCTACGAAGAGACGGTAGCGCCATTTCTGCTGGGCTGGCACGAGAAGACACTGATTGGAGTGGATTATTATGTTGTGGAGAATGGTGTGTGGCTGGATGCGCCGAGACAGCCCGATGGAACGACGTGGAAACGGACTCGGACGAGCTCACAGATGACACCACAGGGGCCAAGCACGTGGCCCTGGCAAACGAAGTGTTGGAGCAGCTTGAAGGAGCTTCTCCGAGCTCCACATTCCGATTGGCAAGCGGCGCAGGCACTGTAAAGCTGGACAGATTGGTTGGGATGCTTGCTCGCAAGGAGATGCTGTCTGATACGATCATTGATTTCGCTGTCAGATGTATCTGTGACGCCCTCGGAGATTGCTACGCGCTGGATACGTATGCAGCTACGTTTTGCTGTCCTGACCCGCCCCAGACCCGCATTTCGAACATGCATTATGTTGTTTTGCCAGTTTATCTGAGCAACATACACTGGGGTGTCATCATTGTCAGTATCAGTACCAGGCTGAACCACCGTCAATCACACCCTACTTCTACGAGCCTCTGTGTGATCCGCAATATCGAGCGACTATCGAAGATACCTACGAAGAGACGGTGGGGATCCT
>NW_009258116.1:9758881-9983727 GCF_000149755.1 Phytophthora sojae
AGCCACTACAACCGCTCGCGTGAGGACTCGGCGCCTGGGGAGGACGACCCGGACGGCAGTCCGTCGCCCGCCGTGAGCTCCCGCAGCTCGTACGTGGAGCCGCCGGAGCCGCCGCTGCCGCCTCCTGGTGGATTGTTGGAGGCAGCGACGAAGAACGTGCAGGGCAAGATGCAGACGCTTATGGAAACGTTCCACGAGGTCACCACGTCCCATGTAGGTGAATGGCTGATCTAATCTTGCAAGATTGCTACATGTACTCATTTTTACGGTGATTTGGATTGCGACGTTGTGATTTGTAGGACGACGAAACGATCCAGTGCAGCGTGTTCCTCTCGAGGACGGCGCTCTTCTCGGACCGACTGGTGGTGTTTATCGGTGATAGCAATGGCTCCCCCGCGGGCATTTGGAGCGCTCGGCTGTGCGTGCGCTCAGGCTCGGAAGGCGGCGGCATCTTCAAAGGAAGTTTGGGATCTATGCTCCCGTATATTATGAAGGCCAAGGAAGACAAGCTCGGCATTGTACTATTTGACGACATCTTCAAGGACTCGATGCGGTCGGGAGAAATTGATGTACGTCTGTCTGCACTATTTGAAGCCATGATAACGAGCTGTGAGACTGATGTTTTTTTTTCTTCCGTTTCTTGCTAACACAGATGAGAAGCGCAGTGCAGCGGTTTATGACGGGCTGGCGGAACCACGTCTTGACGTCACGGGCCACTCACGTGTTCATTGTTGCGTACCGGGATGGTGGCAATTTGTTGGTGGAGGCGCTTAGAGCGCACATGAAGGAGATGCAGCGTCACATCAGTGGAGTTGCTTTCGTGCAGTCTACGCACCACATATCATCGGACGATTCGTACACGCTGCGGAAAATGATTGCTCAGTGGTGTATCGCCTACATGTCATCACCCGAAGGCGTGCAGGCGTTGAAGCGTATGAAGTCAAAGGAGACGCCGCTGGGATGTGTGGTGCTTTCGGGCGGCCGCGCGAACTCGGACGTTGACTTGCTGCAAGTGGTTGTTTCCTCGGTGTACGCAAGCTTCAAGGCAAGGTGGTCAGGTTTCCGCGTGAAGAACGTAAATAGCGGCATGGAGAAGGCTTGCTACGTGTGCAAGGGCGCCTTCAACATGCGTCGTTGGCGCCGGCATTGCCGCACGTGCCAGAACCCATGCTGCGAGAAATGCTCGTCAGTTGAGAACACACGCCATGAGGGCCAGGTGCGGCTGTGTCTGACATGCCGGGCACTGCCTTCGCTTATTCACTGGTCGCGGCCGCGTGCAGTTCGCACGGGCGAGAAGGAGAGCGTCTTCAGTGGTTCCGCTAAGCCTGGCAAGATGTCGGTGAACGACTTCGAGCTCGTCACCGTCATTGGTCGTGGTGCATGTGGCAAGGTGCTTTTGGTGCTGAAGAAGGACGGCGCAGATGCTGGTCACCTGTACGCGATGAAGGTGCTGAAGAAGGAGTGGGTGATGAACAAGGATTTGGTCACGCAGACAATGGCAGAGCGCCGCATCTTGCAGGAGGCCAACCACCCGTACATTGTCCAGCTCAAGTATGCATTCCAGAACCAAGACAAGCTGTACATGGTTATGGAGTACTACAGCGGCGGTTCACTGCGTCAGGTGCTGCGGCGCCGTGGCCGTTTCAGCATCAAGCGTGCACGGTTCTACCTGGCCGAGATTCTTCTCGCCATCGCGCACCTGCACGCCTCGAACATTCTGTACCGCGATTTGAAACTAGAAAACATCGTCATCACTGCGGACGGCAACGTGGCGTGCACGGACTTCGGTCTGTCTAAGGAGGAGATGGATGACAACGAGCGGACGAGCTCGTTTGTGGGCACATGCGAGTACCTGGCGCCTGAGCTTATTATGAAGGAGGGCTACGGCAAGGCCGTGGACTGGTGGGCACTGGGTATCTTGGCGTACGAGATGATTCAGGGCGACTCGCCGTTCCGTCACAACGTACCCACCATTCTCTTCGACAAGATTTTGAAGGAAGAGCCCGAATTCAGCGACCGCTTCACCCCGGAAGCGCAGGATCTGATCATGAGCCTGCTCACAAAGGACCCGGAGCAGCGTCTCGGCTGCGGCCCCGAAGGTGTCGAGGAGATCAAGCAACACCCGTTCTTTGCCGAGATCGACTGGGACAAGCTGCTGAACAAGGAGATGGAAGTGCCGCGTCCTCCGCATCGCATGGAAGACGTGACCGACGAGAGCCACCTGTCCCGGGCCATCGCCAAGATGCGCGAGGCGCGTGAGGAGATCATGCCGGACTCGCCCGTGTCGCTGCCATCGTCTCCGTCCGAGCAGAAGCACTTCGACCGCTTCTCGTACCAGGGGCTGGGCGACTGGAAGCCGGAGATGGCTGACATGGAGTTCGACGAAGAGACGGGCGACTTCAAGCAGGACACGATCCACGAGGACGAGGAGTTCGTGGAGGAGGCGTACGCGGAGGAGTCGGGCGACGGCGAGGGCGTGCCGCTGTCTCCCGGGTCGAAGAAGAGCTCGATGACGTCTTCGAAGGCGTCTCCGTCCAAGGCCAACGGCTCGGACACCCCGCCGGCCTCGAGCTCGGCGGCGTCGGCGTCGCCGAGGAGTCCACAGAGCGTGGGCAGCCCCGGCAGCCCTCCCCCCGCGCCCATGACGCCCGGCAGCCCCGTGGAGAGCTCGGTGCCCACCACACCCGTGGAGCCCGAGTCGCAGATCATCTAGGGGGGCCGTCAATTGCAAGTGGTAGGCCAGTAGCTCAGAGACAGAGAGAGATACATACAGACACGTGTGAGATGTAAATGCATGAGGAGGATGGAGAATTGCGCTTCACTCGCCGACGGAAGGGAAGGGATCAAGTGAACGAGAGCGAGACCGCCGCTTCCCTTGCCCCCCAAGCAGCATTGTTTAACGCGTATAAGTTCAGAGGGCTAGGGCAACCACGCGCTATCGCCCAATCACAGCACCGGAAAGTGTTTGTGTGACGTACATCACCTCCAGAAAAGGGGCGCTGACGCTCTAAACAAGATTGGATGCCGAGCGTGCGGCTCAGGTGAGCCCCCCCCCCCCTGCTTCCTTCCTGGACTGGAGCCTGGACTCTGAGCCGCTCACTCTCCAATCGGAAGCGGAAGCCCCAAGACTCCTCCGTCCCCTCGCCATGTTTGCCAAGACCGTCCGCTCGATGGCCGCCCCGGCGCGCCGCGGCTTCGCCACCAGCCAGAAGATCAAGGTGCACAAGCCCATCGTGGAGCTGGACGGCGATGAGATGACGCGCGTCATCTGGTCCCAGATCAAGGACAAGTACATCCACCCGTACCTGGACCTGGACATCGAGTACTTCGACCTGGGCCTGCCGCACCGCGACGCCACCAACGACCAGGTGACCATCGACGCCGCGCACGCCATCCAGGAGCACCACGTCGGCATCAAGTGCGCCACCATCACGCCCGACGAGCAGCGCGTGGAGGAGTTCAAGCTCAAGAAGATGTGGCGCTCGCCCAACGGCACCATCCGCAACATCCTCAACGGCACGGTCTTCCGCGAGCCCATCGTGATCTCCAACGTGCCGCGCCTCGTGCCTGGCTGGAAGAAGCCCATCGTCGTGGGCCGCCACGCCTTCGGCGACCAGTACAAGAGCACGGACTTCATCGCGCCCGGCCCGGGCAAGTTCGAGGTCGTGTACACGCCCGCGGACGGCAGCGAGAAGACGACGCTCGAGGTGTACGACTTCAAGGGCCCCGGCGTGGGTCTGGCCATGTACAACACGGACGAGAGCATCTACGGCTTCGCCAAGTCGTGCCTGTCGTTCGCGCTGAGCAAGAACCAGGACCTGTACCTGTCGACCAAGAACACGATCCTCAAGAAGTACGACGGCCGCTTCAAGGACATCTTCGAGGAGGTGTACCAGAACGAGTTCAAGGCCAAGTACGACGCCGCCGGCATCTCGTACACGCACCGCCTCATCGACGACATGGTCGCCCAGGCGCTCAAGAGCGACGGCGGCTTCGTCTGGGCCTGCAAGAACTACGACGGCGACGTGCAGTCGGACATCGTGGCCCAGGGCTACGGCTCGCTCGGCCTCATGACCTCCGTGCTGGTGGCCCCCGATGGAAAGACGGTGGAGGCCGAGGCCGCCCACGGCACGGTCACGCGCCACTGGCGCCAGTACCAACAGGGCAAGAAGACGAGCACCAACCCCATCGCCTCGATCTACGCCTGGACGCGTGGCCTGGCCCACCGCGGCAAGCTGGACGGCAACCAGGAGCTCATTGACTTCTCTCTGGGCCTCGAGGACGCCGTGATCAAGACGGTGGAGGCTGGCCACATGACCAAGGACCTGGCCATCTGCATCCACGGCTCCAACGTGACCCCGGACCACTACCTGTACACGGAGGACTTCATGGACAAGGTCAAGGAGACCTTCGACGCCACGCGCAACTAAATGGAGAGTTAGCGAGTGGGGGATTGGCAAGCTGAGCTCACTATCTACATATACACGCAGTTAGCCGGCTGGCTGGCGCGCTTGAATCAAAGCACGCCCGCTTCATTTTATCAGCTTCTCAAATAAAGCAGCCAATTCAACGCCCACAGCAGTAGTGTCCATATTAATCGCCTCACGTGCGTCACCTCGGATGCGAAGTCCTGCTACTGCTAAATTTACCAGTTGTGCTTGTCCTAGGTCGTGTTAGTCAAGTCTGCGGCATCTTCGAGCATGGCTGCACCAGCCTCAGCTCGGAAGGTTGACCCGGTAGCCAAGTCCGGGAGTTCAGCCGCAGTGACGAGTACTTCAACCTCAGCGTTGCCACCCTTGTTGCAGCCAACGCGAGTGTCCCTGCTGCAGCGTGGCCAGAACCGCGAGTACTTCCTCGTCCAGCAGTCCATCGCTCAGTCGCACAGTACCAAAGGCGGAGGAGGTCGTGGTCGTGGTCTGCTTCGTCGCACGAGTTCCAGACACCTCTCAGCTACGGCGTTCACGAGGTCGACGAGGGATGTGCTGGCGGCAAGTGACGACCACCTCGAGGATCTCCTCAAGGGCATCGCGGCCTCGATCAATTCACCCGAGCATCTTCCACGAGGTGAGAAGAACGTGTTGATCCTCCAGGCAGCTCTGGGGCTGTGGATGCGGCGTCATGAAGCCCGAGGATTCCGTCGATGGAAGGAGAGCACTCTACACCGAGTCGACTTGCAGGCGTTGATCGCAGCGGGCGTCGACGTGAACGAAGAAGCTCGGCAATTGTTACTTGCAGCCGAAACCAAGCGCCGATTGCTGGCCAACGAGCGGAAAGCTCCCCTCAATGGCGACGACAAGTGGATGGCGGCCAACTTCTCGTACGCCGAGTTGGATTTGCTGCTCGCTTGGGCTCGGCACACGCAGCCGAAAACTTGTCGAGGCGTTGCCGACAACACTCTGCGTGAGGCGCTCCGGTACTTGCGCTTCAGTCAGTATCAGGACGGTGAGGCCATCTTCTACCAAGGCGACAAAGGCGACGTGTTCTACCTCGTCCTCGACGGCAGTGTCGGCATCTACGGCGCCAAGCGCACCCAGCAGACAGATAAACAGAGGCGGAAGCAGAGTATCCTCACCGCCGTCGCCCCAAAAACCCGAGCCGGCGTCCCCACCCGTGAAAAGCCCGACATGAACCTCATGGGTCCGAGGATGTTCACGTATCGAGCGGGCGAGAGTTTCGGCGAGACTGCGATGTTCACGAATGCTGCGGTGCGTACGGCCACGGCGATCGCGTTCGATGACCCAAGTTCAGGTTCCACTGCGGGTTCCGTCTGTGAACTTGGTGAGATCTCCCGAGCGGCGTATTCACGGACTTTGAAAAGGTTTCACCAGCATTTCTTCACTCAGGCGCAGCGGGTGAACTTCACTCAGCGAGTGTTCCTCTTCAAGGACTGGCCTCGAGCTCGAGTAGTGGAGGTGGCTGAAGTGCTGGAGCTCCGTCGAATCAACTTCGGCAGCGTGCTTGTCACTGAAGGGGTCACTCCGCTCTCACACTGTTTCTTCGTCCTTAGCGGGATGGTGAATATCACCACCCAGATCGAGATTGACACGCACGCGGAAGACGCACTCTCGACAGCCCAGAAGGCTGCAGCTCTGAAGAAAGCTAGACGTCGAGCTCAGTTCACCATCGAGCTGCACACCGCTCGGGTGGGTGAAATCGTAGCGCTGGAGGCTCTTCTTGAACCGGAAGACTCGACTGCACGAGTAACCTACACAGCAGTCGGGGGATCAGCTGATGTCGAAGTGTACGCGTTAAAACGCTCCGACGGGCGAGCTTTCCTTGCGAGCGGCGCACTCAACGTAGCACACCAAGTGCAGATGATGTGTGCGTCTGAACGTGCTCATCGCGAGGAGCGAACTGAAGCTTCCAGGCGAGCGCTCACCGATCGTGAAGCCATTAACCGAAAACATCGACTTGAACTGGAAAACGAAGCCTTTGAACTCGGTCTCACAGATCAGCAACAGCGCCAACGCCAGAAGCAGCAGGAGCTGGAGGATCTCGATAAAATTTCCTGTCACGAAACCTCACGGGGTCCTGCCGGTCTCCAGCGACCATTTTTGCCACATCTCGATCCCGTCAAACTGCTAGCCGGGGTTGATGGCACCAAACCTGCGCCTGCCATCGATGAAACTTCATCCCAATCTCGGCAATTGAACCGCGAGATCGAAATCGACACATCCCTTGGGGAGGTGGCACAACCCCCCAAAATGCTCTCAACCCTCGTGAAAAATTTTGTCGTCCGTGACTGGGATACCCTTGCAGACGACTACGCCCAGCGACTTACACTTCAGGTTCCGGTGCGCAGCTCCCTCTCCCCGTTGCTGAATCGTGTCCCCTCTTCGTTGACTTGCAGATCAGAAGGCAAGGCTTCGACTCAAATGCACACCGCCCGTCGAAGACTCGCACCCTCGACCATGTCAGCGAGGTTTCATGACGAGCGACAAACTCGGGACTCGCACATGCGGCAGCTCAGCATGGATTACGACGCCAAAATGCATTGGGACCCGGCCAAGAAGAACTTCGTCCTGTTGCAGACGCTGCCAACAAGCGAAACCAAAAGACAGCCACAGCAGGCACGCGCTTTCGGATCCTCCGGTGCTTTGACCCCCAGCAATCCGTCCGGACAATCTGAAGCAGAAACCACTGGAGACCAGCGCCCGCGCCGGACAAAGTTGCATTACCAACTACAAACTACACAGATATCAGCACGAAAGCTGTCAGAAGAACACATCCGCAAACAGGACGAGCGCGCCAGTGCCAGCGGCACGGGGCCTCCGAGCGCTTTCGTCCACTTCTTCTGAAATGGAATCTTCAATGGTCTTTACCTTGCAGAAGAGCCTTGGGGAGCCTTGAAATCACCTGCTAACTGCACCGCGAGCCCTTCCAGCTTCTTGGTAGTCGTTCTCCAGCTGCTGATCAATACTGTTGTTTTATTATTCTCTGTGGCCTTATAACACGCAGGCATCCATTCGCCGAGCCACGCGGACTGCTGTCTGCTAACTTACTTCATCTCGGTGTCGGGGGCTATGGGGGTAAATGAGGTGGACGGCGCTGGCTTTAAGGATTTCGGGGCAATGACAACTTGACCGGACGCTGACGACGAAGAATGTGACCCCAACTGAGACGAGATATTGGAGAACGCTGAACTAATGGGGAAGCAGTTAGTGCCCTGCACAGCAAAAACACACAGCACCACATCGGACACACCACAGCACATCAAGCCCAGTCAGAAATCAAGACTCGCACAGCGAAAAAATCAGTGCGTTCAGAATTGAACTAGCCCCTGCCTACATACCGGGTTACACGGGACGTTAAGCGGATGCGTGTGGACCGTTTGCATCCCGCTCGAGACCGCCGCTGCTTGTCGGTCGTGTGGCTGATTAAGGTGCGGCATCGACGGGTTCATATGAGGCAGCGGCTGATTCGGCTGCTGGTTCATGGCGACGGCGTTTGCCACGGACCCGAGGTGTGAATACTGCAGGCAAGTCGCGAGCTTGCTAACTTCTTGCTGCAGGCGATCGCGGTCCCGACGCAGCTCGTCCCGCTCCCTCTTCAGGCTCTTGATAGCCGACACAGCTTCCTGCAAAATCGCGCTCTTGCGGACGCGGTTGGACAGACCGAGCAGATCCACGAGCTCTTCAAACTGAGCACAAATAATAATAATAAGCACATGCTCGCATTGTTAGCTGGATAAATTCCGTGGAAGAAAAGAAGAGGACCCACGTACCTTAACATTCACCTCTTGACGACGCATCTTCTCCCGGGACTTCTTTCGGAACCCTCGGTCGTCTTCGGGCGTGGGCGACGGCGCGCTGATGGTGGACGCACTCCCGATCGTCGAGCATCCGCTGGCGTCGCATGACACAGTCATGAAGTCAAATTCACTGGCAACCGGTAAGAATACGCATACAAACGGCACGACACTTGAGAGAGAGGGAGCCGCACGCACCGTTTAAACGCCGCCGCACTGCTGAACGAGTTCATGTCGTCGTCGTCGCTGCTCAAAATGTTCTGGCACTGCGGACTCGGCAGCTTTGGAGCAGCGGGCTTGATACTGCCGCCAAGTGGGGGCGCTGCCTTTGGCGCTGCACTCGCGATTGCCAACGCCGCTGGTTTCTTGTGCTGGTCCAAGCTGAAGCTCGCAAGCTCCATGGCGTCTCTCGCAGTTCGGTTCATCATGGCTACATCGGGTTTGGCACTGGCCGGGGTCAGTCCGGTCTGAAACAGCGTCGTGAAGTCCTTCCGCGGGGACCCGAAGCCCAGTCCGACCCCCAGGCCGTTGCCGTGCTTGAGCATCTCCGAGATACTCGACAACGGCGGCGACGTCAAGTGCGGAACAGAACTGGTGCCACCACCACCAGCAGCAGCAGCAGTGGAAGTCGCCGGTTGCTTGGCATTTTGTTGCTGTTGCTGCTGCTGTTGTTGCTCTTCATCCGTGTAGCCGAGCGAGAAGCCCTTCCAGTTGTCGTTGATGTCCGTCTGCAGGAAATACTCTCCCAGGTCCTCGATCTGCAGCCCCGACATGTCCTCGTCAAACTCCATCCTCCCGGTCGCTTAGGTACTGCAGCGGCACAGTTGCAGGCAATAAGGTTAGAGGTTTTAGTTGATCCATTGGCCATTGATTGCCAATGCATTGGAATTGCATTGTCAACTCTCTAGTTCGTGGATCTGCATTGCTGTCCTTACCTCTTTAGGTGGCAACTGCGCGCTCTGAGTCACGGTGCGCGCAACGCAAAGTGTCAGGCGGGCGGGCGCCTGGTCAAAGGAACAGGATGTGGCCACCGGAAGGCGCTCGCGGCGGCGGCGGTGGCGTCGGCGGGTTCGGACTGTGGCATCATGGGCCTTTTGCGCATGGATCGGCACGGCAACGCCCCCCAGCCAATCAGCGGAACGATATGATCCTTTCGGCCAATGGCGCCGCTTCGGGCGCGTGCCTCCAAAGGCGGAGAATAGCCGAGCCGCCGGTGCCGCCGCCACACTAAATTACAGGCACCTTTCACCATCAATCTTGCCGCGTCGTGCAAGTTGCAGCAAGGCTGTGGTGTCTGCCTGATAAAAGGCAGGCACCCACGTTTTGACGCGGATACAGGCTGACGCGAATCGCGCTGATTGCCTTTATTCCTTGTAAAGACTACAAAACTAAGGCTAATTAGCATGGGTGAAGCGGAATGTGGCCTGCGCCAAGCGCAGATACCGGTGTTACTGATGCTCATGCGTCCGGCCCGAGATCCACTTCTGCATCTAGGGCCAGATAAGTGCAAGCCCTCTTGCCCACTCCACTCGATTGTTGATACACGCTTCAGGACTGGACTAGCGAAGGAGAGAGTGTGAAAGCCACAAGCACTAGAGCAAAGTACATTGTTGATATGCCAGTTCTGGTCCTTCAGTTTCACAGTGTCGTCCCCACTCAGCCCAGGCAAGTACGGTAGATAGCCAGCCCCCTATGCAGTTCGTTCACCCTCAGAGCTCATGGATCACAATCAAGCCAAATCTTCATGCACCGCCCACCGAAACCCACCAGAATTCTGTCCTCCGATGGACCCATCCCCGCAAAAAAATATTTTTTTTCGTTTTAACAATTCCCGCCCAAGTGACGCATTCCGATCCGCCATTCCCGCCAAAAATAAGATAAAATAAATGTCGACCATGCAGCAGCTAGCGGAGGAGGCGACGCGCAAGCGCCCAGCGCAGGCGGCCGCGGAGGCCCCGAAGCGCCTCAAGACCGAGGCCGAGCAGCGCCCGTCGCTCACGCAGCTGCTGGCCAGGAAGGCGGCCGCCGAGCCTCAGCTGTCGCTCTCGCAGGACTCGGACGCGCCGCTCGCCCGCGTCGCCGCGCAGCAGAAGGCCAAGCGCCTCAAGGCCAAGACGCAGCAGCCTCAGACTCAGACGCAGCAGCAGGGGAAGACTCTGGCCCATGGCAAGACGACGGAGGAGGGCGACGTGGTCTTCGAGCTGTCGGCCAAGCGCTGCGTGACCGTGCGCAAGTGGAAGGCCATGAAGTTCGTGGACATCCGCGAGTTCTACGACGACAACGGGCAGGCCAAGCCGGGCAAGAAAGGTGGGGAAAAGTATGGATTTAGTGAAGTCTATTGGTCTGCAGTTGCTAACTTGTGTGCTGACTGGAGTGTGCAGGTATCTCGCTGTCGCCGGACCAATGGGCGAAGCTCTACAGCTTCTCGGACGCCATTGCAGAGGCCATCCAGCTGGTGGAGGAGGACAAAGTGGGCATGGAGTCCCTTGCCGGTGTCCCCGACTGCATCTTGAGACCGGATGGAGACGTGCGAGCCATCGCGGTGCCGGTGCGTATGAAAAACTTCAGCTCTAGAAAAGGTTGACTATTGTTGACAAGGCTCGTGGACTTGTTTTACTGTGTGGATTCAGCTGTCGAACAAACGCCGCGCGACTGTGCGCTACTTCCGCAACGGGGTGCTGATCGACATCCGCGAGTTTTACGACCAGGACGGCGTCTCGAAGCCTGGCAAGAAGGGCATCTCGCTCTCAATGGAGCAGTGGACGGCGCTGCAGAAGATTGCAGACGAGATAACGGAAGCAGCAGACCGCCTATAAGCATTCGGTTATTGTGCCCCACCGTTGTGTGTGTTGATGCGTTGGGTTTTCTTTCTTTTGACGTTGAATATAACGTCTTTAGCGTTGGATGTGTAGGTCGCTTCACACACGATTGAACAGTGGTGACGCTCGTTTATTTGGCTCTAGATAACGACATGAAAGGGAGGATGCATTGCAGACAAACGAGCGCAACTGATCTCCAAAGCATACGCAGCTAAGAAGGCTGTGTGAAGAAGACTAGAATATTTCAAACGACCACACGCTGGCGCTTGTGCGGACTTGTGGACGCTGCTCCCAGCACGTCGGAGCGCGGACGCTTCTCGGTGTCCGCGCTGCTCGAAGACTGCGACTCGGACGTGGTGCTTGGAGCTCGTGACTCTGATGTGGGTGCGGCCTTCGTTGGAGACGCTTCCTGGACGTCGTCAGACTTGGACGATGTGGGTTTGGCGGCTCTGTCATCCTGACTAATCTGCTTGGGTTCACGCTTCGGCGACAGTGCGGACGGCTCGGGCTCGGCCTTGTCTGCCATCGTATCGTTCTCCTTTGTCGCTTGTGCGTCATCGCTGCTGTTCGGTGCATCGGCTCGCCGAGGCTGCTCCTTCTCGCTCTCCGAAGTCTTTTCGAGCTTGACGACATCAGCGTCACCGGACGGCTCGCCAGGGGAACCTGGCTGGTTGCCCGTGGTCTTGTCGGGCGAGTCGTTCTGCTTACCGGGCACATAGTACGGATCCTTCGCCTGCTGGAGCTGCTGCGGGTGCACACTGCCGGCACCGCCGTGACTGAAGTCCGAGGGCACGAGGTTGAGACCGAGGACGCTGTTCTTGCTGTCGTGGAAGTCTCCGGGCATGCCACCGCCAAGCATGGGGTGGTGGCCGAAGAGGCCTGCGTTCTGGGGGCTGAAGTCGTGCAGGAGCATGCCGGCTGAGGAAATCGTTTAAATTGACGTCAGTAAGATATTCACGGTAAGAATGAAACCACCAAATGGGCGCGGATATGCGTTACGAAACGTACTTGTTGGCGACGGAAGAATGCCCGAGAGGTTGGGCGGACTGGGAAGAGCAGCGAGCATGTGGTGACTCGAGAGTCCTCCAAGCATCCCCATCTATAAGCAAACAAACAGGAAGAGTTGGTGAACAATGGCTCACTCAAACCTTCCACCATGACATAGTGAGGGAGACGCACCCCGTGCTGGTACAGCGGAAGCGACGGCGGGGTGTAACCAACGTGCTCCTTCTTGAGAAGCTGCTGGAAGCCGCGGTGCACGCGCTTCTTCTGGGTCGGCGGCCGGCTGCGGGAGTTGAGCATGTACTGGTCCGGGTCGTTGGTGAGTCCGAGCGAGGCGCCATTCATGCCGCCGTGCATGCTCTGGAACGACTGCACGGCCGCGCCGTTGGGGGTGGAGCCCATGTTGAAGTTGGCCGAGGCCTCCGCGTTGGCACCCGCCGCCGCCGCAGCCGCCGCCTCCTTGGCAGCCTGCTGCAACTGCTTCTTCTTCTCCCCGAACATGATCTCGTACTGTAAGGAACACAGCCACAACATAGTCACACCCACGTCAGCCACTGCTGCAAGGGATCTAGCAGGCAGGCAGAGCCAGCTACGCACGTCGTTGTTGTCCTTGATCTCGAAGGGCTCGCCGTACTCGGTGTACTTGAGCAGGATCTGGTCCACGCTCGTGCTCGAGTACTGGTAGAGCTTGTCGTTCGAGTCGAACACGATGAGCGCGATCTCGCAGTCGCAGAGCTTGGACAGCTCCATGGCCTTCTTGAAGATGCCGTTCTTGCGCTTGGCGAACGTCACCTGCCGGTTGCGGTCGTCCTCGATGCGCTTGATCTGGATCTTCTTGCGGCCCATTGCTGTTGTGGTGAGCTTTTAGTTGCTAGGCTGTAGACAGTCACAGAGAGTTCATTAGTTGGATCGGTCCTTCAAAGGATCCTCCTGCCCCCCCCCCTCCGCCGCCATCATCACGCGGTTGACGCACCTCGTGGAAATAGCGCAGTCGGTATTTATATCCAGGGGCAAAAGCGCGAGTGCAGCAGGCAGGCGAGCAAAATACCGGAGACAGTCGAGCTCGGCGACAGCGAGCTATTTTTATAGTGCGAGCTGGAGGTGGCTTGGAGCAGCGAGGCGAGCGACGCGCAGGACTCGGCCAGGGGTTATTTTTATCCGTTTTTCCGCCAGCGAAGGGGCTGCCGTTGCAATCGGTGGAAAGAGCCCGGCCGTTGCGAAACCCGGCAGTGTATGGGCCGCCAGTATGGCGGCGGAGGGGTGCAGGATCCGCTATCTTTGGCGCCGGCCGTTTCCGCCGAAGGCGACGCGAACGATCGCGAACGGACGCGCAGGAGGATCGCGCGGGCCAAGCAAGCGGCAGCGGTGGTTTCCAGGCCTGATGGCCAAAGCCTCTAGCCTAGCGCTGCATTGGCCATCGAACGCATTGGCGGTGAGGCTGGGCTGGGTTCGCATTGAAACGGCTGCGGCCCGCAACGGGACCATGGCCAGTTACCGGCACGCACGACGCTGCTCCAGCTACTGGCGGTGGCGGTGGCGTTGAGCCCTGAGACCCTGGAGCATCAATTCGTGCGCCACCAATTGAATAAAGTGGTCTTGCTGGTCGCAACCACTGGTAGTGACGGTAGCAGGCTTGGGCTCACGGCAATCGATTCCGTGGGGATCTTGCCTTCAACTTGCTTATGTTGCGCAACACTCGCTGAAGTGCGTTGAGCAACATAAGTCTGATTCTGACGCGTCAGCATACAGTCCAAAGAGACAGAGGCAGCAGGCTGAAGCCATGGCGGCGAGCGTGCGCAACACCGCCATCAAGCGCATCCAGGGCGTGCGTCTGCGTCTGCAGCTGCTCCTGACCGTCTCCTAATACGCCTACTCACTTGCTGCTCTTCTTTACGTTGCAGGATGTGCGCGAGATGATGACCAACCCCAGCGACCAGTACGCGGCGGCGCCGCTCGAGGTGCGCGTCCAACCGCCTGCCTCCTCCTGAGCCAACGGCACTAACACTACTGTGGTAAACTATACGCTCTCAGACCAACATGTTCGACTGGCACTTCACGCTGCGCGGGCCGCGCGACACCGAGTTCGAGGGCGGCATCTACCACGGCCGCATCATCCTGCCGTCCGACTACCCGTTCAAGCCGCCCAACATCATGCTGCTCACGGTAACAGAATCTCCGTTATTGTCTCTATCTATTGTGAGAGTTATGTGCTGACTTGTGGGGCCTTGTATATTTGCTGCTGCAGCCTAATGGCCGCTTTGAGGTGAAGAAGAAGATCTGTCTCAGTATCTCGGCCTACCACCCGGAGGAATGGCAGCCTGCGTGGGGCGTGCGGCTCATCCTGGAGGCGCTCATCAGCTTCATGCCCACCAAGGGCGAGGGCGCTATCGGCGCGCTGGACTTCCCTGCGGAAGAGCGGAAGCGACTCGCAAAGCTGGTGGGAATATTGCTGCGTCTACAGTGTAGTGTGTGCGTTGTTTTGCGGTCTAATTTTTTTTCTATTGTGGTGTTGCAGTCTGTTGACTACAAGTGCGAGACTTGTGGGCGCGTTGCCGACTTGCTGCCCGAGTTGGAGACGGAGGATGGAGAAGAGACCGAGAAGAAGCCGTCCAAGTACGCCGAACAGATCGCTCAGCTGCACATGCACAGCCTGGAGACTGCGCCGCCTGCTAGTGCGGCGAAGGACACAAAGGAAGCGGCAAAGACTGAAGGTAGTGGCAATGACAGAGAGAAAACTGAAGTCCCGGCAGCAGCAGCAGCAGCAGCAGCAGAGGTCGAAACAGCTTCGACAGAGGACGCATCAACAACCGAACCATCTAGTTCTAGTGAACCGGCTAACCCTGCTTCTTCTCCATCAGCACCAGAATCAGCACCTGCTCCAGAGCCTGCAGAAACAGCACCACCAGCAGCGGAAGAAGTAGAAGCGCCTGCAGTGGACGATCTTCAGGAGGATCTAGACGCGCCGTTTGTTGTTGATGGCATTCCTCAAGTGCGCGAGTCGGACAGTGTGGACACGTTCCTGCACTATCTGACAGTTGCCATCGTTGTTGCGCTCTTTGCGTTGATCTACAAGAAACTCCTGCAGGCGCATGGTGTGCTGCAGTAAGTTGCTGGTGTTTCTTGTCCGGCCTTTGCGTATGGTGCTAGCCGAACATCGTCACAACCAGTTCGGGTCCGGACCATGACTCAGTTTAGAGCGGTCACAAGTATTTGCATGGTGTAGCTTGTTCACAAACATGAAGCGCATTCTCTTACCAACCAGAACTTCGTCTAAGCTCAATCAATCTATTGTTTGTGCTCCTCCAGAACCTCCTGCATAATGGTGTTCGCAAGCTCCGGGTGAACGCGACCACCGCAGCGCTTCATGACCTGACCGATGAAGAACCCAAAGAGCTGAGTCTTGCCGTTCCAGTACGCGTCCAGGTTCTTCTTCGCCTTCTGCAATACACAAAACCGGAACAAGTTAGTAAAACTGCAACTCGACGTAGCAAGCAGAGCATCATACCGGATCATCAAGAACGGCTTGGCAGAGTGCGCGGATCTCCTCCGGGTCCTGAATCTGCTTCCAGCCCTTCTCCTCAACAATCTGCAGGGGCGTCTTCTTCGCTTCGTTTTCGTAGAACATGAGCTCCAGCACGTCCTTCGCAATTTTGCCGGAGATCGTGCCGTCCTGGATCAAATCAATGAGACCTCCCAGCTCCGTGGCCTGAACAGGGCTTCCGGCAATGTCGCCGTTCGTTGCCTTCAGGTGTCCAAACAAATCGTTCAGCACCCAGTTGACAACCATCTTGGACGGCCGCGATTTCTCCAACGCAACAGTTTCGAAATACTGCGCTGCACCAGGCTCATTCACCAAAACGGAGCTCTCGTACGGCGTGAGGTCGTACTGAGCACACAGGCGGTCCTTCAATGCATCTGGAAGCTCAGGCAGACTTTCACTAATTTCCTGGATAAGCTGTTCCGGGACGACAAGCCGGGGCAGGTCAGGCTCCGGGAAGAAACGGTAATCCTTGGCTCCCTCCTTCGATCGCATGCGTTTCTACCGACACAAAACAAAACCACAGGCTGATCAGCAATTGCATACACTAAACGAGGGGCGCAGGTAGCTGCACTTACGGTCTCTCCGGTGACGGCATCGAACGAACGCGTCTCGCGGTGCACCTCTCCTCCTTCCTCCTCGATCAGCGCGATCTGTCTCCTGGCTTCATACTCCGCGGCACGCATCATGTTGCGAATACTGTTCATGTTCTTAACCTCGACTCTCTCACCGAACGGCGGCGCAGTGCTGGAAGTGAGTGCGGTATGTAGCGCTTCAACATCGGCCTCTTCTCCAAGATTCGTCGGGCGGACGCTCACGTTCAAGTCGCATCGCATCGAGCCTTCCTCCATGTTTCCATCACACACGTCCAAGTGGCGCAGCAAATGCTGCAGTTGACGCATCACCTGACCAGCTTCTAGAGGACTGCGGAGATCCGGCTCCATCACGATCTCCAGCAGCGCCGTACCCGCACGGTTAAGGTCCACCACGGTGCTGTGCTCCTCCAAGTCGTGGTTGCTCTTGCCTAAAAATCACACAAAAACCATCGCAAAAAGGTAAGCACAACATCTCCAAAACACCAGTCACCCCCAACTCCTCCACGAACCTGAATCCTGCTCAATCTGGATACGAGTGATCCGCACACTCCTCGGGATCACATCCTAAAATCACCCACCACCAGCACCACCTAATTAGTCACCACAACAACGCCATTTCCTCGTCAAAATCCCCTCCCGCGCGCACCTCCTGTTGCTGCTTCTTGGCCTGCTTGGCCTTCCACTTGCGCAGCGCCTCGTTCTTCTCCTTCCTCGACTTGTACTTGGACGCGTCGAACGTGGCCTCGTCGTCGCTCTGCGCGCCCCCGTGCTCGCTCACCACCGCGGACGCCGGCAGCTCGAAGTGCAGCGCGCCGCCGGACGCCACCGGCGCGCGCTGCTGCGTCAGCTGGTAGCCGAGCGGCAGATCGCAGTAGAAGTAGTGCTTGCGCTCGAACAACGAGCGCGGGTGCACCGTGGCGTCCACCGCCAGCCCCGTGCGGATGGCCTGGTGCACGCACTCGCGGTTGATGACCGGCAGCGTGCCCGGCAGCGCCGCGTCGAAGAAGCTGACGTGGCGGTTGGGCCGCGCGGACGAGAGCGTGGCCGCCGCGGCGCCGCTCATGAGCTTGGAGCGCGTCTGCACCTGCGCGTGCACCTCCAGACCGATGCAGACCTCCCACAGCTTGCCGCTCGGGCCGCGCAGCAGCTGCAGCAGCGGCTGACGCGCGCCATTCGCCGCGACCTGCGCCATGATGGATTAATGCGATTGGGAATGTGAGCCCTGGGTCGGATCCAGGACTTATTACAGTAATTGTTACATATGTACAGTAATGTGACTAACACAGAAGAAGATAAATCTTATAGCCCTTGAAACTCGTTCTTACGTTTGCACTTATTTATAATGAAAGCATCAGATATAAATCCCTTAATGTCTTATTTACCTTAAGCAGTTTATACAAATCAGATATTCTTTATTGAGGCACAAAAAACACACAAACAATTACTGCACATGTATTGTGCTTTGCATGCTTTTTTAAAAATCCTTAAAAGGATTTAAAAAAATAAAAGTACAATCCTGTGTACTGAGTACCGAAAGACTAATGTTGCCTAGTGTAGCATTAAGGTTGCTTAATGTCGTTCGATGACGAACTCGCCTGGGGTGGCATCACCGTTCTTACGAACTGCGAATAACTTCCGTAATTTGGAATTTCTTCTGTCAAACATCAGTCTCGTCCTATCAGTATCAAGATCTTGTTACCCATGTTGCAAATTGCAACTTGCAATACCCATTCCCCGTTAAGTGCGACCAGAATCCTCCCTAAATTTCTTCAGTTGAGAATCTGCCGGGTCGAGCGAGTCTTGGGAAGATGGTGGTACTCCTCAGCTACTGGATCGTCGGAGAAAGGAACGTGGATACTATCCTCATCGACGAGCGGATGCATGTGGCTATCCTGAAGAAAGCGATCAAGGACAACGACCCGCTCGCAATCCAATGTAGTGCTGCGGACCTGCAGATCTTCCTGGCCAAGACAAGGGAAGGCGTGTGGCTGACGGCAGACGACGTGATGGGCGATGTGCGCGATACCAGTGGCATGAAAGAGCTGAACGTCGGGAACGCGACACTCCGCGCGTACAGCTTATCGGAGGAGAGCACGCGGGTCGAAGTATCAGATGAGGACCTTGTAGCAGGGAAGGGCCCTGTGCACGTGGTGGTGAAGATCCCATCGGTGCAGCAGCCCCAGTCAAGTCTAGCGCAGCCGCGAGCTGCCCCAAAGCCGCGATGGAAACCTGTGCACGAGACTCTGGTGTCATTGCAGAATGAGACGCTGTATTTTGTCGATCGGGAGCAGGCTGTGAAACAGCTCTGTGAAGTTCACAAGTCGGTGTACATCGGCGCCAACTTTAACCGCCGAGCAGACGCGTCTTGCGGATAACGAGCTCGGAATCGGGAAAAGCGAATTTGCGAGGCAATACATTCGATGCTGTCGCGAGCAGTGGCCCAAGGGAGTGCTCGCTCTTCAAGCCTTTAAAAGGTCATTGAGGACTTGCAGAACGATCGTGGTGGAGATTGATCAAGCCGTTTTCGTCAATGCTTGGGATGGCGATACTAAAACGTTGGAGAAAGCTTTGTATTGAGTCATTAACGCTGTGCTAGCAAGGGCTGTGATTGACGAGTTGGAGCTGCCCGACGGAGCCGAGCTGCCTAATTACCTTTGCGCGCCAGAGTCGGTCGACGCACGGACGTTTGTTCATTGTTTGTTGAGAGATCTTGGACCTGTGTTCATCGTTTTGGACGAGATCGGTCGAGGGTTTTGGTCCGTCGGAACCGATGGTACCGACACGAAGGTTGAGGAGGCTTCGCGAAACCTGTTTTTGGACTTCTGCTCGTCCGTGTTGAGCACCTGGATGAGCACGCGTCACGTCTACTTCTTGTTGGTCGGCTATGCGCCATTCCTGCGGAATGTGGGAGAGCGGAAAGACGACAGGTCTCACAGCTCCAGTAAGCACAAGTTCATTCGCCTGAACTTGCAGCTGATTCGTCCCAAGAAAATCGAGCAGGTTATCCGGCACACGTGGGTCGACGATTCGAGCACTATGACTCTGCAGCAACGATGGGGGCTGTAATCGAATGAGGATGTAGCTACAGCTGCTGCGAAGATGTACAAGAAAACCTGTGGCCATCCACGCACAATGATCCAGATGTTCATCCTTCACGAGTCGTACGAGGCTTTTTGCAAAGCTGACGTGAACCGTTTTGACTCAGAAGAAGGTCAAAAGGAGTGGGTAAAGATTTTCCGCGAGCTGCGCTATTGGCAAAAGACTCTGGAGGGCCTGAAACCACAACTTCTTGAAAACAAAGTGATCGACTTGAGCGACGACTCTAAATGGCCGCACATTCCGAAGTCCCCGCAGAAAAAGATTTCGTTTGCCATCATCATGGAACGCTGGATCTACGCGCTTCCAAGAATTCTGACTGCGATCGTCAGCATCGTTCAGCCGCTGCGCCTGTACATCAGAACCATTGACCCTCTCATCGACGATGTCACACTAGCGTACGCGACCGTGTTTGAGTGGGCGTGCCTCAAGCGGTTCCAAGAGCTTTTCTCGGAGCCAAGTGAACCGCACACCGTGCTGAAAAACTTTTTCGGTACGGACACGGAGTTTGACAAGTGGGGCGAGATCCACTTTCCGAGTGATCATGTGGATTTACCGAAGATCACAAAAGCGACGACTACAGTCGGCGTTGCAACGCTAGACTCGGCTACAGCGAATCCTTCCGATTGGCCACGCCTGATGGATGAAATTGATCAAAAGCTGGATGCGAAGGAGGGAAGCTGCTTGTGTCTGAAGCCGCTGCCCGAGTCCTCTTCCGCGGATGTAATTTTCGTGAAACGTTCCGTTTCTTCAGTCGGGCGCAAGCGTGTACACGACGATATCGATGCACGAACGTTAATGGTGGCGCTAGTGTTGAAGAATTATGGTTCGAAATTGCAGTTTGGACCGAAGCAGCTGGAAGAAGTTGGCAAGTTTCGCATGATGTTTGACAACTTGGACTCGTCGACAAAGCAGAAGTTTGGTGTGATGACGAACGTGTTGATCGTGTGCTCGACAAACTACAGTTCAACCGAAGTTCCAAGGCAAAAAGTACCTGAAAACGTGTCACAAGGATGATACTTCCCGGTTCGAGGTCGAAGCACTGGAGCTGGACTTGTCGACCTTGGAGAATCGAGCTGAATTCTTCGGACTCTCGAGTGAACCTGACTTGGCCGCCGTCTGGAATGGGTTGGTGCGAAAAACTGAGCTCGAGAAGTCAGTTCACGAAAGCTAGGATCGCGTTGGAAGGCACCTTTGTGACCACGTTTTCTAGTCTCAATTTCAACAACGCCGCAGGGCACGATGCAGCGCGCGGCAAACGTGCCTCGTGCTACCATGGGCCCGGACATGAACAACGCAATGATGGGCTGGGTGGGCATCTTCGGAGTCCATACATTGGTGACGCTGCGGCTCCGTGAATACCCCGAGGTCCGGCAGGAAACGCCGAGGCGTGCCACCAGTGCAGTTAAGCATTTAAACTACCGGGAATTGCTATTTGGTACTAGTTATTATACTAGTATAACGAAATAAAAAAGTTACAATTGTGTCCAGCTGAGCTGGCTGAAGAAACTGGAAAGCTGACTTACTGAAACCTAACACGAATTTTGAGAACTACACTCGTACTGGATTCTGTCCAGCATATTGCTCATCAGCAATCTGAACGCTCTAAATCCTATGCTTAGGACCGTCCAAATTCTAACTTTGAGAAGTCCTTGGGGTCAAAAACACCTGACCGAATTGCAAATTCCAAATTGCAATTTCCCCTTTGCAGAAACAAGTGAATCGGTATTTGTCAGTAAAAAGAAGAGTAGTTAGGAAACTTAGCGCGGAAGAATCATTAGAACGTAAAGACAGATCTAGGTAGCAAAACAAGTTGTATCCCATTTGCAAAACGTAGCAGCTACTCGTCCTCCTTTTTCAATGTGACCTTGCCACCTTCGCTGATATCAGCACACATTTTTGCCTTTTCAAGTACCGCATTTGAGATAGCATCCATGCCTTGTGGCCGAAGGGCATTGGTGTAGGACTGGTTGGCTTCGTTCCCCTCGCACAGGTTGCACAGCGCCACCAAGGACCTCTCGCGAATCATGGGGTTCGTCTCGTCGATGTTGCAGTGGTTGAGGAACAAAGGCAAGTAGCCCTGTTCGCGTACGAGGTCCAGGTGGGAAGCTGAGGTTGCCAATGACGCGAATCAATCCCGACCTGTACCCGAACGGCTCCCCGCCACTCAGCGGCTGCGCACTTGTACCCGCCGCGCGTGTATTCCTTGACGTTGGGTTCTGGCGGCCAAGCTCCCAAACTCGTTGAAGCTCTTGCAGCAGTGAAAGTAGTAGCTCGCGGGCGACATCCGCGTCGAGTTTGTTGTGACCCACAGTCAGTTCTCCAAGCACGTCGAGATCCATCAGCTTGGCCTCGTTTTCCAGCTCGATCCACCCTTCTTCCTGAATTCATCTGCTTCGTCCGGCCTATCTTCGTCACCGGCAGTGATAATGTATGTCCAAGTGCTCTTCACATACTCGAAAGTTCCATCAGGGAGCGGGAGATTCTTGCCGGTTCCTTCTTGGGTAGCACCGGCTGCAGCCGTCTTTGTGGAAGACACTGCCCACATCGTCAGTTGTTCCGGAGTAACTCGAGACCAGAGCTTGCTTAGCATGTGAGCGCCCACAGCGTTGTACAGATCTTTGATCCGGCCATCACGGAAAAGTACTCCGAAAAGAGTACAAATCAACTCGAACGCTGGGCCCTGGTCGTCAATGCGAGGACCACTTTGCGTCGGCTCATCAGTGTTCATCGATTTGGCTGGTTTCACCATACAGCGGTGAAGAATTGTAATTACCAAGTTACGAGCGCAGACCTGCATAAGTACATGTAATCCCAATGCGGTTAGCTTCACGGTTTGCAATTGCCGTCACTCCATTGTCATTCGTACCAAATCAACACGACGAGCAGCAAGATCCTCGGATCCAGTGATGCTTGAATTGACGCAATTCAGAATCAGCGTCACGGTGAATGCCACAACCTTGCGATACTTATGGCACTCCACCCATATTTTCTGTGAACAGCAGTGAACAAGTCAGTATTCGCCACATACAACAGCTTCAAGAGCAAATGCAGCGGTACACACCTGGAAATCGTCAGGGAAGAACAATCCCCAAGCGACCCCCTGGTTCTTGTCATTATTCGTGACGCAGTTAACGCAAAACCGGAGAGCTACTTGGGCTAGAAGCACAATGCGCCTGCATACAAAACGAGTATAGCGTGAGCACAAATCATCATTTCACGCATAGCACCCCCAGGATATCGACAACGCACCCTTGAAGAGTTTCATTCTCTAAGCCCAGAGACAGCAGTGCACTACCACGCCGTGTGCCAACAAAATAAGGATGCGTCACCACAACTGTTTGGACCATTCGATAGATAATCATTAGATCTATTGAATTGCGAGCACGGCGAACGGTCTTAAGGAGTTCTGCTTTGTCAATCAAGGTTAGATTGAGGACATCACGTGAAAAAGTGAAGGCACCCCAGTACTTCATACTTAAACCAAGTGATCATGGTTTTTTTGGCTCACTACAGCACCATCCTAGGCTCGAGCGTCGATGTTTGAATAACTTAACTTCATGCGTTCGCCAGCACATGACCCTCTTCCCTGTTATCTCTTGCATACGCACGCGAAACGATACGTCTTCATTGTGCACCCAGGGCTGTGGAAATATAGATTGTTTATTGATTGACGGCTCAGATCTGGAACAGTCAATTATTGCAATATCAACAATCTCACAAACAAAAAGATTGCAATCTAAGTTCTCGCTTGTATTTCCTCTGCTACATTCATATTTTTACTGGTTTGGCGGCGCTATCGCTCTAAGACCTTTGCTTGTGCGATTACATTTGTGTTGAGCTTCAATAACCTTGGCCAAATGCAATGTTGGGTCTTATATTCATCATGTTGAGCGTGCACCCCATCCAGGCATCCAATGACCCCTCATATCCGCATTTCGAAGCAGGAGAAGACACATAATGGCTTCTTAGGAGCTAGGATCGATTCCATAGGCTTGACGTTGCATATTTATCTACCGGATCGCTGGCAAAGGCTCAAAATCAGTATAGGAACAATGTGGTAGTATATCGCTGCGATTCTAACCCCTGAAAATACCTTAAAGTTTGTATGGTGCTTCCGGCCGATAGGAGTGTGTCATCTGCGATTCTTAGCATTTACAACCAATAGACACTACCGTTGCTTAAAATTTCGACCAATTAAATCGAGGGAATGACTGCCAACCGCTGATCTGAATATTCCAACAATATCTGGTTGGAAACGCGATTTGATATCGATTATGCCATACAAATATCATAAGTGAACTACAAATAGAATAAATATTCATAGGTTTCCAACCCCTGCCAGCTCATCTCCGACTCCATTCTGCGTTCCGACGCACACAGGCATGTCGGTGGCATCGCTAGTTCCTGCGAACAGCCAGAGAAGCAGAGCGACGGCTGTGAAGTCTTTCGAAGACTTCCTTGCGAAGAAGGAGGTGACGCTCACAGAAGTGCATGATCGTATTTCTAAGGACAGCACAGGTAAGAGTTTGTTTGGCATTCTGGATAAGTATGGGTGGTTCTTAGTGAAAAAATAGGAAGGCAAGGAGTAGCTCTGTCCAAGAACACTGTGCTATCATATTTTGGCAATGTTAAGAACTGGCTGGCGGATCTGTACCCGCAACAGAGCCAATGTGTAGCTAAGAAGCTGCAAAAGATGCTATCAACTCTAGATCGGTACTGTGAAAAGAGGCCGGAGCAAGGTGTCACGGAACAAGCGCCACCATGTACTAAGAAAGATATAAAGACTATCATCTCGGCTCTCTACATGCACGCTTCCGCCAACTCCGACTACCTGGATGCGGCGCTAGTGGCGTTGATGTGGTACCTCTACGGTCGTGGTTCTGAGGCTGAGCAATTGGAGAAAGCGCAGCTGTGTGTATACCCCGGTACGAATCGTGCAGGATTTTGAATTTTTGTATTAATTAACCCCACGAATTATGCTGACAATTCTATGCGTATATGCTAGGCGGTATGATATTTCTCCGCTTTAAGCGTGTGAAGACTGCTTCGCAACAGGGAATCTCCCTGTTTAAGGATCCTAACGATCCCTTCACGTGCCCGTTACACGTGCTAGCTGTAGCTCTCGCCCTTCAACCCGCTACTATGAAGGCGAAGTCGTCGACCCGACACCCAATTCTGCCCTTCCGCCATTCCTGCGCTCACCTAAATGCACACGCAGCACACTAAACAGGCAATAAGATACACAATACGTACAACAGGAGTAGCACGCACTCTCTTAGCCGACCTGTCCAAAAAGAAAGCAAAAACACATAATACTTGATGCCCATGTCGGGGTTTGAACCCGATCCTCCAGGCCCGAAGGCCTGGCGCTCAACCTCACGAGCTCCATGGGCGCGGGTAAGTCGCATCCATCAACAGCACCATACTCGTCCAAACCCTCGGCCACTTGAGCCACACGCCACGAGAGCGCACAGGCGTAACCCAACACACGTCCCAGTAGCGCACATAGCCCAGCAGCAAATGGCCCGGCGTCAGTAGCACACACGGCCCAGCAGCACAGACGGCCCAGCAGCACAGACGGCCCAGCAGCACACACGGCCCAGCAGCACACACGGCCCAGCGGCCAGCAGCGCCTGTCTACACGCAGAGACAACAGCAGCACAGTCAGCACAGGTAGCACAAGCAGTGTTGCACGAAACCTGGAAGCTTCTGGACTGTTGGCCGAGAATCCAATCGGCGGTCGTGAGGTTAAATATCAGCTGAACAAAAAACCTAATACCGTTGCTAGACCGGTTTTGGTTGGAAGCAGTCCAACCCCGTTGGAATTTTGACGGTATGGGAACGGGATTGCCGATTGAGATCACGGAGCAATCAATTATTGTGATTGACAATCTCGGCAATATTACAATCGCAATCACTTTTTCCACAGCCCTGTTGTACACCCTTTCGCAGTGCAGGGGCGCATTTCTCGCCCTTTTGCACGATTATCAAAACACGGTAGATAATTAGGCTGCAAAAGGACGCATTCCTTCAAGTTACTGTAAAAACTGTAATTATGCCCCGTGGGGTATTGCAGCAGTACCCCCCTGTCAACCTGGGGCATTATCACAAGGGGGCACTATTAAAGGGAGTGGAGTACCAAAAATAACTAGCGATAAAAAAATTGACAGTAGACAACACATTGGTAAGTCGACATACAAACCTTAAGATTATGATATGAAATATTTGAATTTATGAGGAAAAAATCAGAATCAAGCTCAATTTTTCAGATAAAAGGTTGGGGTGAGGCTCTATTTACGGGTGGGGCACTATCGCAAGTCCCCAGCCAAAGACGTCAAATTTCATGGGGTGGGGCACTATTAGAGGGAGGAGGCATAATTACAGTTTTTACAGTACATGTAGTAATCACCATCTTTTATAACAAGTTAGAAACGGTACGTGACATAATCATTCAGCATACAAAAGCTAAGTCATGCGACCCGACACTAAGTAACCGCTAAATCACAGTAGATTGCATGTCTCATGAGATATGCCAAAGCAGTACCGTGATTTTTTTAAAAGGGCGAGAAATGCGACTTTTGGAAATGAAGATCACATAGATCTGTATACTATACTTTATTCAAGTTGCTCGCAAAAGGGTGTAAAATTATCACTGGTAGAAGTTCGCAACTATAATAAGGGCATCATCCCCATCCATGTCCCACTACAAAAACCAAGTCAAATGGACGTGACCCCCACGAGCCAGCCGGAGGTCTGGGCACTACGAGTGAGTTCTTTTGAATCAGGGTTTGGTAGTAGTGAGAATTTCGGCTAGTAGTGATACTACTACTACTATCCAACTCAGAACCGATTGCACTAATACTACTATTAGTAGTCTGAGGCGTCATTAGTAGATATCACATACTAATATCACTACTATATCACTACTATAGTAGTGCTATCCCAACTGTCGGCGGTTACACTTTCTGTCGCTGTTCTGGATAAGTATGGGTGGTTCTTAGTGAAAAAATAGGAAGGCAAGGAGTAGCTCTGTCCAAGAACACTGTGCTATCATATTTTGGCAATGTTAAGAACTGGCTGGCGGATCTGTACCCGCAACAGAGCCAATGTGTAGCTAAGAAGCTGCAAAAGATGCTATCAACTCTAGATCGGTACTGTGAAAAGAGGCCGGAGCAAGGTGTCACGGAACAAGCGCCACCATGTACTAAGAAAGATATAAAGACTATCATCTCGGCTCTCTACATGCACGCTTCCGCCAACTCCGACTACCTGGATGCGGCGCTAGTGGCGTTGATGTGGTACCTCTACGGTCGTGGTTCTGAGGCTGAGCAATTGGAGAAAGCGCAGCTGTGTGTATACCCCGGTACGAATCGTGCAGGATTTTGAATTTTTGTATTAATTAACCCCACGAATTATGCTGACAATTCTATGCGTATATGCTAGGCGGTATGATATTTCTCCGCTTTAAGCGTGTGAAGACTGCTTCGCAACAGGGAATCTCCCTGTTTAAGGATCCTAACGATCCCTTCACGTGCCCGTTACACGTGCTAGCTGTAGCTCTCGCCCTTCAACCCGCTACTATGAAGGCGAAGTCGTCGACCCGACACCCAATTCTGCCCTTCCGCCATTCCTGCGCTCACCTAAATGCACACGCAGCACACTAAACAGGCAATAAGATACACAATACGTACAACAGGAGTAGCACGCACTCTCTTAGCCGACCTGTCCAAAAAGAAAGCAAAAACACATAATACTTGATGCCCATGTCGGGGTTTGAACCCGATCCTCCAGGCCCGAAGGCCTGGCGCTCAACCTCACGAGCTCCATGGGCGCGGGTAAGTCGCATCCATCAACAGCACCATACTCGTCCAAACCCTCGGCCACTTGAGCCACACGCCACGAGAGCGCACAGGCGTAACCCAACACACGTCCCAGTAGCGCACATAGCCCAGCAGCAAATGGCCCGGCGTCAGTAGCACACACGGCCCAGCAGCACAGACGGCCCAGCAGCACAGACGGCCCAGCAGCACACACGGCCCAGCAGCACACACGGCCCAGCGGCCAGCAGCGCCTGTCTACACGCAGAGACAACAGCAGCACAGTCAGCACAGGTAGCACAAGCAGTGTTGCACGAAACCTGGAAGCTTCTGGACTGTTGGCCGAGAATCCAATCGGCGGTCGTGAGGTTAAATATCAGCTGAACAAAAAACCTAATACCGTTGCTAGACCGGTTTTGGTTGGAAGCAGTCCAACCCCGTTGGAATTTTGACGGTATGGGAACGGGATTGCCGATTGAGATCACGGAGCAATCAATTATTGTGATTGACAATCTCGGCAATATTACAATCGCAATCACTTTTTCCACAGCCCTGTTGTACACCCTTTCGCAGTGCAGGGGCGCATTTCTCGCCCTTTTGCACGATTATCAAAACACGGTAGATAATTAGGCTGCAAAAGGACGCATTCCTTCAAGTTACTGTAAAAACTGTAATTATGCCCCGTGGGGTATTGCAGCAGTACCCCCCTGTCAACCTGGGGCATTATCACAAGGGGGCACTATTAAAGGGAGTGGAGTACCAAAAATAACTAGCGATAAAAAAATTGACAGTAGACAACACATTGGTAAGTCGACATACAAACCTTAAGATTATGATATGAAATATTTGAATTTATGAGGAAAAAATCAGAATCAAGCTCAATTTTTCAGATAAAAGGTTGGGGTGAGGCTCTATTTACGGGTGGGGCACTATCGCAAGTCCCCAGCCAAAGACGTCAAATTTCATGGGGTGGGGCACTATTAGAGGGAGGAGGCATAATTACAGTTTTTACAGTACATGTAGTAATCACCATCTTTTATAACAAGTTAGAAACGGTACGTGACATAATCATTCAGCATACAAAAGCTAAGTCATGCGACCCGACACTAAGTAACCGCTAAATCACAGTAGATTGCATGTCTCATGAGATATGCCAAAGCAGTACCGTGATTTTTTTAAAAGGGCGAGAAATGCGACTTTTGGAAATGAAGATCACATAGATCTGTATACTATACTTTATTCAAGTTGCTCGCAAAAGGGTGTAAAATTATCACTGGTAGAAGTTCGCAACTATAATAAGGGCATCATCCCCATCCATGTCCCACTACAAAAACCAAGTCAAATGGACGTGACCCCCACGAGCCAGCCGGAGGTCTGGGCACTACGAGTGAGTTCTTTTGAATCAGGGTTTGGTAGTAGTGAGAATTTCGGCTAGTAGTGATACTACTACTACTATCCAACTCAGAACCGATTGCACTAATACTACTATTAGTAGTCTGAGGCGTCATTAGTAGATATCACATACTAATATCACTGCTATATCACTACTATAGTAGTGCTATCCCAACTGTCGGCGGTTACACTTTCTGTCGCTGTTTTCAATCTAGCTAAAGACACCTGTGCCGCAGTGTAAATGCTCTGCGTACTCGATATTTGTCAATCCTTGTTTAACGTGGTCTCATCACAGAATAACCAGCCGGAACACACGTTCTAGGAACACTGTTGAACAACCACGCCCCGCTAAACCCAAGCAAGTGTAGCAGCTGACCAGTAACGCAGCAACGCCGACGAAAATACCAGCATCTAAACAAGTGCAATTCATCCACAAAATAAACCGTGAGACTTAGCAGCTTTGAGCATAATGGTAATTCCGACAACGCACCAGGAGCAGCCTTCGCACGATGGCACCCGAAAATTGTACTTAGATCGCTGAAGTCAGCGAGATAGTAAGCACGCCTCCGGGTACACACACAGCATAATATATACGTACATGAATGGTCCTTGTAGATAGACGAGCTATAGATAACACACTAAATCGATCACGCGTGAGTGGCTTACAGATGATATGGTCGGGGATGATGTTAGTGACTCTGCTCCACCGGCGATCTTAGGGTTCTTGAACTCCTGTGTCGCTGTCTGTTTTGAAGTATTTACTGAAGTGCGAGTGCTCCTAGCGCGCTTTACTGCTTGTTCCCCCGCCCGGGGATTGAGAAATAAGCGAGAGAGCGCAAAGTGCGAGGGTGGAAGGGCTGAGAACCACCAATTTGCGCGCCTTTTGAAGATCTGACGTGGATTGAAGGTGGGGAAAGTAGTAGTGATATTATCACTACTATTATCACTACTAGTGGCATATTTTTTCGCTACTATATCTATATCACTACTATCAAGCTCATACCCCAGTGCTATAGTAGTAATAATATCACTACTATCGCTGCTACTCTGCTGACTACTACCAAACCCTGTTTTGAATGGGCCGTTGATATGAGTCTCGTTCATTCGTATCGATAGATACCATAGTGTTAGTGCGTTACATAAGCAACAGCAGCCATAATAGCGATGGCTTCGAGGTAGGACACATGCACTGGTACGCTTTACTGTTGCTCTTGGAGCAACATTCGGGCGACATCCGACGATAAAGTCCATAAACCCTGCAGCGGGTGCCTTCAGTTTTTCACAGCTGTTTTTTTTCTATCGGCGATTGGCGAAAAACGATGTGTTAAAGACCAATCAGCAAGTGATACACTCATTCAGTAGGAATTTCTCTATTGTGGGTTCTACTCAAAATTTCCAGGGTCGATTGATTAGTGGTAGCCAATTAGGCAGCAACAAGAAGGATTTTTTTCTCGCAGCAAGATACTTTCCAGGGCTCTGACTGACCAGAATATGTTCATGAGTCTTTGGGAGCGCCGCCAATACATGCACATGGACGAGGAGAACGTGTGGACACATACGCCGATGACTCGGGGGATCCGACGGCGACGTGAGAGCCGGCGGCAACCGGGCCCTGGATACCCAAGTGATTGGTTCGAGAGTCGCCGGGGGACGCAGGTATAGTGAAGTCAAGTCAAGCGGATGGCGGGAGTAACCCATCGGATGAGAGGCACCAACGAGCACAAGGATAACAAGGAGGAAAGCAGGAGGATAAACCAGAGAGTAGTTTGAGAGAGGATAACATTAAATCTCACTTCGGAATTTGCCCCCTCAACCACAAGCATCAAACCAAGAGGTTAACAGCCGCAACAAGCTCAAGCCCTCCCCGACGACCGACATGACGACGTCCAGCAAGAAGGCCGAAGTCATCCTGGGAAGCGACAACTACTTCCACTGGGAGTTCGCCATGCGTATGACGCTAGCGAGGAAGGGACTGCTGGCGCACGTCCAAGTGGTGAAGGACCCGACGGATATGACGGAGGCCTGAATGCTCAACGACATGAAGGCGCTCGGTCTGATCGCTCAAGGCGTGGCTGGGGAGCACCACACGAAGATTCGGTCTGCGACATCTGTCATCTAAGACTATAACACTCTGCGCGACTTCTACAACCGGATGACGATGCATAACCGCGTGACGATGCCTCGTCGCCTCCACGAGTTCAAGATGGAGGACGGTGCGACGATGGTGAAGCACCTGGACAAGTTCGACGAGCTCATCGTGGGTCTCCAGACACTAGGAGAGCCGCTCGATGACTCCCGACAACTCGTCACCCTGCTGAGCAGCTTGCCGGCGGAGTACGAGTTGATCGCATCGATCGTCGAGAACTCGAAGGACGTGACCCTCATCGAGGTGAAGGAGAAGCTGCTCAAGGAGTACGAGCGGCAGGAGAAGAAGGAGACCCCGGAGCGCGCATTGAAGGCTACCTCGTTCGGAGGTAGGGGCAACAACGGGAAGTTCGGCTAGGGCGGCAAGACATTCGGTCGCAAGGGCAACGGCGGACGAAAGGTCGATGGCTTCAAGGGAAAGTGCTTTAACTGTGACCAAGTGGGTCACATCAAGCGGGACTGCCCGGAAAGAACCACTGGTGACACCGCCGACGACTCGGTGTTCGCGGTGGCGGAGGATCCATCAGTGGGTTGGCTGATCGGCAGTGGTGCGACGGCGCACATGACGCCACACCGCGACGACTTGTTCGAGTACAGCCAGTCGTCGGCGGACATGTATGTGCCAATCGCGGACGGGAAGAAGATCCGCGTGGCTGGGAAAGGGTCGGTGCGCCTGACGGGCATCGACGGCAAGCACATCAAGATGGTGGAGGTGCTCCACATCCCCTCGACCGGCGACTATTCTCAGTTGGGAGGTTGGCTGAACTTGGCATGAGTGTTGAGTTCCAGCGGAAGTCGTGCGTCATCTGGGACAAGACGAAGGCGATCGCTTCGGGGAAGAGGATCGGCAAGGCGTACATGCTGGACTACCAGCAGGACATGGCGTACTATACCGAGTACGCGGGAGTCGACGGAGAGTGGGAGCTATGACACGCTCGAATGGGACACTTGAACGGAGACGCTATGGCGAAGACTCGCCAGGCGTCGGATGGGCTCCCGACGACTCGACAGCAGACGAAGACCCTGTGCGGAGGATGTATGAAGGGCAAGCAGACGGTAGCGCATTTCCCGTCGCGGTCGATGTCGGCGACGACTCGCCCGCTAGAACTGGTTCATACGGACGTGATGGATCCTATGAAGACGAAGTCGAAGGGCGGAGCGAGGTATGTGCTCACGTTTGTCGACGACTACTCGCGACACGTGGTGGTGTACTTCTTGACCAAGAAGAGAGAAGTTGCGACCAAGTTCAAGTCGTACATGAAGCTGTACCAGAACCAGTGGGGACAGCGCATTACGTGCCTGCGCTCGGATAACGGCACCGAGTTCGTGAACAAGCCGATGACTGAGATCTGCAGGATGAATGGGATCATGCATCAGAAGACTGTCCCGTACAGCCCTCAGCAGAATGACGTGGCGGAGCGAATGAACCGCACGATCATGGAGAAGGCCCGAAGCATGCTACACTACAAGGGCGTGGCTTCGGTATGGTGGGCAGAGGCGGTCAGCCCTGCTGTCTACCTGATCAATCGGTCGACAAACAGCATGCACCCGACCAAGACTCCGTACGAGTTGACGTTCAAGTCGAAGCCTCGACTGAGTCTTCGGGTCCATCAGTTACGCTCATGTCGACAAGTCGCGACGTACCAAGTTGGAGCCGAAGTGCTTCAAATGCATGTTTCTTGGGTACGCCGACGACTCAAAGGGCTACCGAGTGTACGACCTGGAGTCGAAAAAGGCGAAGGTTTCCAGGTCGGTGAAGCTGAACGAGCGCGAGGTGAACGGTACCTATGACACGACGCCCAGCGAGAGCTCGCCGATCATTCAGTCGACGGAAGATGTCGAGGATGAAGCGGTGATACCCAAGGAGATGCAACGACCTGTCGCCGACGAGTCGATGGAATCGACGGAAGAAACAATCGAGGACACGGGGATGCCGGAGGTGGAGATGCAGGAGCCATCGGGGTAGGAGCTGGCAACATACCGACGACTCGCGAGACCGATGCTGAACGATAACATGGTCTTCCATCCGGAGCCGGAACGGACCCAGCGCGCCTGATACCGGTACTACTACTTGGAGATGGTTAAGCAGACGGTGAGGAAATCGAAAGAAGGTGGTCCCGACGAGTCGGACAACGATGACCACTTCTGGCCGCCGTCCCCGAAGCGACCCAGGATGGACGAAGACAGCCTATTGGCTGAGGCTGTGCTGGTCTACGCCCCAGACGTCGGCGATGCCAACGATGCACCCACCACGTATCAGCAGGCCATGCAGAGCAACGAGTCGTCGGAATGGGTGAAGGCGATGAATGCTGAGCTCAAGACACACGCGGACAACGGATCATGGACGCCGGTCCGTCGGACACCGAGTGCTCGACCGATTGGTTGTCGCTGGGTGTTCGCGAAGAAACGCGACGAGCACGGCCGAGTCATCAGGTATAAGGCCCACCTGGTGGCGAAAGGGATTAAGCAGAAGTATGGCGTGGACTTCTTCGAGACGTACTCGCCCGTGGCCAACATGAACTCTATCCGAGTGGTGTTGTCGGTGGTGGTGGCCGAAGCATACATCATCGAGCAGCTGGATGCGGACACCGCGTTTCTGAACAGTGGACTGGTGGAGCGCGTCTACATGGAGGTGTCCTACGGAATCATCAACGCCAAGAACATGATATGCCGGCTGAACAAGTCTATATATGGGTTGAAGCAGGCGGCGAGCGATTGGCACAAGACGATTCACCGAGTCTTCGTGATCCTTCATGTCGCGTCAGGACTACGTCCAAGAATTCAGGAGGAAACCCGTAGCTACGGAGGGCAAGCTGGAGAAATTCTCGTGACAATGTGTCGTACGCCTTGCGGAGATCGAGGCATAACACTGCCGGTGAGTCTTCCCACGGTTTTGTCGGGTCGTCAAAGCTGGTCGCCAGAATCGCCCGTAGGAGTGTGACTGTTTTGTCAATGTTGCGTCCCCGCACGAAGCCTTGCTGAGCCGTACTGATGATTCTGGGTAAGTTAGTGTGGAGTCGTTCAGCCAATATGCGTCCAAGGACCTTTTGTACGCTGTGTTCAAAAGTGCAATTGGTCGATAGTCCATTGCGTCAGCTGAGTCCCCTTTCTTTCGGGGCGGGATGATCGTAACACGCAGGAACGAATCGGGCACCCCTGACCCTTCGAAGATGACATTGTAGAGTCTCGTTAAACTCGGCGAGAGCTCGTCTGCAAAGTCTTTGAAGAAGTCATGGTTTAGACCAGTAGTCCCCCCTTGGTAGCTGCTGTATGGCGGCTATTGTTTCAGCTTTCGTGATCGGAGCCAGAAGTGCTGCCACTTCGCCTCGCTGGAGCCGCTTCTCCGCCGGAATCTGCACAAAGCGGGTGAACTCGTCCTCGAGGGTACCGGAGTCAACGGTAGCGTGGGATGCGCCAAACACGTGACTGCACTCCGAAGCTATTCGCTCTTCAGTCGGCATGGCATCTGGGTAGAAGTGGCCTGGAGAGGGATCAATTCTGGATGTGTGCTGATCTCGCTGCCATTCCGAGTTACGCTTAAACAATTTTCGCGCTGTTTCCGGCGATTGTTGTATGCTGTCACCGAAAGACCGAGCTGCACGGAGACGTGCTGTCGCATCGAGGTCTTGTTGACGCTCGGCTCGCGATGCTGTCGGTTTCCTCGTTGCTGCTCGCGGGTTTTCGAAGTAACGTTGTGTCTGCTTGCGGTCCTGTCGGCTTGTATCTCGAATAAGAGTCTGGATATCTGCCACCAGTTTGTCCCATTGACCTACCGGGTTACCTCCGTTGTCGAATGCATCCAGTAACGTTTGAAGTCCCTGTCCAAGTGCTTCTCGTACACGTTCCGGTCTGCCACTGACTATCGGGTATCGGATCGAACGTTGGCTCCGTTGATGTCGAAGATCTCCCAGTGAAAGCTCCAACCGGACTTCATGATGGTCCGAATTGTGGGCCGGGGGTTTCGCTTCCACCCACTGCACTGCCGTATAGGGCTGTCCTTTGACGTAGAAGCGGTCCAGGCGGCTAGCCCCATCCTTTCTCCAGAAGCTGTAGTGGTGAAGCGGGTCGTGATCCTCATCATCTTCGTCGAGCTGACACTTTAGCGAGACTGCGTCAGTAAGCTCGAGTCCTTGCAGCATCTCCTGCAGGTACGGACTTTCGCAAGAAGCAGTGCTCGGTTTTCGAGCTGTTATCCGGTCTTGCTGAGGATTGAGCACACAATTAAAGTCTCCTCCGGGAATGATGGACTCATGATGGCGCAGCCAAGGGTCCAGATCCGAAAAAAATTCGAGGCGCTCCGCTTGGTCGATAGGAGCGTAGATCTTGACAAGCAACCAGCCATCTAACTCCACAGCCATCACTCGATTGGTCCAGCTTTCTCGTTGCCAGGGCCGAACTCTGCTGCTCATTTGTGGGGTGCAGAGAATTCCCAATTCGGCTGACTTCGATTCTGTAGTTGTCCAGTAACTCATCGGGTGCTCCGGTGCCGCACGTCGCCACGTTCGGCTCCAGCGCTGCCTGACTGCCTGAACTTGCTCTGCCGTGTGCAGTCGCGCGTCTTGTACCATGATGACATCGGGCTCCATTCGCCCACGATGCCGTTTCCAGCCGTTGAGCCAGTGTCGTCTTGCTTTTTTTGCGAACCCCATCAAGTTTTGAGTTGCAATTGATATCGTTTGCCTTGCTTGTTTTCCTGGTAATCTGCGGGGCTGAGCCGATGCAAACAATGTCGAAACATTGTATAGTTCACTGAAGTAGGCAACTTCCATTGGCTCTGCTCTCGCGCTGGTGATTTCCGTTGACATGATTTTTGAAGACACGGGTCTGGAACTGGAACGGATACCTCGTCGTGAGGCTGCGGTGCTCGTAGCGCCAGCGTTGTTTCAAGGATAGCCCAGCACTCGAACGTCTGCGCGCGGTACAGCGCTGCATGAAGTTCTGGTACTCGCTCGAGAACTCCAAACAACAGCCCGAGGTGCTCTACAGCTGAGCTGATGTGTCCAGGGGTTTTTGCTGTCAGCGCCCGTAACTCGGCTTCGTAGATGAATGCTGCAACAATCATTCGCGAGAGTACTTGCGTTTCGTTCTTGTGACAGAGCTAGAATAGCTGAGAATTTCCAAAGTTCGCCGATTGCAATGCATTCCACAGCACAGGTGCACGAATGTCCAGCTTTTCTAGAATGTCGGCAGCGGCTGTCCGTAGTTCTGCACATCGCTCAAGCAGCCATGGTGTGCGACCTGCATCTTCGTCTGGTACTGCTGCCCAACTTTCGAGACAGTGTAGCAGGCATTCGAGTCGACTCTGTTTGGTCCACGTATCTAACACCGCGTCCGTCATGGAGCTCAGTATATCCGTTCTGCCAGAGTTGTGGAACACACAATCATGGGACAGCTGCCGCTATTGATAGTAATCAGGTTATTTTAGTCGAAATGGATTCGATTTTCTAGCAACCTCTCTAGTGCTAAGAATAGCTCCCGACTCACCGCTTCATACTTCTCGTTCTTGCCGCGATGGTAAAGGTGATTGCACCCGAACCATTATGCCCTCAAGTACAAATGGAGAGAGCTGTAGCATCGGTGCAAAGTAACGAGATGTCGTATCGAGCTGCTGCTTGCGCGTTTGGCGTAGACAAGAGCTGTCTTTACCGCCGTGCTACTGGACAAGTTCCAATGAACGCTAAACCAGGGCTGGACCCCATTTTAACCGAAGGAGAGCTCAAGGGATTCCTAGATGCCGTCGACGCGCGAACCAAACGAGGACTTTGCTTCACGAGAGCCGCGAACGCAAAGAAGTCCAGACAACGCACAACCAGCCTCGGCACGGAAACAATACAACCCGCAAGCACAAACCACTCAAAGAAGCGCCAACGCTTCGAAAGCGCTTCTGAGGACTGACAGGATATGGAGTTGAAGGATGGTACATATGGTGATTTTCATACAAATGTCGAGTATGAGATTAGCTTCTGAAACTGTTCCACAATCCTGGCAGGTATTAGAGCACTTTTTCGACGATTCATTACTCAGTCCTAGATTGCTACCAACCCACCGGCGACCGCTCTTATCCCGATTTTGCAGGGATAAGATTAATATAGAAATTTGTATACTGGAGGGATAGGGTAAGCGAGGTCCCCAGCGGCCTGCCCCGACTCTTCGGGTTCCACCGGCTGTCAATCTCATTGGTCAGAGTTATCCAATCAAAGCTTGGATACGGCCGTAATATTAAGCTCTGTCGAGATTTCGATCGAAAAAACCTTGGCGTAATTCGCAGGATAATGCGAACATTCGCTAAGTGAGTGAATTGTTCTGAGCTGAATATCGCGGTTGATGGACGTGCTCGGCAATCGCTGTGACACTATCCCAGGGCAAGCGCGGCACGGCACATGAAGGACGCCTTCTACTGCAACGACGAGACGTACGAGGCACAACCGAAAGCAGAACAACTCAATCTCGGTACGCTGCTCACTCTAGCCAGCCTGTTGCCCCATTGCTGACGTGTTTCTCGACTGCAGGCGAGGCGAGCGCTGGCGGCACAAGCCCCCCCATTCCATCGGCAGTACACCCGCCTGACTTCCTCCTTCCTCTTCGCCATGCAGGGCTACGGCTACTCGCAGTACCAGGCGCACTCGCCGCACCACCAGCGCAGCGGCGAACTTCCCAAGCTCTACTACAAATCCCTGGACCACGGCACCAATAGCAGCGGCTTCAATGGCCCGGCGTGCATGAACTCCAGCAGCACGTGAACCCGAACAGCATGCAGGCCCAGCACCAGGCCCGACGCCGCAGCAGGGGGACTTCGACTACGAGCCCATCAGCACCCAGGCAAATACTTCGTGCTGTCGCCCAAGGCCTATCGATACAACTGGGGCGGCTCTCAGAACCGCTCTGTTGGGCTGCGGTCGTACGTCAGCCCACACGGACAAACGTTCGCGTGAGCCCCTAAATGAAGGAGAAGAAGCGCGTGTTCAAGCTAAACGATGGCATCAACCATCACAAGACGCTGCAGGACGAGGCCGGACGATCAAGCAGTCCATCGTGCGATCCCAAATCAGGGTGCGGAGCTCGCCTAAAAGCAGGCGGATCGCCGAGGACCAAAATGGTGGTGGCTAAGGCGGTGGCGTCAGCGATGAGGGCTATAATACCCAATGGTGCTGCCAAAACAGGCTCTCACTGCAACAGCAGCCTTTGCAGGCGGATGCAGTCAGTATGTGTTTTAGTGTAAGGGTCTAGTATAAAATAAAATAAAGGCATTCCATAGAATTGAGCGACAGTCAAAATCAACCTGTCAAAAGTCGCGGTCGCTCCTCAGTGGTACAGTACACATCGAGATCTTCGCCGAGAAGATCATGGCCGACGCAAGTATGTACGGCGGGCGACAGCAGCAGCACTGTGGGCGGCAGCAGCAGCGATGACGACGAACGCTCGAACCAACAGGAGCTCACAGCGCGAGGGCGCTCCGAGAGCCAAGGGCAGCTCAGCGATCAAGATACCGACTTAGACCGCTCCTCCTACTTTGTTCTCTCGGGCCCTAACTACACCTCCGAGGCTGTCCCGGTGCGCATGTATGTCCTACTTGTGGTGGCTATTTGATATCTAACCGTCCTGCTTGCATATAACAGGCTTTCATGCTGGATGTCAACCGAACAGCGTCAAACAAAAAGAAAATTTATGGCAAGCCGATGTCTGTAGGGGAGGTACGTGCACGTATCTTTGGTGTTTCAGTGGGCGTCACGATGGCTCAATTCCGATGTATGCCTAGTCGTTGGAGAGATTTCAATGGCACCAGGGGTTCCTTGACTTTCACACCCTCCAGCCAGTACGCAAACCTTCACGCGACCGGGTGGGTATGCGAATTACTTGAGTTCTGTGGCGTAGTCTAACAAATGTTATTATGCAACAGGTTTACGAGCCTAGATTCAGGTCTACCAACCATGTAGACGCATTTCTAGCCGCCCTTCCGCTCTACGAGATGTCTGCGCAGTTTCAGAATGACGAAGACTCGCGTCACATCTACGCGTGGTTGCAAGCGTCCCTGAAAGCCTCGAAGGTATTTCACTCGTTCTTTGGTGCCAAGTGTACTCCCAACGCTAACGTGCCATTGACCTCTGTGTAGATAACGCTGTCTATGATAAAGCGTTGAAAGCGCCTGTGCGAGTGGGATATTGAACGCTTAGACGCTTTTCTCGATTCCCATGTTGAACACCATATCGCCATGGAGGCAGATGAATCGTACGACGAGAATGCTATCCGGGAGCATACCAAGGAGGGTTTTTTCAAAGAGCTCGAGTATAAAACTCGAGTCCAAGAAGCCGCTGCGCTCGAGTGGCTTGCTGTCTGGACGTATCAAACCGAGGTGATGTTTCCTCGTCTTGGGGTATCGTTGAGACGCTAGTACGTCAGAAAGTGCTTAGCCCAGCTTCACAGAAGCATACATATTTTGTTAGCGATGCTGAGATGTAATGAAGAAGCCCATGCGTACATATATCCCGTCATCGCTTTCTTATTGTAGCATAGATCTCAACTTTGAGAACCAGCTTGGCCGCTGTCGATGCCAAGGTTGGCTTCGCTCTCCCTCACAGGCGTATTTGTATTAAATTTTGTATGGCAGATGTCAAGATTGACTTCGCAAAGAAACATAGATCTCAACGTTGACAACAAGCTTGGCCGCTGTCGATGCCAAGGTTGGCTTCGCTCTCCCTCACAGGCGTATTTGTATTAAATTTTGTATGGCAGATGTCAAGATTGACTTCGCAAAGAAACATAGATCTCAACGTTGACAACCAGCTTGACCGCCGTCGAGTCAAAGCTGGCTTCGCTCTCTCTTACAGGCGTATTTTGTCAAGATCGACTTCTCAGTGAAATATTGACTCCCACCTAATTATCCGACTCATTCTGCTGCTCGGCCCCGCTGAGCGTACATTCCACCGCGCCGAGCAGCTCCGCCAGCACTTCCGCCACGGCCTCCCGCTCGCTCTCATCCGGGGGCCTCTCAGTCGCAGTTACTCCTTCTTCATCCTATCCTGCTGCATCTGCGCCTGGCCGCTCTGGCTGATGCACTTGTACCTCTACGTTTCGCGTGAAACTTGGAACCGGTAACTGCGAAGATGACACCGAAGCAGCCCCATCGGCATTCTGAACATCGGTCTCGTATTACAGCATCTGAGGAACCTGTGTCCATCGTTTCCGCGCGTAACTCCTCCTTCGACCGACGCATTCGGATCCGTCCGACAGTTTCAGAGTGCGGAAGTTGATCTCCGTTCTTCCATTTCGAGTGCCAAATGTTAAAGCACGATACAGAATTACCATCAGATACGTGTCGCGCCTTGGAACACAAAAACAGTCTTCCTCGATCAGTGGAGCGCTGCTTGCAGTAATGACGCGTTGTGCCGGGAGGTCGATTCGATCCAGGACTGCCTGCACCACGCAGTACCGAACAAACTTTGCACACGCGAAACTTGAACTTACCCTTCGCTGTCTTGTCCGTCGACACCATCAATTGATGCTTCGAGCTTGCTAGCGAGTACGCCGTCGAAACTGGTGTCTGGTTAGATCTTGGCTCCACCTCGGTTACAGCGGCTTCGACGACAGGCACCGTTTCCAGAAAGTCATATTCTCCGAGAGCGAGTAGCTCCTCGTGTAGCTGAATGAGAAAATCCGCGTGTGAAAGAGGGTTTCCCCCCCACCGACTTCGCGTACTCACGGTGGGTGATAAAAGCGTTAATAACAGCTATGTCGAGAGCCCGTAGAAAACAGTTTTGTAGTATTTCTTCGGTCGCATGACTCTTTGGATGGAGTACCTAGTCAAAAGCATTTTCAGCGTAACTGATGGGCGGCAGAACCGCAACAGAGCAACACGTACCTTTGCAGACGTAACTGGTCGTGATTGTCAACCCCCCATGCACTTGTTGTACAATACCACAAACTCCGGACACGGAATGTTTGCCTGTGAGCCGTCCTTTTGCTTCCTCCGCACAATCTCACGTCTAGCGGAGGCCCCAGTCGCCACAAAGTAGCAAATTTTCGAGTCAACCCACCGCGTCGAGTACATTTGACGATTCGTATTGTTCCGAGCAAGAATGTATGAGCCGCGCGGCATCCCTCTCGAAGCTGTTTTTTGTCGGTCTTCAAGTCTTCGGGGAAGCCAAGACGCGTCGTAGAAACCGTCTCGATATTGTAGTACCCCATGTCCATCAAACGAAACCCCAACGTCACCGAAGAATACTCGCGATCAGTGATGATGATTCGCTTCTTGGATCGATCCACCCGACGCTGTTCCCACAAGGCGTTAAGGTTTCGAACCACAGCAGCTGGTTCACTTCTGGTGTCAACAAATTGATTGTTTTGTTTCTTACCGCAATAAACCTCGAACCTGAGCATGAATCCACAGCGTTCAGATACCGACTATATAAAATAGCGCAAATGAGCATACCTGGAGCAGTAGTGGGTTTTCCCGCAACACACAGCGAACAGCTTGGTGCCGTACTTGTGCGGCTTATTCTTCAGGAAAACTCGTATTTTGTTCCGCGAACTTCTTGAAGGGATAACCATCTCGTCGAATGCAACCCAGCGCCCTAGTTCCATTCCACCCTTGAAAGTAGTCTGTAACTTGTTTATCACGTTGCGAATCTTCCATGCGCGGTCCGTCTTAGCCTGCGGAGCCTGGCCCTTTATTAAAATAACGTGGAAGTCACAGTACCTGTTAATCTCCTTGAAACGCTTGCGAACCATAAATGGCGACCAAGTCCAGCTGGAATCGCTCCACGGGCTCGCGTCTTCCAATGATCTTCCAGTCGAGACTTTATCGGGCAAATAGCCCTGGATATTACTAGGGCCAGAAAATGCATGATCTCCGCGGCAAGTGCGTCTTTGAACGCGTCCAGCTCCTTTTTCTTTGCTTGAAACATTTCCTTGCGTTTGTGGATGTCGTCCGTCTTCTTTTCAATGGACAACTTCGCCTGTCATGTAGTAATAAAAAGATCAGAAGGTTTCATCGTTTTCGCTGCCTCTATAGCCGAGGCAGTAAGTTGAGGAGGGTCCGTAAAAACATCCGTAGCGCCGGACAGGTCCGAGTCATCCTGTTCGTCGGTTACCGGTAGCAACTCCCAACCATTGTCAGACATGCCTCGAAGCATTTCATCTGTTATGTAGTCCTGGGGGCCGGCAACCGCGCGAATTTCCTTTGCTGTTTCGACACTAAAACCTTCGTTTCCGGTATCACCCGCAATATAAAGCTCATCTGCAAACTCATCTTCAGAATCGTCGTCGGTACTCTCGCCAGAACAGCCATCCGATTCCAGCACCTCGTGATCGTCATCAATACCCACGTTCACTTCATCAGCAAGCATGTCCGCACGTCTTTTCGATTTCTTCCCAGATTCTCGACTCCCGGGAGACGAAAAAGTACGTCGATTTTGCGAGGGTGTTGCGGTTGTTTCTGCTGTCTGCCGGGGCGATTTTCTTTTTCTGGGAGCCTTGCCTGACCCTCTGGAATCTGCTCGCGGTACTGGCGTACCATCCGCATCCGCATTGTTTGAGATCCCGTCACCCCAAGGCTCAACACCACCACCTGCATTTGAGATCGCCTCTTCCTCGGTAGTCTCGGGAAAGTAATCCGGGTAATCGTACTCGTAGTCATTTTCGGTTCGATCATCGGTTTGCCGGCTCTCGGTAGCCACATTGTCAGCATCATTGGTTACTCTCACTCCATTATTTTCTGGAATCGATGTTCTGCCTGCTTGGCGAGCTGTAGATCCACCGGTGGGTTTCTCGTTCTCATCGGTATCTTTCCGAGGGCTGTCATGGCCTACCGTCCCGGTAGCATCGGTGACTTCAGCTGGAGCTGGGTTTCCGAGCATAGCTTGACGTGCTGCTTTCTGGCGACACCTAAACTTCTCCAATTTGTCAGGGCAGTTCAGATTGGAGGCAGGCTCCCAGCTCGTTTGGGAATATCCCTTCCATTTCTCCTCAAAGTAGGACAAGCCACAACGAAAAGTTTCACGAAGAATTTTTTCCACTTCGTACACTTCCTCCGCACCTGGGCACCATTATTACAGTTAGTACATTTCCCCCACAACCAACATAAGAGCATGTGACAAACACGTGCTGCTTGTTACCTTCAGAACCCTCTTGGTGATTTGCAGGGATTTTAGCCGTCACGTGGCTACCTCGGTCAGGCAAGTCCGCTGTTCGGGTTACTTTTATCTTCAACGCGCGTGTCTCTTGAAGTTGTGCTGCCTTGAACTTGTTGAGGAGCTCAGGGCAATGCAGATTCGATTCCGGCTCCCACGACGTCTCGTCGTAACCCTTCCACTTTACATGGTACTTGGGCTCTCCACGCACGAACTTCATCTCGATGATCTTCTCGACTTCAAACTCGTCTTCTGCGGCATTATGAACGTCTACTATAAGATCGCTACGACGCTTTGCTAGTGAAAAATGCGTTTTGCTTACCGGATTCCTCGGAGTTCGCTGTCCTCGCTGCTTTTCTTCGCGCCTTTCGGGGCGGCTGGGCGTCGCGCCCGCTGCCTACTCGGCGCTACTGTGCCATCTCGAAGAGTGACGGTGGACGGGGGGGGGGGGGGGGCAAAAGGCGCACTTCTTGCATCCGGATGCGTGGGCATTGTTGACCTTGATCATACAACTATACTGATATTAAATTTCGAATCTAAACACATCCGGATACGAAGCACGACAGAGCAGATCGTATACTTGTAATATCTCGATGTTCAGTTGCAAGTGCCAATGTTGACATCGCAGGTGAATTGCTTAGCAGATTCCTTTGGCAATAACAAATAAACTGCTTCTAGAGCTCCTCAACATTGTTTTCACAGTGATAAATACACGCTCGGCGTCGCACTCACGTGCACGTAACCCACTACATGGCAACGGGCATCACGACCGAGCTCGCGAGAAGCGAAACGACGGGCATGACGGCCGCACACCCACCCACGTGCATGTAAAGAAGAGGGATTCAACGTTGGGCTGGGGAATGTCAACATTGACATCGTGAGGCGCTGGAACTCCAGATCAGCGAGGCATCGAAGCTCACCAGAAAACTTGACGGCAAGCATAGCAACACCCGGAGCAGCGACTGCTGCACGGCGAGCATAGCTGCGGCAGGCATAGTGGCGGCGTAGGCGATAGATGAACAGCGAGCATGGCGGCGGCGGCGAGTGCGAACGTAGAGCAGCATTCCGGTGAGCCCGGTCACAGCGACATGACGAGCATGGCGGCGGCCGGCACAGCGAGAGCGGCATGACGAGCATGGCGGCGGCCGGCACAGCGAGCGCAGCATGACGAACGTGGCGGCGGCGGCACGGGCGACAACAGCACGGCGAGCATAGCGGCGGCCAGAGTAGGGATCAACAGCATGGCGAGCTTGGTGGCGGCCTTGGTGGCGACGGTCGATGCGAGCCGGGCGACGGCATAGTTGGGGAAGCGCGCTGGAGCAGTAGCTGGCGATTTCGGAAATGAGGTTTGGGATTGAGCGCGCGGAAACGATCTTCTGGCACGGATCGCAGCGCGAGCGTGATTGGCCGCGAAATGACTGGCCAATTACACGCCACAAATTCAAACGATGGGGGCGCTGATTGGCGTAGATACCGGAGCGAACCCACGGGCGAAAATCTGCGTGTTGCGCGAACTCAAAGCGCAAGTTGGAAAAGCGCGCGAAAAACTGTGTGTTGCGCGAAGCTTGATGGCTGAAGCCAGGCTGATACCACTTCGTGTGACCTTTGGATTGAGCCAATGCTGATTGGCTTATTAGCTTCAACTTCAACCCTCGATAAGCACTCCGAATTATAGTAGTTCTTGATTTAGTGACTACCTAGTACGAGGGCATTTCTTTTACAGTTCTATAGTAACTTACTTTTGCAAGTTCTTCTGCACCAGAAAAGATGGCAAACGGTGCCTGAACGTCGCTCGCCTCGCTACCTAGGCCAGTGTGGTGTCCTCACAAAACGCGGTACCCGTAGATATGAAATACCAACCAATGCGTGCACACGGTTTCTATAGGTGAGCGCTAGCACCATTGAGCTTGTCCGTCGAAAAAGCTCTGCTTCTGGGTGGTCAAAAGCTCACGAGACAGCACACTAATTCCCTCCTGTTCCTCGACAACACTGGTACGAATAGACGCCAGTGACTTCAGCGAGGAATACGCCGCGCTAGCTAAGAACACGGATGCCCCCCCCCTTTATTTTACTGCAATTTACTACATATGGGAGCCCACACACCGCTTGACCTCTGGGGGCTGCATGGAGGTGTCGGTGATGACTTGGCCGGCCCAACAACCCGTGCCGCACCACCTTGCATCGCTGCCTACCAGGGGAGGTCAAGCGATGTGTGGGCTCCCATATGTAGTAAATTGCAGTAAAATAAAGGGGGGGGGCATCCGTGTTCTTAGCTAGCGCGGCGTATTCCTCGCTGAAGTCACTGGCGTCTATTCGTACCAGTGTTGTCGAGGAACAGGAGGGAATTAGTGTGCTGTCTCGTGAGCTTTTGACCACCCAGAAGCAGAGCTTTTTCGACGGACAAGCTCAATGGTGCTAGCGCTCACCTATAGAAACCGTGTGCACGCATTGGTTGGTATTTCATATCTACGGGTACCGCGTTTTGTGAGGACACCACACTGGCCTAGGTAGCGAGGCGAGCGACGTTCAGGCACCGTTTGCCATCTTTTCTGGTGCAGAAGAACTTGCAAAAGTAAGTTACTATAGAACTGTAAAAGAAATGCCCTCGTACTAGGTAGTCACTAAATCAAGAACTACTATAATTCGGAGTGCTTATCGAGGGTTGAAGTTGAAGCTAATAAGCCAATCAGCATTGGCTCAATCCAAAGGTCACACGAAGTGGTATCAGCCTGGCTTCAGCCATCAAGCTTCGCGCAACACACAGTTTTTCGCGCGCTTTTCCAACTTGCGCTTTGAGTTCGCGCAACACGCAGATTTTCGCCCGTGGGTTCGCTCCGGTATCTACGCCAATCAGCGCCCCCATCGTTTGAATTTGTGGCGTGTAATTGGCCAGTCATTTCGCGGCCAATCACGCTCGCGCTGCGATCCGTGCCAGAAGATCGTTTCCGCGCGCTCAATCCCAAACCTCATTTCCGAAATCGCCAGCTACTGCTCCAGCGCGCTTCCCCAACTATGCCGTCGCCCGGCTCGCATCGACCGTCGCCACCAAGGCCGCCACCAAGCTCGCCATGCTGTTGATCCCTACTCTGGCCGCCGCTATGCTCGCCGTGCTGTTGTCACCCGTGCCGCCGCCGCCACGTTCGTCATGCTGCGCTCGCTGTGCCGGCCGCCGCCATGCTCGTCATGCTGCGCTCGCTGTCCCCGCTACCGCTACGCTCGCCTTGACGCTGTGGCCGGGCTTGCCGAAATGCTGGCCTACGGTCGCCCACGCCGCTGAGATCGTCCAGGAGCTCAACTGGTCCGGCCAAGATGTCGATGTTGACTATCCCAGGTCAATGTTGACTTATGTTATGTGTGTTCACACATGGTCGGTGATATGGTGTGGTCAACATCAGAAGCAGCGGAATCTTGGAGTTCGACGACATCCGACGTGTGAGAAATGGAGTTCAAAGCACGACAAATCGTTGACGACTACCGGGCGTATTGGGGAGGACTGCCGCGCGTATATGCAGTACCCGCCTCGGCTCTTTGTGATCATGAGAGGCCTCCCGGGCAGTGGCAAGACAACGTTTGCTCAAGAGGTCACTCGTTATGCAGTAACTGTTGATTTCCGCGCATCGATTTGCTCAGCTGACCTCTTCTTCCAGCGCGGAGGATCCTATGCGTTCGACGCAAGTCGGCTTTGGGAGGCGCATCGAAGCTGCTACGAACAATGCAGAGAACTCCTGTGGCGCAGCCCCGACCGTGGCGTGGATATCGTTATCGTCGACAACTGCAACCTTCGGATGGATGATTTTGAGCGCTATCAGGATCTGCACATTCCCTCGGACAAGCTTGCGGTTGCTGCGTTCGAATGCCCCCCTAGCATAGCGGAAGCAACACAGCTCTTGGAACGAGCTAATCGTGTTGGCCACGCTATCCCTGGTCGCACTTTCGTTGAGTACTTCAACATCTGGAGACACAACGCACCGGAGGAGCCGCGCCCCGACAACGAGGTGGACACCGTTGATGAGCGGCACATCGATAACGAGCTAACCACCGTCAATATGCCGCGCGCCTACATCATCACGCTGGAAGAGTTTATGCGTGATCGCTAACGTGCTGCGGCAATGCCAAAGAGGTGACTGGTAGCTTCAGTAAATCTCTAATTTGACGTATCCACTCTTGTGTTGGCGCTTATCTCACCACTTCTGCATCTTTTTGTAAAGACAACCATGTGCATCTACTCGTACATCTCTCATTGAGTCACCAAGTCGACTACGACTTGGAACGTGTCTACGCTGGCTTAGACACTTGTTACTGAAGCGAGCTCAACAACGACTTATACCAAGTCAACGTTGACTTACAGTCCTCTTGATTCTAAATCGAATTGGTCCACATCAATTTATTTCAACTGTAGGATTTGCGGTTTCACTTTCTCAAAGAACCTTGACTGCAGCAAAGTGCTGATAGCGATGCTGATGGCGAAGCGATCTCAGGCTGCAGAGAGCTAGGGGACTGCTGGCGGTGCTGCTCGCCAGGCGCCCATGACGAGGAGCAAGAAAGCTGCAAAGGCGACGGACAAGCCAGCGACAAAGCGGACGAGCGCGCCCACTGACAAGTCAGCAAACACTGCCAAGACCACGCCTGCCACCGGCAATGCCAAGCAGAAGCGGAAGAAGGGGGAGGGGCCAGGCACTTCGCTAAGCCCCCGTAAGCAGAGGAAGACTGCCAAGAAGACTGGCGAAGGATCCAACGGGACGACGCGCGAGTTGGGCGCCGCGAGTGCATCGAAGGACGAGGCGACGACTCGCGATGAAGAGACGGCTCCCCTGGTACCCAAGCACGCGCTCCGGTCCACGTACTTGGCTCTACAAAAGAAGATCGCAGACGAAAAGGGCGAGCACCGGCAAGGCCCACGGCGCAAGGCAGGTGATTACTACAAGATGGCAGACTACCTGAAGCGTGTGTGGGCGGAGAAATACACAGCTGCTAGGAACAGCGACAACGACTTGGACTACGAGGCTTTGAGCAAGTTGACTCAATTCAAGGCGTTCAAAAACAACCCAGAAGAGATCCAGCGCCACGAGCCTGCGCTGCTGAAAGAGTTCTACGAGGTTTACTTAGCGGACCAAGCCCTGAAAGCAGACGCACACGTGCAGACCGCTGGATCGGGTTCGTCGAAGCTATCGCAACGTGGCGGAGCCGAGCACCTGGCGATCGAGCAATATGACATCCAGGCGGCTCAGCAGCTTACCGCAGCCAGAACACTAGCGTCAGACCAAGCGCCAGGGCCTCCAATCTCGCAGACACCCGTGGTCGTGCAGGAGGAAGGTGCCCCAGCTCGGAGCCTGCAAACCCACCCTTTGCGAGGGGAGTATGCGAATTTTGAACTCTCTATTTCGCAAGCACTGCAGCAGTTCCGAAAGAAGCTAGGGGAGGAGCAAGCGCGGTCAAGGAAATTAGAGGGGCAGTTAGCAGCCGCTAGAAACGAGCTGACCGAACTCAGGAATTTTGATCTCCCAGACAACGATATAACTATCGCGTTGATGAAGGAGTTGCGGAATTCGATTTTACAACTAGCCGAGGAGAAGGCGATTTCAAGTGGCTTGCGCAACAAACTTGCCCATGTGGAAACTGAGTTGAATTTGTCGAAGCAATCCGTCACCACGCACGCAGACAATCTACTTAAGGCGCAGGCTAGCCATGCTAAGAAACTCCAGGATGTGCACGAAGACATGAACAACCTCACGAGAGAGGTGGACGCGCGCAAGAAAAAACTGGAGGACCGGGAGAACGAGGTCGCGAGAGAAGAATATGGAGAACAAGGAGGAAGAACTACAAGTCAAAGCCGAGGAGCTGCAATCGCATGAGGCCAAGCTCAAAGAGGAGGGCCGGCGTCTCCAGAACGTAACGCATCGCCTGCAACGGGAGCGGGAGCAGTTGGACGCGGATAAAAAGAAACGAGAGAAGCCGAGTCGAGAGAAGCAACAAGGAGGCCGAATATCGCTGAGGCAGGCGAAGATTTTGAATGAAATGAAGCGCCAGACCCGGCTCCTGGAAGAGCAGTTCAAGAACAACGGGTGCCCAGCTGCGTTTAAAGAGCTCGAAGCCAACCGCAACCGGATTGAGGAAGAGAGGGCGGCGATGCAAGCAGAACGGGATGCAGTGAGAACGCAGTTGGAATCGATGAAGGCTGCGCTAGAGGCGGTGAAAACGGAGAACAGCGGATTGCAAGACACCATCGCGAGACGAGAGCTGCATCTGCATACGTACAAGTATAGCGCGGTGAGCAAGGAAGCTATCGAAGAGTTCACAGAATGGAACGCCGAGATCAGAAATGGTAAGCCGCTTGAGTTTCTGCTTCAGTGTGGTTTGACATTGTATTGGCTTCCATTGTCTCTGGATTAAAAAAAAAATGTAGGTAACACGAGCACAATGCCGAAGAAGCGCGACTTCATTCTGGGCAAAATGAAGGAGGCGTTTGGATCGAAGACGGCGGGCGCTGAAGAGTTCAAGGCGCTTGTGGTCGAGTTCTGGGAGAAAAGAAATGAGTTGGTCCACGACAAGACATGGACCGTCATCCACTCGATGGACCACGGCAGATACGCGTATGTATGCACGGAGATTATGGAAGCATTGGGCGTGTTGGAGAAAACCATTAATCCTTAGTCTGCCGTAGTTGTGTGTGCTGCTGCGTAACGATGAATGAATACACATTTGCAAGTCACCGATGACTTAAAGCGAGTCAACTTTGACTCGAGTACGCTTGTTTTATTGATCGCGAAGTCAACATGGACTTGAACCAAGTCGACATTGACTCAAACGTACTAGTTTCAGTAATAGCGAAGTCAACGTCGACTCTGAACGAGTCTACATTGACTCGGTCGACAGCGACCCAACGTTGACTTACAACCCCCAAAAAAATAAACTCGGTTTCAGTATGAATCCCCAAAGGGTCGTTTTACTTGAGTTTGTATAGACAGTATCCGAAGCGAAAAATGGCCGACTTTTCAGATGAAGAGGATCGCCAACTCGTTCAGCTCGCGGCGGTGTACGAGCAAGCAGGAAGACAAATCGACTGGGTGTCAGTGGAGAAAGACATGAGGCCGTCAACATGGAGCGCAATCAAACTGCAACAGCGAATCAAGACGCTCAAGAGACGATATGGCAATAACGTGCTGAGTTTCCCCCCACGCTATTTCCGCCCGCCACCAGACCGAGCAGGTCTGCATTTGGAAGCCAAAGCCGCGTCTCCTCTACGGTTTTCGCCTTCACCACATACCATTTCGATCCTATCACCGCAAGAAACCTACAACGCCACTGAAGGACTATGCTGCCTACTCACCAGGCGTGATGTGCGTGCGAGTGAACGTCAGCTAAATACCGGGGAGATTACAATGGCTGGGGTGTCCATGCTGATCGAAGAAGCGAATATTCAAGTGAATGACGTGTTTCTGGATGCTGGATCCGGCGTGGGAAATGTTCTCGCCCAAATCGCTCTGCAAACGCAAGCATTTCGTGTGGTTGGTATTGAGATCCAACGTGACCTGGCCGCTAGAGGTATGGAGCTGATTGCGTCTAGGGCATCGCGCTTTCCTCATCTACGTCTGGTGGCGCTGACAACACGAGTATGTCGTTTTGCAAGCGATGGAAGTTACGGAAAACAATTCAGGTTCCGATGGCTTACAGCAGCTCCCTTCGGCATTTACACCTGTACGCAGCTGAACCAAGATGGTCGATGCAGTAACTACGATCACTACTCTAACGTTACCGCCGAGGGTCAAACCAACAACTATGTACTAATTGCATGAAAATCAATCACAACTCTAATCAACTTCGACCTGCAGTTGAGTTAGACAGCGCAATGAAGCCGCTGTCGCCCCATGAGCTGTCATACGAGGTCTAGAGAACCCAAAACAAGATGAAGTGTTCGTAGCGGACGAGCTTACTCGAGTCGACGTACGGCATCGTGGGCTCCGTAACCAGACCCCAGCTGACCATGAAGACTCCATGCTTCAAGCCGTCGTTGTATCTGTCGTTCCTGGAGTCTTGCCACACCCCGCTGTCCCTGTCGTGCTCTTGGCGTCCTCCCTGCCGCTTGTTTCCACCGTCGTGCCTTCGGCATCGTTCTTGGACATTCGCTGTAGAGTCGACTCGCGTTAGGGTGAAGTCTCAGCACCCGCATGGTTTCAGCGGTGGGGGCACGTAGCTTAGGTAGGTGGGGGCAGATGCGCAAGATCGCCTCGTTGCTCAACTCCTGCCGGGAGTAGCCGATGAACAGCTCGTTCTGAATGTAATACGCCTGTTGACAACAACACCACCAGCATGAGCCCCTAGATATGAACGACAAAGCTGCCAAGACGCCACCTTACCTTGTGGGGGTTGAAGATGGTGTCCAGCTCGCACACCTACCGAGTCCACTACATCTCTCAGCGTCAGCCTCCCTTCTGCTAAAGCTCCAGTAGCCCTGACGCCTCACATACATTGCTGAAGTAGCGGTCGAGCTCCTCCACGAACAGGGGCGTCCAGGTCTCGATCGAAACAACTCGGTCTTCGCAGTGGCACCGGCAGAACCGTATTCGTAGCTCCTCGACCAGCGTACCTCGCGCGTGTGAAGGCATCTATAGAAGGCAATGATACAAGGGAAAAGAAAGTTAACATTAGTGAGCGGTGCATCCTATCAACTCAGAATTTTACCATAGCGTAGAAGCGCTAATCCGTCGCGGGCACCTGGCAATCTGCGGGTGTAAATGCTTGTGCGGTGGCCAATGGTGGCGCGGAAGCCCGGCACACATGCCCATCTACCTTTCAAGGTGAAAAATCCGCAAACAGATCGCATTGGCCAAAACGCTCTCGGCGGGACCTTGAAGAGTCGCAGTTACCCTAACCACCTGTATGGCTTGAACCGACAGTTTCCCCGAAGTTTTTCTTATCCCAGCAAAATCGGGATAACGGTCGCCGGTGGGTTAAGCGGGTCAGACAGCACGGACAAACTACATTTCCCTTCTTATTTCTAACTATCCTGGCGCGGCTTCTTTTGTGCAGAGGAAGTTTGCCTTTTGAGGTCGTCTCCAACTGTTTCGTAACCCTGGCAGGACAGATATATTCCGGTGATTCAAAGTCCTGAAGCATCCGCAGTAGACTTGTTCATCCACGTTGTAATGTCAGCCGGGACTGTCGGGAAAGATGACGCGGATTCCTTTGCCCATTGAGTCTGCAGCTGATTCCACCCCACTTGTAAATGTATCTTGCGGAGCTAGTTGCGAGTCTACGGCTTGAAAGCGACCGACACCGGAACGTAGCGTGCCAGTCTCCCCCACTTGAAAGTCGTCATCAGCCTGTTTAGACAGCGATTCTTGACTCCAGACCGAGCCGATGGTATCGCTGGGGCTAGGACCTGACGGGGTTACGTCCATACTAACTTCGCCTTGCCGTATGCGTTCCTGCCACGATAATAGTTGCTGTATAGTGATGTCGTACGTTTCCGTCCATGCTGTTTCCGCCGCCGAGTCATCCCAGTCTATGTCATGGAACCCCTTCACCTTCCCAGGGGAGAGTCCGTGGAGTCCAGTCGCTGGAAAAGCGTGTAACTCGGGTTTGCGGCTACCCCCATATTCCTCGATCGCATTGAACTCCTGGCGTTCAGCGTCGGTCAGGTGATGTCCGCTCTTCTCGCTGTTACATGCTACCATCTCAGTCATCTCTACGTCGTTAACCAATTCGTCCGCACCAGCAGACAGCGTCAGTTCCACGACGTCCTACGCAGTTGCTGACCCTGCGGCGGTCATTGGAGCGATTGGCAGTTTGAAGCGCAGTCGCAAGTAGTGTCGTGCTGTAAACTTCAGAACAATTGGAGCTGTGCCCTCTGCGTACGTTGCTTGACGTGCCGCTTGAAGCCGCTTGATCCATCCCTTTGGTTTCTTCCCTTCGTAGTTGCGTTCCTTCACTGATGAGAAAGTCTCGCCCAAGTTTTCTACTTCATCTGGCTGGAAGATTAGATAGCTAGCGTCGTCCAGTCCCGAAGGCGCAACGACCACAAAGATTTCGCGTTGAATAATTTTTGCCAACAACCGGAGCGTCACCTCCGTGCCCCAGTAACGATAATCGATGTATGCTGCAAGCTCGGATGTTGTACAGCATAGTTCGTGCAAGTAGTTCTTCAGACCTTGTGCTGATTGCGCCTCCGTTAGGCGCGCTTCGCCGTTGGTTAGACCTTCGTCCAACGAGCTAAGTATCGCTTCACGAATATCGTGAGGAAATTCTTGCTCGAAGTAGTGGCTTACCGCCGACCACATTCCTTTCTTGAGCTTCGATGTCAGATTTTCAAGCGCAGGTACGCTACTTTTGTCGGCGAAGTCTCGGTTGAGGAGAGCCATGGCCACCGCATAGTACTGGCAATTCCCTGTTTTCGGTGTGGCTACCAGCAGTGCTGGAGCACATCACTGATGATACACGAGATGTACACTCCGGTGTCTGTGGTGTGGACCACATAAGTCGACTTGTGTGCGAAACGTCGCGTGCAGCCATTTCCAGGTCGTTAGATCAACCATGGGCCGCGGGGACAACCAAATGCCGAGCATCTGCTTCGACGACGACTGTCAGGTGCGCGTGCTGGACAAGGACAGCATCACGCGCACGCAGGAGCTCGAGCAGGAGTGCAACCAGTTTGCAACAAGTAAGCGTCGTGCGGTTTTCGTTATCAAGCACGAGTCTGACTTGGATGGCATTTATTTTGCAGAGCTCGAGGAGTTCCATGAGATCGTTAAGGGTGTGCTGGAGGTGATGGCCAGGCAAATCGTATCGAGCGCGAAAAACTTAAGGTTGCAACCGCGAGGCAATTGAGTGCCGATGTTAAGGAATCACTAACTTACATGAACTGCAGGCAATCGTTCAGCGCAACCGCGTGGACAGCGAGGTGGAGAATCGGAATCGCCAGAAGCAGATGCTGAAGCTGCTGATCAAAGAGAAGAAGACAGAGCTGGAACGGTATGCCGCTGGTAGGGATGGAAAGCAGGAAGTTCTTACTAACTGTGGCTACTTGGCCCAGATACAACCTCCAGTTCCAGTCGCTGAGCAAGATCGCCGACGAGCAGCAAGCGCTCATGGACAAGCTCAGCAACAACGAGGCGTAGCGTCGTCTTGTGTCGTGGACACCCACAGTATCGCTGCCTTGAGCAGCAAGTTGTGGCGGCCGACAACACCTCGACGCCTGGTAGTTGTAGATTCGCAGTCGAGCTGAACTGTACCACACAGTCAAGTTGTTAATGAGTACTTTAAGTATTGACGAGAACGGCTACTAGCAGAGTAAGCAATGAGTACAATAATGCAATAGCCCATTACACCACCAATGCAATATCTGTCCTCCCAGCCTCAAGCAACGCCCCTTGTTATTTGCAGTAATCGACCAGGTCCCAAACGCCGCTCCCAATGAGGAGAGCCAATCATAATTGAGATTCCAAATGACTTCAACAAAGTATGGACTGGTTTATCGGCTCCAAAGCCAAGAAAAAACTTTAAGGTTTTATTTTTGGCCGGCTGCGCAGCCTTCTCCGCCTTCACACTTTCCACCCCGCGTCTCCAACACGACAGCGCGCTCCGAGCGTGCCGCACGCCTCCCCCGCCGACCACCCCAGACCCGAGTGCCCCCAGGCGCGCCCCACGCGCCCCACGCAAGGACCCGTCGAAAGCAGCTACAAAACCCGGCAGGGCGGGTGTTATGCTGCCGATTTTGGTAGCTGTCGACCAAGCACGAGGTCGTGCGCGCTCGCTGACGGTATGTGAGCGTTTTTCTATTGTGTATGACTTTGTATCGGGACTGACGGGAATCCATGCGCTGTGCTTAAGTTGTGGGATGGCGATGACGGGTGCATTTGCGCCTTGAATTCGATTGTCCATGTTGTATGAATAGGAATGTATTAAGCGTTAATACAAGCTGCGTGATCCTACGACTCCAAGTCTTTTTGCTTCCATTGGTGACTAGCTGGTGTGCAGCAGTCGACGATGCCACCGTTCGCTTTGCGGGTGATAAATGCTGAGCAGAGCGCGTCGTACGCAGAGCGGTGGTCAACGCGCAGCTTTCTCCAGCGCTTCCGTAGCGGCCCGCGGTTTTGGATCGGCCTTTACCGTCGATACTCCCAAGCGCAGCGTTGACCTTCTTGTCCAAGTCTTCCGCTAGCGTCCAGACACGCTGCTTCCACAGCCGATACGCGACGCCGTCCCGGTCCAGTGGCGCCGTTGGTACGTCTACCTCTCGCCCTGCTGCTATGATCATGATGTTGACGCCTACCTTGAGGTCAGCGCGAACAAACTGTTGTTTCTTTTGGGTTGCCGTGTGCCACAGCTCCAGTGTGTACCAGTTGTAGAAGCAGCTAGCAAGAGAGTGCGCTTCAACGACGGTGTCAGTGCTCGCCTGCGGGGCCTGGCCAGCACAGCGACAAGGAGCAGGACCGTCAGCGCTCGTGGACTTGCTCTCGTGGACCGCGACGAGCTTCTGAAGTGTGTGCTGCATTGCTGCGATGGACGATAGCATCTGGGTGACGGCTGCGGCAAGTATGGTGGTGTTTCCATTGCTGAGTTCACCCAGCTGTCCGAAGTTCTCCGTTTGCCAAGCCGTGCGAAGCTGCCGACCCCAACCAATGCACGTGTCCAGCGAGAGTCGAGCTCCCAGCGCTACGTTGGTTGCGTCCAGAGCTTCGTGGAAGCGGTACAGGTAATGCGATGTGAAGCCTGTGGCAGCCTGCTCCTGCTGGACTGCCGTCGCGACGTCGTCAAGATGGATGAGCAGGGACGCGAGCGCCGCATCCAGGACTAAGGCGTCAACGTTGAGCGTGGTGTCCGTGAAGCCGCTGACGTTCTTGAAGAGCTGGCCGCGCAGGGTTAGCAGCTGGGCGTACTCGAGCGCAGGAAGAAGCTCGCTCAAGGTGGCAATCGTGGGCGTGACGCATGGCAGGTGCGGGTCTCGGTATCCAGCGAGGACTTTGCCGACACTCTGGTCCTCGCGTGTCGTGGTACCCACGTACGCGAACGCCTTCGTGAGCGAGTCCAGCAGCCAAGCTCCCCGGGTCGAGATCCACTGGATCGCAAGCTGCGGTTGCATGCGTTGCGGAGCCGCGGCGCAAGGAGTGGCTGCTCAGCCCTGCGGTGAGCGTCGGGGGCAGCGGGGCAGAGGCCTGGGCTTGGCGCTCGCAGACCATGGTGATGACGTCGTTAATATACTTGGACACGTTGGGCCTTCCTCTCACGCGCTTTGTTGGTGGCTCGTTCCTTGGTTCAGCTTTCTCTTCAAGGTTCTCCCAGTAGAGTATAGCTTCGGCTTGCTGTAGGTCTTCTCCCCTGGCAAATCCGATGCCGCCGCGTGCGGCACTAGCGGGAACACATAGCTGGAAGGCTCCGACGCTCCGACGAACAGCATTCCGAGGCCGTGCAGCATACACTGCTCCCAGTGAGTCGCGGCCTTGTAAATTGAGATGCCTTGAACCACCGAAGTCTTGATTCGAGCTAGATGCAGAAAGAGCTCCCCCGATGCCGCCATAGATAGCTGGCTCTTCCTAGCAAAACAGGTATCGATCGCTCGACCAAACGTGTGCCACATTAACGTTAGTACAGCAGCGTCATGCAAACTCTTATAACCTGAGCCAACCCCCTTAATCGCAGTTTCCTGCACCAGAACACGCAAGTCGCCGAGCGTGCAGCCTGGAGCTTCACCAGTCTGCACGCCAGCTAGCAAATTTCGCTCCTCAATAGTTGAACCCATTTTGTCGCGTATTTTCGCAATTCGCTTGGTGTCTGACAAGTACAGAGGGTACCGCTCTCGAAGCAGGTTCACAACTTGGGACATATAGCCCACAGCAGTAGCCTTAGCAAGACGGCCTCCTCGAGCACTTGGCTTAGTTTGCAAGAAAATGGAGAATGCGGTTAGCAAAGAGTAAAAGTTTTGACTTGGTAGAGCATCAGGAATAGACAGCGACTTCGCAATACTAGCAATTGACTCCTCATTCATGTTAGCAAGAGCTAAGAATTCGCTGAAGCACTTCATCGCCGCTGCCTCCTGCCCTGCTGTCCCTTGCGGGATGTCAAGCCCTCTCGGCGCCCGCTGCATCTTTTCAAATGGGAGAGGAGAGAAAGCAGACGAGTCACAGCCACCAACGATACAATCATGATTTGTATTGGGAATTTGCGGTCAAATATGAGTAATGCAACAATTACACTAAACTTTTGTATTGGATATTATTCTAGCAAGACTGTAAATTCCCAAAATAATTGGGAAAATGTTGGGATACACACGAATCGATCGTGATTGGCTAAAATCATTGAAGAACTTGTCCTGATTGGATAGATGCAATGACAGAGAAGCGCAAGGAATGCCAAGTTGGGAGAAAGCTTCCTTATCCTACAGTAATCGACCAGGTCCCAAACGCCGCTCCCAATGAGGAGAGCCAATCATAATTGAGATTCCAAATGACTTCAACAAAGTATGGACTGGTTTATCGGCTCCAAAGCCAAGAAAAAACTTTAAGGTTTTATTTTTGGCCGGCTGCGCAGCCTTCTCCGCCTTCACACTTTCCACCCCGCGTCTCCAACACGACAGCGCGCTCCGAGCGTGCCGCACGCCTCCCCCGCCGACCACCCCAGACCCGAGTGCCCCCAGGCGCGCCCCACGCGCCCCACGCAAGGACCCGTCGAAAGCAGCTACAAAACCCGGCAGGGCGGGTGTTATGCTGCCGATTTTGGTAGCTAATGCACGGATACGATACTGCTGATCCGTCGGGACAAACTCGCGGGTAAGCGCTGCTTGGAACTCGTCCAGCGAATTCAGGTACTGACCGTCAATCACCACACGAGTGTGGTAAGGTACGGTGCCACTTGTGTGCCTTAATGTAATCCCGCTCACTGTTTTGCTCATAACGCTTATTAGGCAATTAGTTTTGAGATGTAAACGCATATCTGAAGAGAGCGCAATCTCTTCTGTTAGCAGACTGTTTTACTGATGAGCAATTAGGAGTTGCTGACTATTTGCAAACCCATTCACGGCAGGACCAGTTATCTGCCGCATTTTATCTGTGGTTTTGTAAGGGGGACAAATCTCATGACAGCACCGAAACAACCTGTACAAAATGATTTGCACCCATTTGTAATCGTATAAGACAGGATATACGATATCACAATATGGTACACAATATTATGTGATTTGTGTATAAATATAGTATGATTTGTGCTCAGAGGCAGCGCTGCCACAGCTTAGTGGTAAAGTCCTCGGATCATAACGGAGAGGACGGTGGTTCGATTCCACCTGGCAGCATTAACTCAACCAAAAGCCTAGTGGGCTAACTGTCAATTAGAGCATTAGGGGGCTGCCACAGAACTGCGAAAGCGACCGACGGCTGCCACCGAGTGAACGGATTGACCGCCAGTATGCTTAGTACCATGAGTCGGGTTCCCCTTCTGATAACGGTTTGAGATCGTCAAATCTCAAAAAACGGACATCACAGCGGGCCCAGGCATACAGAGGGATATCGTATCACTATAGAAAGTAGGATATAAACAACAAAAACAATGAAGACAATGTGGTGGAAAATGCCCCAGTAAAAGCTTTTTTCTTTGGTTATACTGAACTATCGCCTCCCACACAACTTTATCCTGCTGGTTTGCCTCACCGTGCTTCGACGCAGACTGGAACTGCAGCTGCACAGGCTCCGACACCGGAGAGGGCACCCTCTTCATCTTCGTCGCCTTCGTTGCCATCGGATGCTTCTTCGTCTTGGCTGCCTTCTTGGGCTTCTTCATCGGTTGTGCCATCGCTTCCAGTGTTTCCTTGGTCAAAAGACGACCGGCGACCGTTGCTGTCTTGCGCACCCGCTTCTTGGACGGCGGTAGCACGAGCACCTCCTTCTGTACGACCTCCTTGATCCGGAGCCACACTGCCAGCTTCGTAGATGCGGGGGTCCCGTTGCGCCGGAAATTGTCGATGCACATGTCCATACGAGGCTTGGACGGAGGGAAAAGGCCGCACCCAGCAAACCCCGCTTTGACGTTCTCACCCATCTTGCATCCTACCCATGCTGTGCTTGCCATCCGGATGGCTTCCTCTTTGTCGACCGAATTGCGTCCAGTCTCGCCAGCGTAGATCTCGGTTAGGCGGCGTAGCTTCGCCTAGAACGACGAAAACACAGCGACATCCAGTGGTTGAAGCAGGTGGGTCGCGTTCGAAGGAAGCAACAACAGAAGCACGCCAAGCCGAACTGCCTCTAACATGATCTCCACGGAGTAATGAGACGAACACCCATCCAGAATCAGGAGAAGAGGTCGCTGCACGTCCTTGGGCACGCTAGCCGAAAAAAAGCGCAGCCACTCAAGAAAGAGAAATCCATTCATGAACCCGGAGCTCGATGTGGTGACGGCAGCTCTGGGTATGGCGCAGCCATCTAGAACTTCGAGCTTGACTGTCAACCCCGGCAGCACGAAAAGCGGCGGCACCATGCACCCCGACGCGCTGCCACACGCGAACAGCGTGAGGTGAAAATTGAGCGCAACGTCTTGGTGTCAAACGTTCTTGGAGCCTCAAACCACCACGACACGCTTGGAGCCCTTGTTGGTCTGAAACGCTGTTTCGTCCATGTTGAACACGCGAGACGCGTCCAAACGATTCTCGACCACAGCCTTGATCAACGAGCTAAAAAACTGCTCGAGATCGCTCTTGGTCACAGCGTTGCGGGCCTTGCATACCGCCTGAGACGTTCGGGTTGCCAGCATCGGGTGTCGCCCCATGAAGCGGCGGTACCACCCGCCACCAACCGTTTGACCAGTGGCCATGGAGCTCATGGTGCCGGCTTTGAAGATGATCTCCTTGCGACTTGCGGGGTGACCGACCAGTTGGCGCCCGACAATCCACTCGACCAAGCATGCCTCCGCTGGTTGCGAGGGCAGCGGAGCCGGGCCATGACGAACAGGTGCGCGGAAGATGCCCATTTCCCCCTTCGCGACCCATTTCGTAAGGGTCCGATACGGAATTGGGGTACTGTCGCTGACACTGCGGGCGCTGTCGCCGGCGAGGACGCGCTTCACTGCAGAATTGAGGTCTTCGATCTCGTACGCGGGCATTGTCGAGGTGGTCGCTGCGGGGTTGGTGGGTGGTTTGTAGGCTTCAGGGAATAGGAGACTGAGCTCAAACTGGCGGGAAATGTGTCTTGTTCGTATACAGTTTGGCGGGTTTTACTGGCTGGTAGCGCTTACAGACTTTTTACCAATAGGGTTCTTTAAAAATACTTACGGCATTCTAATTGGTTGAAGCTAAAGTGGCACGGAACTGGCAGATTGCACGCGACTGGCACCGTACCTTACCAGGAGGCTGCTCCAGCTCGTACATTGGCGGCGAGCATAGCCACCACGCGATGCTGGTTGGCCGCCAGGTGGTAGTCGATGTTCTTGCCTCTCATAAAAAGCTTGGCGCGAAACACAAACTCATCCACGTACTCCTCTGGGAGACCTGAGAAGGTCGGCATTGAAATGCCCTCGATGCGAACTTCTCGTTGCATGTGGGCATCACGTTGTTGCTGCAGCTGCTCGGCCAATTCTTGCGTAAACGTAGTGTTCTGTTGCTGGAGATGGTTGGTCAAGGCCGCCAGAATGTTAGCCACATTCGTAGACGTCACTGGCATTGATTGGGGTGCTGGGTTTGGCGCCTTCGAAGTGTTGAGGTCGTCAGAGTTCATGATTCAGGAATTTTCAGAAAGGATAGGTCAAAATGCAGGTTTTTTCTGGAACTGGATTGATCGAAATGTAGTTTTTCTGGAACGGATTGGTCGAAGTTGATTGGTCAGACGCTTGGTGGCCCTCTCGCCCGCGACGAAGGCAAGTGCTACCAAATGTAGTATAGCACACGGACAGCGGAGCGAGTGACGGACGGAGCGAAGAGAACGGACGGGGAGTAGCGGTGCTGAGGAGGCTTGTTGTTTAGCAGGTAAATTGCAGAGTGAGCTTAATACACGGGACATCTACTTCCACTGGCACCCTCGTAGCAGAGACCTCGTAGGGAAGGGGGCAGCACGGTCAGGATGGGCTTCAATCCGTCGATACTGAGCTCTCTGTCAATGTCTCGTGATGCACAGCGGCGTGGCGAAGCTTGACTTGCTGGCAACAAGCTTACGGGGAACTCGTCGATTCGTGACGGATGGTGACGTCTCCGAAGGAGGCCATCGATTTGCCTTGCAGGCGATGACAGTCGTTGACACGGCAGCTACATTACATCCACAGCAGATGATGGTGCTGGTGGAGCACCGGGTTGCCGGGATGGACGAGTATGGACCGTCAAACCGGGACGGCTATTGAAGATCGTTAGTTTTGCTAAATGAATTCAATATACCACACACTGAAAATGAAAATGAAATCAATCTATACTCCTGTTAGTTCTACTTACACTTGCAAAAGTGCTCAAGTGTTCCGTATTTCCGGTAGAGATGGCTTTGTAGGTATTATAACTGGATATGAAGAGTATGGACCAGTAAGTAGTTCTTCAGACGTCTCAGTGTCTCGCTCCTCAAGAAGGTGCCCACAGCTAGAACATTATGTCGATGGGCAGGAATAGAGTCGAATTCCGTTCCTGTGCTAGATGAAAGTCAAATCGCTCTCGAGACACTCATTCACTTTGAGTGCTATAAGCCCTGAGTAGTTGAGTAGTAATAGTGATGAAGACCTACCGTGGTGCCGGTCTCCGACACTGCGATGGCGCATGTTTGCGTGAATAGTTCCAGGCAATAATGCAGTGACTCTATTAAATAGGTTTTGGTCATACAGCCAGAGTACAAAAATTTTACCCTGGCTGTATGACCAAAAACTAGTATTGAAATACGACTTTACTCTGTTGATCGCTGTAGCCCGATACAATCACTGAACATACCAGACGTTGAAGTGAGTGCCGAAAGACGTAAACTTGGTAGAGCTTTCGTTAATGTACGTGTTCACCAGCGCAATATCTATCGTCGCAAAAAAATCGCGCCTTGGGCCTTCAACCATGCCACTGACGAGCTTCTGTACACATGTTTCAAGACGTATTTACCACCAACAACACAATTTATCTCTAGTAACATCTAATACAGCCCAAGTGGTGGTCAAAGCGTCTTGACAATAATCCTTCCAGCAACAGCTATATGTATACCAGTACATGACAACGTGAGGAATAGGAGCGAGCAAAATATAAGTATGTGCATTGATATGGGTTTCACTATACAGTTCCAGTCTGAGCTTCTTTTGCTTTTGCTGCAGGATGCCAGACACCGTGTTGCACTTGCAGATCGGCTTCTAGCACGTGTTTTTGGCCAGGCGAGATCTAGCTGGCTGGGCAGAAATGATAATCTTGGTTCATACTAATCAATGTGCAAAATATTAAAAGTAGTTCTAGGTCTGGAACTTGCGTTAAGTACTAAGCCTACATGGGCATCATGCACAATACCATGCTGCTATTCTATTGATTCTCAAATGCCGGGCTATCAGGAGCTTTCACGCACTGAGTAGTACATTATAATTGAGTACACAGGACTCGGTCTTGAGTCAGCACCGCTCGCTTCCTTGATGAAGTGCAAAGCGTCGTGCTCTCGGCGCCCTACGCGGCGTTGGCTACTCGATGATGCTACCGCATACTGGTAGATACAGCTTTCACTCCTTGTCGATGTACGGGGACCGAAGTGGACAGAGTGACGTCTGCTTTGCGCGAGCAGCTATACAGCTATACAGCAAACAGCGCGGCCCTGCCAAAGCAAACAGGGCAGACCTACCTTCCATAAAAAGCCAAGCCGAATAGCCAATGACTGCGTCGTTCGGACAATTATTGAATTTCAGCCAATTAGCTCATCCTTTAAAACGGGAAGCGCAGGGTTCAAACAGAATCATTGGGCACCGGGTGGGACAACCAAACGCGCCGTTTTGGCACGTTTTAGTTCGATTACACTTAAGCTATTATACTATTCAATTTCAAGTCATTCGCGAAAGGGTTAAAGTGCATCAATAGAGAACCTTCGGAACCGCGTTTGAGTTGAGAGATTTAGCTTCAGAGTGAACATATTTATGTAATCTGAATAGCTACAGAATCGTTATTTTGGGAGAAGGTTTGAGTTTCAATTTCAGATTGAGATAGACGAGTGGCATGGAGGCGTGAGGTGCGTAGAACGTGTTAGTCGGCTAGCTCAAACAAGCGCCTGCGTGTGGTAGTCAACATAAATACATCGATATGTATACGTATGACTTCATGCCCGACTGCGCATAGCCACATATAGCTTCGTATTGGAAGCGTTGCAGCAGAAACGATGAAGGAAACCTCCCAACAATCCATGACTCTGCACCCGGGTGGCGTGTGTTTCTTGTGGAATCTCTTTGGGTGTCGTTTGTCTTCGAACGTGAGACTTGCACTGCGTGAGTTGCGGGAAACAGGATAATATCGCTAGGACCAGAAAGCGGAGCCAACGCACACTTCAGAACGCAGCTTTCACAGCCTGGATCCGGAGAGATAACCTTAACAATACAGAGTTATACACAAATATACAATACACACAACCGTCACTTATTCTTTGGTTGGCCCTTGGACGGTGGGCCCTACACACCAGTCAACAAAGAGGGTAGATCCAGGACACTGGCAAGTCCAAGACCCTCAATCAATCGCGCACCACCCTCAATCCAGAGGGAAAAAGCCGAATCAATACAAAACACAGTCCTTCCTATCACTCAGTAGCCTATCGACAAATCACTAGGTGGTGACTACCTCAACCGCCCTAGGAGTAGCTTAATATGAAATGGCAGTGCTGTCCAGGACAAATACTCCAACTAGAATATGAAATAAAGCTTATCAACCCTGGCCGCACGACAGCCCAGGTACTCGCCTTAACTTGATTTGATACTTACTATGAGAGCTCCACACACGACCCTTACGTTCTTAGCCGATGTGCCCTGACTGCAGGGGGAAAACCAAAGACACAAGGCTCCTTTGAGTCTGAACTAGCTCTGAATAGCCTGGCCCCCAACCGAAGACACTTGCGCTGTAGCAGGAAAAACGAACTCTGTTTGGTCTTATCTTTGTAGGCTATCACTAATCGTAACATGCAGTCTTGGAAGTTTTATCTTGGTTTCAGTATAGGTTGTCGTCGGTTGAGTCGCAAAGATCCAGCGGGGATCGGCAGCACAGCTGGGAGGGAGTTCAAGGTTCCATGTGCCGAGCAGATCTTGGACGGTCGGCTTAGTCGGTCGTTAATGTCTTGGGTTTATATGGTCAAATCTTGAAGCTTGGAGAGTCGTCCATTCGGGATACACGTTGTCGATTCAGGATACACGGGCTTTGGTCAGGCAGCTTAGGCATCGACGAGCTTGGTCGGGCACGTCTTCGGCTCTTGTGGCATGACTGGCTCGATCTTGGCTGGGGGGGGGGGGGGGTTCCAGGCTGGCAGCCTTCAGGGTCATCGATCTTGGTCCAGCCTGGACACACCTTGATCACCCTGATTCAGGGCGCTGAGTGCATATCCAGGCTGTTCCCGCCACTTGGATCCTGGATCCAGTCAACGTGGGGCTCGGGCAGAAAATCTGGAGCCGCATCGTGTCACTGCCCACCTGGACCTGCCGTCGTGCGCCTGGAGCCGCATCGTGTCACTGCCCACGTGGACCTGCCGTCGTGCGCCTTGGCCGGTGACTTCGTATCGCCGTCTGTCACCACCTCCAGCGTCTCGTAGTCGTCTACCGCCGCCGCCGCCTGTCACATGGGGTCTATCTGCACGGGGCCCCTGTTACACAGCTTCTCCATACCCGGGGTTTTCCACCACCCTGTCGCTCTGCAGCAGCTCGTCGTACTCCTCGACGCCGACCCATCGCCGTCCATCGTCTCCTGCTGGCCGCCTTCGCTTCGTCGCTTCGGCCGCTACAATAGCCGGAGCTCGTATTCCAGCACGTACTGCCCCGCTACGTTTCGGAGTTATCGTCGCTGAAGCTTCACCATGTGCTCACCCGGTCCTGACGCTGCAGCCGCACGCGTCGCTGCTCGTCCTCTCCGTCTCGTAGTTCGCGGCCCCGCTACTGCGTGTACTGGTGCCGCCGCTGCTCCCAGAGTCGTTTTTGCCGCCGACGGATCATTTTGCCATTCGAGCGAGCTATCATGCTCGAGCTGCGCCTCGATGTCTTGGCCGTCACGTCCAGTAGTGTAGTCGGTGAGTGAAAACTTACCAAAAACGAAATGTGAGCTATAAATTGCTCGGTTTCACCGTCCTTGTCTTCTCGATCGACCAGATAGTTGTCGTAGTCCGCTATTTCGATCACACGCACCGGCCCGACTCATTGGTGCATGAACTTCGACTCCTTGGGGCCCCTTGGAGGTTGGTAGACCCAAGCTCGATCACCAACAGCAAAAGTCCGTCGTTGCCTCACCTTCCTGTCGTAGTAGCACGCTTGGCGTGCTTGTTCGCGTCTCCAGGCGTTCTTAGCGCACTCATGCGCACTGCGCATCGCATCGAACAGCCGCTGATAGTAGATTAGCAGCGGTCCTTCTTCCGCCACACTTGCACGTCGCAGTAGTTCGTTCAGAGCGCGTAGTCGCCTCCCCATCATCAGCTCGTTAGGAGATAGCAGCACCGTGGTGTGTTCTCCCGAATTGTAGCCATACACAGCAAAGGCGACCCAAAGGTCCTAAACTCGCTGCCTTGTGTCGATCATGTACGTGGCCACCATGGCTTTCCACGTCCGTTGAAATCTTCCAACTAAGCCGGTCGGTTGGGAACGGGGTTGATTTGTTAGGCCTGGAGCATCACAACGAGCTGCTCGATGACCTTCCCGGTCAGCCCCGGCCCATCAGTCAACAACTCCCGGAACACCCCGAAGCGAAGCACCACGTTCTTCATCAGAAAGCTTGCCACATTCTGCGCAGTGTGCTGCTTAACGGTGGTCGCTACGGCGTACCTCTAGCTGTGGACTTTTACAGCTCCATTAACCGAGGTGCCAATAAATTAGAGCGGTTCGTTCAGATGAAATGGCGTTTTTATACCATTTCATGGTGATAATTTATTTTAAAAACAAACTGTCTCCAGTGTCTTACTAACGTATAATCCCGAAATAACTTAGCACGCGGTAAAGTATTTGAACGCCCTGTGAATTGATCGTCCTCCTCTTGGGGGTTCTACTACAAATACAACACCTTCAAATAGAACGCCGTTAAATAGAACACCGTTGTACAGAAACAACCAGCAATTGGCCCACCGGGGTACGAGGCAGCGAAGACGCCACGGGCTAGTGGCAGCTGAGACGCACTCGCCGGGACGAGGTACGAACCGAAGTGGCGCGACCCTTGACACGACCGGCCCAACGACGGCTCGATGAGCAGCGGAAGATGGAGGCGGCGGCGACTAGACGCGAGCAGCAGCGGCCGAGTCATGGCGGCGACGCCGCGAGTGCCGACGAGCGACGGGAGGAGATGGTGCACGAGGACACGATCGGCGGCGAGCTGCACGCCGCGCACGGCGGGAAGGTGACGCCGGCAGATGTAGCATCGATGACTACTCGCGAGGTTTCAGTGATTGTGGGTACGCTGCTCAACGTGGAGGTGGCGAATACCGCGGCGACGCCAAGGATAGAGACGATGCCACGCACAAGGACGGCGCCGAATGTGGAGTCGACACCGACCACGGAGGTGGGTTTGCGCACGGAGACACCGCTGCGCCCAAACAGCTCAACGAGGTGTGGAGGGCTGCAACAAACGAGCAGTGCAGCTGGGACACGGAAGCGAGTGACCTTCGCTGACTAACCCAATGGTGAGGGCGAACGAGACGATAACCACCCTAATGGGGGGACGAATGCGGCTGCACGGAGTGATATGATGACAAGCAGTACGAAGCCGGCCGTGGAGTCGACGAACGAGGCGCCGGCGGAATGGCCGAAGGTTGCAAAGAGGAAGCGCGGGTCGAAGGCTCCGCTTGCATACTCTACAATGTCGACGGCGGCGGACCAATCATGGCGCCGATCATCGCGGATGACGACGCCACGAGCATCGACAGCAACTACCAGTCACCTAGTACACAGACGAGGGCTTCTCCCGTGGCGAGCGAGTCTACGCAGCGGACGAAGGGCACAGTGGCAGTGAGGACGGACAAGCGGGGGGGGGGGGCGGTGCACCACGGTCAGAAGGCGAAGCCGAACAGCATGATGATGAATGGGGCGGCGAAGTGCGACGAGTGTGAAAGGAACACGAAGATGCCGTACGCGGTGAAGAGCAGCAACGTGAGCGTAGCGAAGAGTATGCTGGACGGCAGTTACGCTACAACCGACGGACGACACAATCGTGGAGGTGCAGGAGCAGAGCCAGCTTGGCCAGTAGCTGCTCAAGATGCGCGAGCTCCAGGGTAAAGACGTACACGTCGTTTGGGCTGGTGGTGGTCGAGATGCCGGCGGGGCGACGAGTGATTTAGCCACCTGCGTTATGGTCGAGAGTGATAAAAGCGTGCCATGATTCAGTGTGGGCTGGACACATACGATTACCACACACCTACGCGCGTATCGCTAATGGCTACTGGTGGCCGAGAGGTGAACCGTCGGGTGGCTGGATGTCAAGAGTTCGGTAGTCGCAAGGCAAGGCCGCGCTAGGTGATTCCACCACTACGCAGCATCAGGGGCGGCGACGTGGGCGACCGATGGGCGCTCGATGTGGCTGGGCCTTTGCCAAAAACGGACGGTGGCGACGATACGTCATTGCGGCCGTCGAATATGTGACGACATGAAGTCTAGTGACGAAGTTCGAGCAAGAAAGATGTAGTAGTTCTCTCTCTCTACGGAGTCATAAGCTAACAATGTAGCCATCTACTACAAAGGAATTAGGAGCGCAGCGCCGTCGATAAAATGTTTATCACTTCCCGCTCTTTTGATGGCGGTACTTAGCTAAAAGATCACCAAGAAGCAAAGAAAAGCCGCACCGCTAATCACAAATAAGGATTTGTCCCGGATTGATGCATGTAGAAGCGAGCGACGGAGACGAGGCTTGGAAGAGAGAGGGGCGAGGTTGAGTTGGTACAAACGGAAGTGAGCTGTATGTAGAGTTAAGAGCTTGGAGCTGGCTGTGGAAGCTCCACAGCCAGCAATATTCTATGAGTTCTTGGAGTTTTTACCACTGCAGACTATTGATTATGGTAGTTTTTACTTATTACCAAATAGCTTGAAAACTGGATCACCAGACCACTTCAAAAGTGGGAAATTTTTAAAAATTCCCAAAATTCCCACTTTCTGGCAAATTGAGAATCAGATACAATCTCCAATAACGCCCCACATAGGGTGGGAACAAATATTAGTAACATTCCCACCTTTGAGCTGTACCCATCTTCGGAATATCAGTGTTAATGTATTGATTCCCACTTTTCCCACATCCTGCCTCCAGAATAGGTCACTTCCTGATAGAATGTGGGAAAAGTGACTTGTCCCACTTTTTAAGTGGTCTGTGGATCACTGACAGCCTCTCTCAGTCTGCAATATCTCATTTGATAGTTTGTGATAGAAACTACACTATTGAATAAAAGGCTTCAGAGGAATCAGAAATGGATTTTGGTCGTACAATGAGGTCGTCCAGCTTGATGCTCTCAGAGACGTTCACTTTGCATTTTGCTTCGGAGCCCACACACAGTGCGGGAACTCCACATCTAAGCTTGTGAGGATCGATCGCTTCGAGTACATCTTGATATCTTCATACTAGTTTCGTATCAGTAAGGACGTACCTTGACTTGCTTGCTAGTGTGTCGCCCAAACACCATATGGTAGTTTTGTCTACCACAGATGCCGAATATATTGCCCTGTGGCATTGTTTGCCAGAGACGATATTCCTCAAACTGCTTTAAGCAGAGCTCGGGCTTAGCCCAAGGAAATGTATTACAATTATGGAAGAGCCAAAAACCCGGAACTACACAAGCGCTCGAAACACATTGAAATCCGCTTTCATTTTGTACAAGAAAAAGTCGAGCGGCAGGAATTCACGATCAAATATTGTCCAACATCAGAAATGGTAGCGGATATATTTACAAAAGCGCTTGCAAAGAATCCGTTTCTCCATTTAATAAAGAAACTAGGCGTTAATAATATTTAGAATGCTTAAAAATAAATCAATCTGAAGACATGTATTGAGATTTGTTTAGAAAAATTACGAAAAGCCCATTCCTTAATTGGCTGACTGCTTAGATGTCGGGATCCCGTGCACCATTTCGATTGATGCAAAAAAATACGCGCAAGTGGTCCATTGTATAGGCATATTTGCCCCATTGATCAGAATCAATAGGTACAACCCCCCCTGTAAACTTCACTCGACTCATACAGCGATACACACCGGCCTTTTGGCCAAGTGGCATACCAATGCTAGTGAGGGGTGTCTTGCTTGACTTGATCATCGTTTCAAAAAGATCGGTTTTGTGGCCGCAGAATTCCGCTTTAGGTTGCCCAAGGCCATGTGCTTTAGGCGCAGTGCATACTGAAGGGCAGTTATACTGTACGCCCCGGTACGAGGGTTGCCGTGGTCAAATCGGCGCTCCCTGTTTGCTTGAGTCCCTTAAGTGCATTCGCTAAGTCGTGACGGGTGGGGTATTCTCTTGCTGCATGCTGTTATTGACGGCGTAAATACCACAGAGCGAAAACCCGTCTGGGGTGTCGCTCTGATTTTGGCAGGCTACCCGTACATCATTGCTGCGAGTACGCTTTATTGAATATACACAACCATGAAATAGGGCTTCGCACTAGCATGGTGATGTAGCCGCCGATGGAACGTCTCTTATCGGGGCAGTTCGCGTAGCCAGTTTGCTGTAAGAAGGTATCCGATGATATCTGGTGAGACATGGATTGATTCACCTAGCGTCATGCCGTAGCCCCCCCCCCCCCTCCCGGCGCCGCGTATCATTAAGGTAACGGTGCCTCTCTGAATAGGTTTCCAGCGTGGATTGCCTGCATTGCCAAGAAATTGACTAACTTCCCTGATGAAGAATGTCAAATCTGGTCGGGTACCCATGACAAGATTCATGACGCTGTCTACCGCCTCTCGATATGGGAGGGTGCGTTGCATCTCCTCTTTTTCGGCGTCAGTGCACTGCCTCATTGCCTTCGAGATTTTGATGCTGGGGTCGCATGGAATCGCTAGCCGGTGCGCAGAGAGCAGGTTAAAGTGCTCCAGAATAGTGTGCGCGTATTTCCCTTGGTGGATGAAAATAGTTCTCCGAGCACGATTGCGTTGAACAAGGGGTTCGCGACTGTCGCCTAGTAGGTCCCTACTAAGTACGATTTGCGCTGGGAACTTTGAGAATGAACCAGTAGCATGAACATCAAGTACTTTGTATAAAAATAAGACTAAGAACTCGAGGTGTCCAATCCATTCTTTCATTTGCAAGCTACGTACGCAGGTGAACAGCTATATTCCTTGTTTTAACTAAGAATTCAGGATTAACTTTCTGCAAAAGAAGGATAAAGTACCGCGGAAGATGTTGTAAACCGTGATTAGCTGATAGTCGGACTTACCATGATCCGTCGTAGCTTGTCTCTAAAAGCTTGCCCAGGTACCGCGCAACTACACAACATACCTCCACACAACACGGCAGAAGAAGAATAAAATTAGGCGCATGTGGCCAATCGGAGACGATAATAGTGCTGAAGACAGCATATCTCGGCATGTGTAGGACGATGGATGATAACCTAAACGTGAAAATTCTTGCCTAAGGCTACTTGTTATAGGTACGCAGTATCGAAGAATTAGAGCTCCTAGCGCAAAACGGCAAGTTCGTCACCTACCTGGATAATCTATAAACCTACACCTGACCTGCGAACCCTTTGTTAATAGACCAGCCTAGTAGGTACTGTGTCTCCCCCAAATCTGACATCTTCAATCTCTTTTTGAGGGCTGATTTAACTATAGCTGGCGTTGGGGCGATGACGAGGAGATCGTCTACGTAGACAGCAATGTAGCATGGTCCTTCCGGAAATGTTTTCATGAACACACACCGATCTTTGGTCAGCCGACTCAAGCCTTGATTTTCAAGGAATGCGCAGAGGGTATGGTACCAGTCACGTGGAGCTTGTTTAAAGACTCTTGACTAGTTTACAAACGAAATTCTCCTTTTCAGGGACTTCGAAATCTTCGGGTTGACGCATGTAGATTTCGACATCGAGCAACCCGTTTAAGAAAGCCATTTTAACATCCGTTGGATGGCCCTAGTAGTCTAGCAGAGCTGCCAGGGTGAGCAGGAGACGTAGCACTTCCATCCGGATCACTGGAGCAAAGATATCGTCATAGTTTATGTCATTCCGTTGTAGAAACCCTTCAATAACTAATCGAGCCTTGTAACGATCCACCTCCTCTGCACCGTTGTATTTAACAACGAATACCCAACGGCAAGCAAGTACGGAACGGCCGCGAGGGGGTGGTACAACGAACTATGTGTCATTGTCGATAAGGGCCCCGATCCACATCCCAACATAGGTCTGTCAGGGGACGGCGCGTAGGCCAGAGGAGTTGCACTGCGAAGTAGGTTCTATCTTTATTGCGACCAGGATCCACACCGGAGCGTAGCGGAGGTCGTGCGCTCCGCGGTCGACCTGAGTAGGTTCCCGTCGAGCCCCGTAGCGGAGCGGAGGGCGCGAAGATGGGACCTGGAGTGCATCGCACATGTGCCCGAATGGCCATTATCGTACGAAAATGGACATTGTACCAACGAATCTGGTACAATTCCTCATTTTTTAGGGGCGGGTATAAACACTACGACCCTCGCTCCATAGGTACATAGAAGTTATTGTCCCTTTCACCAATTTTGCCGCTCTACAATGACTTCTTAATCTGACTTATGGGGAGGTTAGGTTAAGGATAATCTGGGATTATCCTTTTTCCAAAACTGACGTCGACTGGATGTATTATTAGCCTCGTCGTTCGCCTCCTTTGTACTACCACAGGCATTTTTGGTTGTGGCAGTGTCATGCAAGCTCTCCTCTCCGAAGACGCAGACGAAGACACTCTACCTACTGTGTTTCGCTGCAGCTTGAAAATTAAAGAAAGGTGAGCCTTTGAGCAGATGCCGAGACAAGGGACAAGTGGCTCGGTTCGACTTCACAGCCGCCGACGGGTATGCTGTGCTACGGGTGAAGGTCGCGTCTAAGTTTGAATCTACCATTCGGATGCCACTCGAGTCTACAGCAATAGTATATTTGAAGCCCAGCAATAATGCTTCCCAGCCCCTATTCCAGCCCATTGCAAGCACTGACCAAGCCTCCGTCAACAGATCGAGATGGTCTGGCGTCGTACTCAGCGACGCAAACATGGTCGCTCCGGCTTTGAGCTGGAGTTATTTGTCTACATGAAGAAGCCGGCCCCTCCAACGACGATCCGGCGCGCTACCCAGCCGCGCATCCAAGAGCACTAACCTAGAGTAGCGGAATTTCTTCGTGAACGACAAGTACCGGCTGGACCAGCAACGACACTCACTTGTGTCGAGCATTCGTAAGACAGTTTGACGACAAATCAATCTAGTGATTTGATTGGCGAATAGTACGACTTGCCAATTCTGTTGGCACTGCCAGGCGCAGAGTGCTCGCAGGCTCGGCTAGGAAGGCCCGCGTTCCTCTTCGCTACTCTTTATGATGCATTTCGTTGCACTTCGTATCCTGACTAATATCGGGCGCAGCATAGTAGTGGTAGTAATGATTGGCGGTTCGATAGAACTGTGCGGAGGAGCGCTGCGACACCAACAAACTCCCTCTACATATTTAAAACACCACGGCGAGCTTAGATCGTTTAGATTTCCTAGTACTACAGTAGCAGGCCGAGCAAACTGGTAAGCGCCTTCAGCCGGGCTGATCAATTACTTTAGCTTTGGCATTTTTCATGTATTCCCGAGAAGTTTCGCCGCTCATTTGACTCTTAGAGGCCCTCACGTCGTTTTGTAGTTATTTGTTTGCGACACCACCAACTGATTACCTACACGTGGCCGCGAGTGAGGTCGGTGGTGTCCACTACCGACGTAGGTGGAGCTGCAGTAGTGTGCGCCTCCGGGAGTAAGGTAGCCAAGCAAACCGCAACAAATACAAACACAAATACCAAGACTGGCTGACGCTGCCTTGTTGCTACTACAAAACAGTTCATTTCATGACTTTGGTAAGATCCCATAATGTATTGATTGTCTACTCCCTCGCGTCCTCCGACAACGCCTCGGTGCGGAGCATGTGCGCGCGCTCGTCGTGCACTGCTTCGCTCGGAGGCGTCCTCAGAGGACACGACAGGGTTCGTGGGCCGCACTACCGGAGGAAGAGGGGCTCTATTTGGTTATGCATTAACTAGAATTCACTATAAAGCCCTGAACGTTTTGTTTGTCAAGCTGGGCTAATGGTTCGGGTGCATTTATTTCTTAACCATTCTCAAACAAGCGTGTACATTGTAGTTGGCAGTAGGGTCGCACTACCGACTACATGTTCGTGCTTGTGAGCGCCATATTTCGTCGGCTCGACTGTAGGTGGCACGAGCAATTCAAAAACGGCAAAGCGGTTGTCCTCGGGTTCCTACATGCTCAACGGAGGAACGCACGCAACGCCACTACCCTCTGAAAGTTTTGGCCAATCGCATGGTGCAAATTGTTGTCCGACAAACTGTCTTACGTTTTGACGGACAAAATACAATGTAGCCACTGGTATACTAAAACTAAGATGTAGCCAAACTGCGTTGATTGCAAAACGTAAGACGCTTTGTCTTACGGTAGGCTCTCTGGGGCTAAGTATCGTCTTACGAAAGAGCATGAATCTATTTTGCTACAACCCAGTCTAGACAGCCGCCTGAAGCTCCTCTCGAAGTGCCAACTAATGTAACATTTCGGCAACTTCAATCTGTTGACGAACAGCAGCGAATTATTGACGAGAACGCAGCCGCCGCGGTCGAAACGCACAGCGAAGTTTACCCACTTAATCACACCATGCTCCACAACGTCGAAGTTCCTGTTCGCGACTTACGTCGAGTCTTCGGACTCCCCGACTGGAATTTGCGCCCTCCATTCCGTCCACCCCGCCGCGAACCCGTCGGGTCGCCGCTGTCCGAAAGTGCCAACATTGATGATGAAGAGCATAAGGGGGACGACGATGATGAAGTGCAAAAAGAAGAGGAGGAGGGGGATGAAGAGCAAAACCAAGAGGAGCGATTTCTAATTGAAAGTTAAACCTTGAATACAATAGCCACAGTGCCTATATAAAATCATTCCAACATCTTCTCGGCTTTTGGTACACATTTCCACTCGCAACACCGCCAAAGGGTTTTCCCGGAATGCCATGTTTGCATGCTTCTGAATCCACCGTTTCAATAGTGAAAACTGCACCTCAATAGAATTTAACTCCGGGGAATACGGAGGTAAAAAGAAAAGAAGAGCACCGGTGGAGTGCACGACGTCTTCGATCTCGCGGTACATATGTATATGGGCATTGGCCAAAATGAAAATCGAACGGGGAAGAGGCCACGGGTTCAAAAACGGTAGAATCTTCGTGCGCAAAACGTCGTGAAACGTTGCACGAGTGAATGTGCCAACAGAATTAAGACTTGGTGAGCCCTTCCTCAGAAGTTAGAAAAAGTTCCAAAAAAATAAGTAGCACCCTGCTGCTGCACCAGGGGTACGTCAACCCGGTCTTGGTGGGCTTCACGGGATCTGTGTCGCCCGAGGACAGCGTCATGGGCCTGACCAAGATCATCCCCCGCGCCAAGATCGAGGACTCGGCTAAGATGTTCCACTTCGAGAAGGGCGACCTCCTGCCCTGGTGAGCGAGCGCGTTGCATCACACTGCTCATGGGTGGAGTTGTGGCTATTTAGGGAGGCGACTCTTTTGAGATCAAGTTGCTTATGTGACGAGGGGATATTAGAGAACTTTCGGAGCTCCCAAATTGACCACGTTTCAGCTTCAGATTCAGATAGACGGGGCTTAGGGGGCGAATCCCAACTCAAAGGTGGGTAGGTTTCAGCTAACAGGCCTCTAGCTCAAGCCTGTTTTGAGTTTGAGATAGTATTTTAACCAATAGAATTGATGAAAGCTAGTCAAAATGTGTCAAATGCGACGCAAACGCGGCGCGACCGCATGAAAGACTCTTGACGTATGGCATCGTCGCGTACACCTCGACCGGCGAGAGGAAATGCATGTATCTTAAAGACGACTGAATGCAGTTTACGGTGATCTGCACGCTTGAGAAGCATCGACACCAAGTGCTCGTCCAGGGTTGTTTCGAGGGGACAAGTCTAGATCCTTTTCGGGCCACTGTACACCTGGGCGGCAAAAGGCGTTCACCCGCCTCGCCTCAGCTGGTGCGCGTGCCCGGATTCGAATCGTTTGGGACTTCACTGAGTTGCGGTTACATTTATTGTTAGGATTGAGGTTGCGAAGTCTACTAACCCTCTGACCGAAGGTTTATGGCGAGAGGAAACGGAGAAGACATGCGCGAGGAAGGACGCGATGGCGAGGGACGCGGTAATGCGTCGCGCCAGTCGCGTAGGTCTCAGGGCCTGCCGCCGGAGGAGCACGCGAGCCTGGACGAGGTTGTCCGGGCTGCTCGGAAGGCAGGATCTGCAAAGCGCAAGGCGGCCCGCAAGGCGAAGGCCAAGTCGTCGGAGGAGGAGCCGACTCCAGCACCGTCCGTCCAGGATGACGCGCACCAAGTGTCCCCAGATGGCGAGCTGGACGTCCTGGATCCTGACCCGAAGGCTGTCCAAGTTCAGGGTGAGTCCGTCCAGGATGAGCCCGCCAAGGCGTCTGCGGGAGGAGCCGATGAGGTTGAGCCCCCGGCGGCGGATCGAGTTTCGGACTCTCCGCTGCCGGATCAAGATGCGGAGTCCAAGGAGACCCCGAACCTGGAGGACAAGCCGCTGCCGACTGTCCAAGAAGTGGATGAGCTTGAGGACTCGCAAGAGACCTCGCCGTCCGCCCAAGCGACCACGACGAACCCTGACTCCTCGGTCCAGGAAGCTTCGACCAAGACGACCCCAAATCAAGTCGTCCCAGACCAAGCTCCGGATCCAGGCTCGCTTCGGTCGGGAACCCCTGACCAGAGGTTCGGCGAGGTCCAGGAAAAGGCGTACGTCGCGCAGCAAGTGTCCAGGCGGGAGCGGGTGGAGTCCGAACGCGTGACCCCGCCCGCTGTTGAGTACTCCTGGTCGACACCCAAACCAGATGCACAGCCCTGGATGGCCGCCATGTTGACCACGTCTAGGTACCTCAGTGCGCGAGCACTCTTGGAGGGCCAGGAAGGAGGCTGGATCGCGGAACTTCGTCTCGACCGTCGGGACTTGAGCACCCCCCAGGATCTCATGGCTGTCCAGGTTCCGGTCCAGATGCTGACACCGCGGGAGTGCATGGCCATCCTGCAAGCTCTGCTGTTCGAAGCCGGATTCAGGTTTGACAATATGGTTCCGGTCTGGTTCAGGACGAGAGCGGCCAAGGTCGCTCCAGCCAAGCTGCGAGTGGTCATCCAGGACGTACTGCGTCTGCTGGCCCTGGAACTGGTGGAGTGGCGTTCACGTGTTGTCGGTGCTACGTTCAAGATTACCTCTGTCCTGAAAGCGCAAGCATCAGAGACTCCCGAATCTGAACAAGCATCCATCCAGGACTACCACGCTGAAGATCAAGACGGAGATCTATTGATAACGGATTACGATCTAGGCCTACTCGGCCGGGAATACGTTCTCCGCCTCAAGCTGACTGGTCTTCGTCCGGCCAGGAGTCCAGGTCCGATTGCGAGCCTGAACCGAAGCGCCAACAACACCATCCAGCCCGGCCGCCGGTTGCGTCGCTCCCGTCGGCGTCGACCCGTCTGAATTGCCGTCGCCCAGGACCTCCAGTCGGGGTGATGTCGTCCAGGCGGAGGAGGCCGCCCCGATCCAGGAGTATGCGAGTTCGGACCCTGTCCCGAGCTTGGTCGGTACTTCTGGATCCCCGGAGGCCTCCCTGTACGGAACGATGTCTGGATCCAACCCATCCAGGAACAGCTCCGCGAGCTCGTCCTCGATCGGACTTGGATTCAGCGCTGGCGCCCACGTGCCGCCCTCGACGTACGGTCCGATGGCTATGTCGATTCAGGCTGGTCGTCCTGGATTCGCGGTCGGTGGAGGCGCGGTGGGTTACTACGTGACCCAGCGTGTCGTGTCGAAGCGCGCCGTCGAGGTGGACCAGGATGACGTCGAGATGGCCGAATCCGTTCAGACCTCCAAGTCCCGGACGGACAGATCCAGGACCAAGTCCTCGTCCAGACACCGCCGGCACCGCTACGAGTCTGAATCAGGCTCGGAGTCGTCCAGCGAGTCGGGGACCAGCAGCGCCAGGAACCGTCGTCACCGACGCTCCTCGAAGCGGTCCTCGTATTCGAAGCGGAGGTCTTCGTCCAGGCGGTCCAGCCGGTCAGGACGCTCGAGACGCTCGCACGGATCCAGGGCGTCCAGTCGGTCGTACATGTCGATCTCGTCTGGGGTGGCCGAAGTTGCGGTCACCGCGATGAACGACGTCAAGCGCCTACAGGCTGCCCTGGACCGCATGGCCCTGGCCCAGCAAGCCACGTCGGAAGCCCAGACCCAGCGTGAAGCCGAAGCCCAGCGCAAGCTGGAAGAGGCTGAACGCCGGATCCAGAAGTCCGAACGTCGGATGGCTGCTGCCCTGGCTGGAGGTCCCCGTCCGGACCCGGTCCAACCAGACCTGGACGCCGTCATTCCAGCGGAGGTACCAGGCCTTGGAGTCCGAGCGAGACAACGGGCGAGAAGCTGCGAAGAACATGAGGCGATTCCAAGCGTCCCAAATTCGGGACCTTCGAGCAACACCCACTCAGGTTCAATCTGGTCGGGCGACATTCAACCCTGATTCGGCAACCCCGGTTAAGTCGGAAGAGCCAAACCCTGAATCGGCAACCATGAGGAGTGGCGTCAGTGCTGGACAGATCGCCAGTAACGGCGCACAGCCGGGACCGAAGAACATCGCCGAAGCTCAACTTCGTGCGACCATCCCGGAAGTGGATCTGGCCAGGGTTACTTCCTGCACTAAGCCCCGAATCCAAGTGCCTAAGGCTGAACCGACGCCCAAGGCGACGAAGGCAGAGGTGCTCAAGGCGGCTGTTCCCGCTAAGTCCGGATCCAAGCCGCCGCCGAGGAAGCCCCCGCCCAAGCCATCCAGGAAGAAGACCCAGAAGGATGAAAATCCGTCGTCAAGCAGCTCAATCAGTTCTGACTCAAGCGACAGCGATTCCAGATCAAGTGATTCTGACAGCAGTCTGGACGGGGGTGACCTGGTCGAGGCCTCGGCCAGGAAGATCAAGGCGGGGGAAACCTCGTTGACGATCCACCCCTATGTGAACTCGAGTGCGCTGGAGAAGTTCGACGAGAAGGCGTCCCTGGGCGACCGCCGAAGCTGGTAGGAAAGGTTCACGAACCTAGCCAGCCAAGGAGGCTGGTCCAACCGGGCCCGGATCAGCGAGCTCAAGATGAAGATGTCATCCCCGGTCCGGAATTGGCGTGGGCAACTCCCGAAGCAGGTCAAGAACGACTGGAAGTCCCTGGCCGGCGAGTTCAGGAAGAAGTATCTCAAGGCCTGGACCTCCGACTCTGAGCGCTACTATACGATGAAGCAGAAGGGTGGCGAGTCGGCTCTGGAGTATTTCTACCGCCTGAACGACGCGGCTGGCAAGGCTAGCATCAACTACCGGTCATCCAGGAAGGACGTCTCGCATCACGTCAAGCGTTTCATCAAGGGCCTGAAAGATTCAGACTTGAAGCAGGCCCTGAAGAGTCAGCGATTCAAGCGGATCCCGGATCTGGAGTTCGCCCTGGAACAGGATGAAGAGGTGACGCTGGGTGGGGGTTACGATACCCCTCCATCCAGGACGCGCGACATCCGAGCGGACAATGCTGGTCAGGAGCGATTCAAGCCTCGCCGGACCGGACGTGCTTTTGTCGGCCTGGATGGGAGCGATTCCGACCAGGATCAGGAAGTCCATGTCCATTTCGAAGATGAACCAGAGTCCAAGCCTGATTCTCCTCCTGCTCCGGTGAACGAAAACCTGGATGGAGTGGTTCGAGACGCCATCACAGAGAGTACGGGTAGGGAGGACGAGATGAGGAAGGCTGTTTTCCGGATCTTGGAACATTCAGGCTGGCGTCCCCCGAATCAGGATTTCTGGTCAGGGGCGAAGTCACCCAGGCAGGGTGATCCTGATCGGAGCAACCTGGATCAGTCCGCCTATTGTGAAAACTGTCACGAGTTTGGACATCGCACTGAACGCTGCTGGGCCGACCTGGTTTGTGACCGCTGTGTACGCATGGGTCATCCGACTGACAGATGCCGAGCCCTGCTCTGCAAGAAGTGTGGCGAGTTCCACGTTGGACGATGTGAAGAGCACAACGCCATCCAGCCTATCATGGACCTCATTCGCAAGGGTGCCCTGGAAGACTTGTCAAGGCCGTCCTGGATCCCATCCAGGGTGGTCAGGCCGATCCTGGTCGGTCGTTAAACCAATAAGCCCGCTGGATGGGGATCCAGCACGCGCCGGGCTTAGGAAGACCCCAGGATTGTGTGTCTTAGTGTATGTCGGCCCTGAATTGGGGATGAAGAAACGAGATAACCAACAATGCATGACTTCTATGATTCAAGATGGACCCGCTGACCCTGAACCAAATCGGCCTGAATCGCAGACCCTGAATGGAGAAGACCGGATCGGGGAAGCCCCGAATGGAGAGACCCTGGATGGGCCAGTCGAATTCAGGCTGAATTTCGGTGAACGATACGGATGGTGGGAAGATCACGAAGCAGACGAAAATAGTCATGATGTTGCGATGGTGTATGGTGCAGTGAACGATTTCCGAACAAGTATCCTCTTGGACACTGGTGCGTCTGTCTGCATGGTCAGCCTGGATCTAGCGCGTAGACTCAAGCTGAAACTGCAGATGCACAGACAAATCAAGGTGCCTGGTCTAGGATGCGTTCCGACTTATATCTCTGCCCGGGCTCGAATCAAGCTCACCCTCGGTCTCCGAGTGGTGTATGTCCTGGATGTTTGGGTCGCGAACATTGGAGAAGGATTGGATGTGCTGTTGGGCATGAACTTCATGTATTCTGCTGGAGTCAGGATCTGTGTGCGAGAAGCCCTGGTTCAGCTCCCGGATGAGGAGACTATCGTGATGCGGGGTGGGCCACTGAGGCGACGTCCAGAATTGGACCTGCCTGTGGTCCCCAGACGAACGCTTTACCTTCAGTCAGGAGAACACGCGATCATCCGGATCGAGTATGGTCGAGCACACCCCGAACGAGATGTGGTTTGGGCCGGCCGGTGAGATCGCTGGGTGACACAGGTCATCTACGCATCCCGGTCCTGGCCGGTGGCGATTAAGGTGATGAACATTTCGTCGCAGATGATTTGGATTGACTCTCGGACCCCGGTAGCCAGGATTGCGGCTTACGGACACTATCCGGCTTACGGTCGTTTCGTCCGACCTGGACGGGGCGACTACAAGGAGTGGCAGAAGTTGATGCAGGAGTGCGCCCTAACTCCGGAGGAAATAGCCGAGGCTGACCGACTTGATGAGCTGGCGAAGGCACAGGCATCACCGCCCGTCCCGAAGCAGGTTCACAAGTGGCCATCCGGACTCCGGATCAAGACTGGACCGGACAGGAAGGAAGAGAAGCTGGTCCGCCTACAACAACCACCGCTCCCCCAGGGGCGGCCATCCAGGATCATGTGCCATGTCGCTACTCAAGCGATCACGACTCAAGATGTGTGCGTTCAGACCGATGAAGCGTGAATTCAGGGCAACAATGCGCAGGAAACCCCGGATGGAGGGCCGGATACCCTGGAAGATGTGACGGACTGTCCGAAGAACGATCGTGGTGACTCGTCGGAGGCACCCCAGCCGGATGTCGAGCTCTCCGCCGTGGACGATATGTCAGCCCAGACTGAGATCCAGGAAGAGATCCAGGAAGACGTTCTGGATAGGATCCAGGACGCGGTCGAGGATGACACTCGCATGGAGGAAGAGTTTGATGATGAAGACGAGTTCGAATTTCTGACCCCGGCCATGTCTGGTACCCCGATCGAACAACTGGAGCAGGCGTACGCCCGTTGTATGCAGTTGAATGCAGAAGAGTTGGATTATGAGCCAGCAGTCTACATCCACGAAGGCAGTGACCTGCTTTCCCAACTGCGTGACGAATTGGCCCTGATTCCCGAATTGAAGGATCTCAGTCCAGAGTGTGACATCGCGAAGGCTGACGTTGGAGAACCAGGACGAACGACCCAAATCGAGGAAGAGCAACTGCGTGACATCCTGAACGCGCATCGCACAATTTTCTTAGGTGATGGAAACGCAGCGCCGACACCTGCTCGTGGGATCGTGTGTGACCTGGATGTGGGCGACGCGAAACCTGTTGCCCAACGTCCGCGGTCGATTGCCCCGCACCTGTTTTCCAAGGTGTATGAGCTGCTCAGGAAGCTCCTGGAAACAGGCCTGATTGAGACGTCCAGGTCTGCCTGGGCCTCTCCGATTGTCATCGTCCTGAAGAAGAACGGGGTTGACATCCGGATGTGCATCGACTACCGGGTTGTTAACAGTTTCATCCAACTTTCGAGTTACCCGTTGCCCCTGATTGACGACCTTTTGATCGGTTTCGAGAGTGTGATGTGGTTTATGAGTCTGGATATGGCGAGTGGATTCTTAGCTATTACGATGACCGAGCGTGCGAAGCTAATTTCGGCTTTTGTGTGCCCGCTGGGACACTATCAGTGGGTACACATGCCATTCGGCCTGAAAAACGCCCCGCTCATCTACCAAGCCATGTTGAACAACTGTCTCTGGGGATTTGTGAGATTGCCACCCGAGGAAGAGGCCAAGGTGGATCCGGACGTATTGGAGTTCCTGAAGCTGGACCCCTCCGATCAGGATGAAGCGGAGTGGATTCAGGCTGAGCAGAGGGTGCCTGTCCTGACCGATGTCATGACGGTGTTCAAGCGAAACATTCCCACGCCACCCCAGATGGGACCGGTGCTTGGTCGAAGTTCCTATATCGACGACATTGCTCATGGGGCGGCCACCTGGGATCAGCTTTGCCAGGATCTGAATGCGCTGCTTTTCCGGTTACGCTACTGGAACATCTCGCCTAAAAGCGAGTTCGGGAAGTTGTCTATTCCGTACCTCTCTCACGAGATCAGTGCAGAAGGGATCCGGGCTACTCCGAAGATTGCGAAGGGTGTCCAAAACCTCCCATTCCCGTCGACCCTGAAAGGGGTCCAATCGTTCCTGGGCAGCCTGAATTACTACCACAAGTTCATAGAGGAATTCCCGGTTGTGGCGGCTGTCCTGTACGAGTTGACGGATGACCAGATCCGGGCTGGACGAGACCTCGGCCAGGCTAAGGAGGCCTTTGAGATCCTGAAACGCAAGATCGTGTCAACTCCGCTGCTCAGACACCCGGACCAGACGAAGCCATTTGTGGTCATTCCCCATGCCAACCAGTGGGCAGCTTGCGCTGTCCTTGGCCAGGAATATGATGGGGTGATTCAGCCTGTCCGGTACACGGGGCGTGACCTGAACGACGCAGAGCTACGTTACCACATTGCGGAGAAGGAAGTCGTTGCAGTCCTGCGGGTTCTGGAAGTGTTCAAAACTATTGTCCAGGGCGCCAAGATTGTGGTTTATTCAAGGTATTCTGTCCTGAATTGGCTGCTTAAATCCAAGTCGGCCGACGGTAGGTGCGTGCGCTGGGGGGTCATCCTGTCTCAGTGGAACCTGGAAATTCGGAAGGTGCAGAGGGACGAGGACGGACTTGCTGCCATCATGGGAGCAGGCATCACGCCACGCGAACACCTGGATCAGGTTGCTCAAACCCTGATTCCGGCCAAGGGGCGCGTCAAGGCGCCACCTGTAATCAGCGTGGAGATGCTGGATTCAGACTACCAAGGATATGTCCTGAGCTTCGACGGCGCTGCGAAAACATCTACGCGCCAAGGAAGTTGTGGATGCATCATTTGGGAGCTTCCAGACTGGCACGTCCTGACCGCACACGGTTTCATCCTGGATGACGTTACTGTGAACGACGCCGAATATCATGGCCTGCTGAAGGGTCTGGAACTGGCGTCTGAATGTGGGATCCAGGATCTGGTCGTGGTGGGCGATTCCAGAATCGTGATTCAGCAAGTTCAGGGACTGATCAACTGTAATCAGCCCAACCTACAGCGCCAACTCGCCGAGTATGAAGTTCAGAAGGACAAGTTCAAGTCGATCAGACTGGTCCATGTCAAGCGTGACTACAACCAGGCTGCAGACTACCTGACGTCCAAGACTCTGGCACTGGGTGAGTCGTGGCAGGTTCAAGACGCCCAAGAACTTCTTCACCTGGAACGTGTATCGAAGATCCAAGAAAAGCTTATGAAGACGGTTGTGGTGCTGGACGAATCAGCCCAGATTGAGGTGAAACAGGACGGTCCGAACCAGACTGCTCTGGTTGCCATCCAGGAAGACGAGGGTGTTTCGGGCGTGGATTCAGAGCCGTTGCCCCTGGCCGCTCGTGTCATAGCCGCAGTCACTCCAAGTCGAGCCGCCATGGAGTCCGAGGATCGGGCCCCGATGGGCCCACTCGAGTATCAGGCTGAACGGTGGAGACGCATCAAAGCGCATCAGGATCAGGACAGCCAGCTCGTCGAGATCAAGAAGTTCCTGAATGGTGAGTTGGAAGACTTCTCTGTCCCTCAGATACGGCGGTTCTCCAAGCAGGCTGAACTTTTTGCCCTGGATGCAAGAGGTGTTCTCTACCGCCTAAGTCGGGCTACCCTGGGACATGAATGATGAACTCAGGCTAGTCGTGCCTGAATCGTTGAAGGCGGACATGCTGCATTACGCCCACGAAGATTTTCAGGGTGGTCACCAGGGTATTACCCGGACCCACGAGAAGCTCCGATCAGAGTTCTATTGGCATGGTATGTACGCCGATGTGGAGGCGTTCGTGAAAGAGTGCACAGATTGTGCTAGCGGCAAGGGGCGCCCGCCTAATCCAGGCCTGTCTCCTGGGAACATTGAACCAAGGCGACCTTTCGAGGTTGTATCTATGGACTTTGTGACTCATCTGCCCAAATCAGAGCGTGGAAACACGTTCCTATTACTATTTCAGGACGCCTTTTTCGGATACGTGATGTGCAAGCCGATGGGATCCACAACTGCCCCAGATGTTGCCGAGGCCTACGAAGAGCGGGTTTTCAGGAGGTTCGGGGCGAGTTCAATGCTGCGTCACGACCAGGATCCTAGATTCATGAGTGAGGTCTTCACTCGGTTCCGGGACCTCCTGGGTAGTAAGCAACGAGCCACCCTGGCCTACCGGCCCCAGGCTAATGGCCAGCAAGACCGCTCTGTCCAGACCGTGGTCAGGAGCATCCGTGCCTACGTGGCCGAGGCAGACCAGAATGACTGGGACGAACATGCTGAAAGGTCGATGTTTTCCCTGAATGCCTCTTTCGATGCAACCAAGCTCGACACTCCGTTCTACCTTGTCCATGGATGGGATGCCCAGGGTACCGTGTCCGCCATGCTAGGGCCTAAACCGTCCAGCCTTCCTGAACGTACGGCCTACGGGTGGCGAAGGAAGTTTCAGCGAGACTACAGCTACGCCCAAGCGTGTGCGGAGGACTTGCAGAAGAAAACCAAGAGGGCCCGTGCGGAGGAGCAAACCAGGAAGTGGCGTGAACTGTCGGACCGGATCAAGGCTGGATTCGAGATTGGAGACGCGGTTTGGCTCTATATCCCGAAAGTGGAGTCTGGCTTGAGTCGAAAACTCGCTCACCTTTGGCATGGCCCGTTCCGAGTGGAGGAGATTCAGGACGATTTCCGGGTCAAGCTCAAGATTGAGGATACCGGTTACCGCGTGAACCCGTGGGTGCACATCAGCCGCCTGAAACCACGAGCACTTTTCCCAAAGCGGCCGACCACTGAAATCGAGGTGGAAGAAGACGACGACTTTGACGCAGCACTGTTACCAGAAGACAGTTGGGAAGCAGACAACCAGAACCAGGAGTATGAAGTCGAGAAAATCCTGGATCTGCGCTGGACGAAGCGTACCCGCACGTCGAAACGTGTGCGATAGTACCTCGTCAGGTGGAAGGGCTATGATGACCCTGAATGGTTGCCGGTGACTCAGCTGAATTGTGGGGCCCTGCCTTACGAATTTAATCAGAGTGCGCGGGCGCGGGCACGTTTCCAGGCTATGCAAGCCGGAGACGATCACCCCAACGTTCAATAGCCCTGGTTCCAGGCAGCCCGAAGGAAAACAGACCGTCGAATTGTGAAACTGCTGAAATTGCCTGATTTTGATGTGATCGGAAGCTGATTCAGGATACGAGTGTGGAGCCAAGCCTGTATGTGCGCGATTTGGAGTTGTTCGGGAGATGATGATGAACTTGGATACGAGTGAGTGGAGTACGCGTGAAAGGTGCAAATGTAGGATGAGCATGGAGTGATTAGTTTGAACGACACGAGTTGATCCTGAATGGAGTTGAGATTGAGGACGGTCAAGACAAGGAAGTGCTGAAAACATGAAGTCCGACTGTTGATTCAAAGGTTAGGTGGTACGCTACTAGATCGGAGAAATTGTGAAAGTGATGACGATTCAGGACACGGTGGCCCAGCCAAGCCTGGACGACCTTACGTTTGGTACTTCGCGGACACCTAGTTGCCGACGAGCAGCTCTGGTTTCGACAGATTTTTCTTGACTTTTGGGGACACGTGCGTCAGGCGCTCTTCGTCGGTGTAACCCTGACCCCACTGTCGGCGCGCTGGTTCATCCGCTTCTGCCATCTGAATCTACTCGATCCAGGAGTACGAGTCCCCGTTCTCCTTCTTGGTTCCCGGATCCATGAGAAAGAGGTGGCAAATTTGGTTCGGATACTGCCAGATTCCGGGTTCTTCGAACAGGGTTTCAGGGAAGCCTTCCGAGATCAAGCGTTTCTTGAGTTTCTGGAACTTCTGAGCGACCTTGTCACGACGTTTGGCTCGGCTGTCGTTCAGCTTCTTGGACTCAGCCAAGGCCTTGGTCTCGGCAGTGGTCTTGCCCATGGGTTTTATTGTGATCCAGTGCAGAATCTCCCAGATCTCCTGGGCCCACTTCTTCATGAATTCGACGACTTCATCCAGCTGGTCCAGGACAGACTCATCCAGGTCCTCCCGAACGTGGAAGTACAGAACTTTGATCCGACCTTGAAACATATCCAGCCAGGGTTCGTCGTCGATAATCTTGCTGTATTCGGCCTCGTCCCAACGATCTTGTAGAATGCACGATTCAGACTTTTGCGGAGAGTAATCAGGAAATCCAGGCGTTTGGGAGAGAACCAAGGCTGTCCGTGGAGTGAATTGTGCTGCAACCCCAAAGATGCACCAGGACAAGATGCCCCGGCCTGGTTCTTCAATGATGTCGATCTCCTCCTGAGTCAGCTCCTCCTACGCCTTGGCAGCAAGCGCCGTTTGGTGTGGGGCTGGCCCGATTCGGGGAGAAGACTTGGGCTTGGATCCTTTGGGAGTACCCTGAACCGATTTGTCCGACTCTGACTGTACCAAACTGCTGGACCGAGTGCGCTTCTGTGCCGGCGATTCTGACCGGCCACCGTCGTCTGACTCTGTTCCCGAACCGGATTCAGGATGGCCAGCTTTGCTCGCCTTGGAGGAGGTGTGCTTGGACTTGGACTTGTGACGACGCTTGCGCTTAGTGGACTTCTTGCCCTTCTTACGTTCGGAGTATGATTCATCACTGCTGTGGCTGTCTTCCTCTTCATCGTCATCGCCCAGAACCTCGATCACTTCCGACCGCTGGATACCTTCTAGTGAAGGCCACTCATCCAAGGCCTGACCCGTTTTCAGGGCGCACTGGCAGATCAACTCAGCCATCCGAAAGTAGGATTCAGGGACATACCTGGCCCAATATGTGACATCCAGAACGGCCCAGTACATCATGCGGACCAGCATGTCCAGGAGCTGCGGACGGTGAAACAGAGTGTGCGCGACACGATCTTCCCGAATCCATTCCATGGCCCCCTTGTAGCCAACCCCAGTCAGAATCACCAGCTGAACATCCGTCCGGACCTGTTCCCAAGCAACAAACTCAGGGAACATTGCTCGACCTTCCTCGACTATGAGCAAAAGAGGACGTGTCGGTGAGCGGGGTCCTGAATTGGTCTCGACCATCCTGGATGGGCGCCACTGGCACTTAGCTGGCGGCTTAACTGGCAACCCCTGCTTAAGCAGACGCTTGAGGCGGGGCCAGTTGTTGCGAACCTCGTTCCGGCCCTGGTTCAGGAAGGTCATCAAGTCGTCGGCCCGGAAAGTTTTCTTGCGCAGGCGTTCTCGTAGTTCCCGGTTCTCAGCTTCCGTCAGGCCATGTTTGTGTTCAAGCTCCTGGATCTTGGATGCGGAAGCCTGTTCCTGCGCCAGGTGTTCTGTGGCGAGGCGCTTGAAGTTGGCTTGGGCTGCAGACTCGGCTGACGCAATCTCTTTCCTGATTCTGTCCGATTCAGCTTTGAAATGGTCGTGCAGCCCCCAATTCGCTCGCTTGACCTGGTTCAATTCTGCCCGAACAGCCTGGATAGAATCGACGTCCTGGCCTTTGGATTGGAGTTGCGACTTGACCTTACGAAGCTCATCCAGGACGACGCGCAGGAACGACATGGTGTGGAATGTTTTCTAAGCCAATTGCTCTGGATCAAAGTGCCGGATTACGGACGCTAGCTCTCGGCGCAATTCCATCGAAGACAGGATGTTTTCCAGCTGACTCAACTTTGGAGGATCCTGATTCCAAGGTCGTAAGATCTTGGAACGGGCGTCGTTGTTAGGCCCGAGCAGCAGGTCCAGGTCGAGCAAGTCCTGTTCGGACAGGCCCAGCAACTGGATCAGAGCCTCGATCCCTCCATAACCATCCTGGATTTGCGCATGCTGAACAACGGCGTTTGTCGTAGCCGGAACGCCGACAATGAAAGTGTGCCCGCCCGGGATGCGCTTCGGTGGAGCCACGAACCGAGAGGGCACTACATTCTGGAACGGGGCCGGACAGCGATGAAATGCAGGCATGACGCCTGCCTCCAGCACGTCATTCAAAGAGAGCAAGTGTACGGCTGCCTCCGGAATGTCATGATGGCTCTGGTTGTTCGGTCCAGGGCTGGCCCGTGCGTCTTCTCCCGAATCTACCGGATGTTGCCCTGAATCCAGGTTCGTCGGGCTTTAGAGGCGCCACTGTCGCTCTCCATGTCCTCCTCCTCTTCCTCCTCCTCTTCCTCCTCCTCCTCCTCTTCGTCCTGGTCGCCGAGCTCCTCGTCAGCTGGGTCCACCACCTCGCGGTCCAGGTTGCCGTCAGCACGCTCGATGTCGGCGTCGCTCTGGTCGCCCCCCGCGTTCGCGCCTGGTGCAGCAACCGCAGCAGCCGAGGCGCCCGCCGGAGGGCGCGCTGGAGTCGTCGGCGTCGTACCCGGGGGCGCGAGCTCGCTCATTGGGATCGCTGGTATTAGCGTGCGCGCCAGCGAAGGTTGATTGGTGTGTGACGATTGGATTGTGGATTTCGGCCGGAATGATGTGAAGTAATTCGACTGGGCGAAGGGGCGCAGAAGAGTCGTCAGACTGGGCAACCGTCCGACGGGGCACGGATTCAGGGTGAAACCGTACCGGAGACTGCCAACGTCGCCGTGGGGTCTAGTCATGACCCGTCAACTCGGAAAGCGATGGATCTCGGTGAATGATCAGGCCTAGAGGGGCGGTTGACACGATGCGGCTCCAGATTTCTGCCCGAGCCCCACGTTGACGGTCTGGTTCTAGCTGGATCCAGGATCCAAGTGGCGGGAACAGCCTGGATATGCACTCAGCGCCCTGAATCAGGGTGATCAAGGTGTGTCCAGGCTGGACCAAGATCGATGACCCTGAAGGCTGCCAGCCTGGAACCCCCCCCCCCCCCCCCCCCAGCCAAGATCGAGCCAGTCATGCCACAAGAGCCGAAGACGTGCCCGACCAAGCTCGTCGATGCCTAAGCTGCCTGACCAAAGCCCGTGTATCCTGAATCGACAACGTGTATCCCGAATGGACGACTCTCCAAGCTTCAAGATTTGACCATATAAACCCAAGACATTAACGACCGACTAAGCCGACCGTCCAAGATCTGCTCGGCACATGGAACCTTGAACTCCCTCCCAGCTGTGCTGCCGATCCCCGCTGGGTCTTTGCGACTCAACCGACGACAACCTATACTGAAACCAAGATAAAACTTCCAAGACTGCATGTTACGATTAGTGATAGCCTACAAAGATAAGACCAAACAGAGTTCGTTTTTCCTGCTACAGCGCAAGTGTCTTCGGTTGGGGGCCAGGCTATTCAGAGCTAGTTCAGACTCAAAGGAGCCTTGTGTCTTTGGTTTTCCCCCTGCAGTCAGGGCACATCGGCTAAGAACGTAAGGGTCGTGTGTGGAGCTCTCATAGTAAGTATCAAATCAAGTTAAGGCGAGTACCTGGGCTGTCGTGCGGCCAGGGTTGATAAGCTTTATTTCATATTCTAGTTGGAGTATTTGTCCTGGACAGCACTGCCATTTCATATTAAGCTACTCCTAGGGCGGTTGAGGTAGTCACCACCTAGTGATTTGTCGATAGGCTACTGAGTGATAGGAAGGACTGTGTTTTGTATTGATTCGGCTTTTTCCCTCTGGATTGAGGGTGGTGCGCGATTGATTGAGGGTCTTGGACTTGCCAGTGTCCTGGATCTACCCTCTTTGTTGACTGGTGTGTAGGGCCCACCGTCCAAGGGCCAACCAAAGAATAAGTGACGGTTGTGTGTATTGTATATTTGTGTATAACTCTGTATTGTTAAGGTTATCTCTCCGGATCCAGGCTGTGAAAGCTGCGTTCTGAATTGTGCGTTGGCTCCGTTTTCTGGTCCTAGCGATATTATCCTGTTTCCCGCAACTCACGCAGTGCAAGTCTCACGTTCGAAGACAAACGACACCCAAAGGGATTCCACAAGAAACACACGCCACCCGGTACGACACCAAGTGCTCGTCCAGGGTTGTTTCGAGGGGACAAGTCTAGATCCTTTTCGGGCCACTGTACACCTGGGCGGCAAAAGGCGTTCACCCACCTCGCCTCAGCAGCACGGGAGCGGTCCCCGAGGCCGTGACGGTGGCGGAGGACGGCTTCTGTAACGGGGTCACACGAGAGTTACCCGAAGGGTTACGAAGTGCATACACTGTCTAATCGAAATCAGTAGGAGAATCAGTACATGGCTTCAAAGCCACTGATTATGCATATGACTAGGTTTCACTATGCTAGATAGTGAACCGGATACATTTACACCACAGGCGGCTTTGCCGCGATAAAGGGAAATACATTCAGTTTGGAGATTCACACAGTTAAGGGTTGACTCTTGGAGTCCGTAAGGTGAACGGACTCATACGTTCTCGTATTAGAACGGGCAATCTTAAGTTGAGACTCTGTGAGTCTGTTACGTCTTCCGCTGACGCGAAAGCTACGGCAGCCCCGCTGCAGCTTCTGTGTGGCCCACGCGGTCAAATGTGGCACGATGAGCAGCACGAGCGAGCTGCAACTGCCGACTGCTTTTGTGGCGACATTGCAGGTCGGAGCAGCGGGCTCCGACAGCGAGAGAAGGCCGCACACAACGGATTTTGCTGCCGAAGCTGCAGCGGACAACAGACCCGGACGCGCATGCGGCCGAGGGCGAGACGAGCGGGTCCACGGACACGCACACGACGGAGCGGAAGCTCTACAAGGACGAGGCCGAGGAGGACTTGACGGAAGCGCTGACGGAGTGAGCGACCGGGGCAAGGAACCCTGTGTGGAACACGAGACGAGATTGAAAGTTATTGTTGACAAGGTATTGACATTAGCTTGCGTGGTAGAAGAGGTTTGTATAACCCCCTAATAAATACGGTCGGACGCACTGTGGCGGACGACCCGGCGCAGCGGTTGAGTATCGCTGTCGGCCAGAGGGTGTTCGACTCGAAGTAGGACCGACGCAGCGTAGCTATACGACTTGCTCAACAAGCCAAGCAAGATAAGCGGCCTCTTTCAATTGTTTTGCCTCCCATGTGCAAATGATCTTTTCACTGCTTTAAAGTTGAAAAAATACAACTACACACTGAATGCTTATTTTGAGATTTTTAAGAGTGGGCTTTGTAGACGGTCAAAGGTGAGTTCGATGGAGATACTGAAACCAAGTGATTAGCAGGTTAAGTGGGAGACCCCGTAGTTATACACTTCCTCGGGTCCGATAGCCCCTTAGGACTACACAAGCCAGTCTATTTTTTTTCTTTCAAAGAGGTTAAGTCGCCTCAGCTTCAGGTACTAAGACTGCGGTCACTGGGACCCGCGCTTATAGACTACCCACGTAAATCGATAGCATCTTTGCCAGGGTTTCCCTCCAGGAAGCCCCAGGTATTCATATTATAGCTGTGTAATAATTCTGCCCGGAATCGAGGTAGCGCCGTTAGGTGATTCATTGTATAACTACAAACCCAGCGTACAGATAAGACCGGGACATCCAATAAATCTTTAGTGAGTTGACCTTCTTTCTGATTCAAACAACCGATTCGAAGGGGGTTGGTCTACAAGTTGCTGTTACTGACCGAACCCCAGGCCTCCTTTCTTTCCCATAGTGAGTACTCGCCCCTGAACCTACGGCCCCGAATAAACCCCTGTCCGGGTCGACGGTCTATCTATGATGCGATTCCCTCTCCAAGGGCTCTAGATTATCTAGCTAGGAAACGCAACCCGAGATCTCACGGGATGTCGAGCTTGTTGTAGTGGTCGCGGAGGTCATAAAGATTAATGCAATCAGGGACAATGATTTTTAGGATGGATTAATGCTGGCGGGGACCGCGCATGCTGGGGATGTAGCAAAGAACGTCACGTGAAGCGTAATTTAGGCGTTGAAGAATGAGTAGGTGATGCTGTCAGCGAGCGGCCCGTGTACGACAAACGGTGACACTGACGCAGGATCATATGTACCGGCTGGGAGTGTTCCACGCGAACATAAATGAACTAGAGGCATTGTATGAACTTGTTATCAAACAGACTTTGGGGTGAAATGAATTAAGGTGATAGAATTGTACCCGGGATACCTCAAACAGGGCACTTAGTTTAATGTCATTATTATAGGTAATACAACGCGTTTAAGGTATTTTACTTGTAGTATAGTGCAAAACGGTAATGCTCAAACTAGGTTTAATGTTTATAATCAGAAGTAGAGTGTTTTTATTATACTCTCAGAATTATAACAACAAGCTTTTATTACCAGTTTGTAAGAAGTGGAACATTATATTGTGCCTAAACGATTATTGTTTTAATATTGTACAGGTCTATTTTATCTGCAATTGGTCTACACGGTACGGAGAGCAATAATAACAGAATACACTGCGCTGATCTCTCGCTTGGCTTCCTCTTCACTTTACAGCAGCGCTACACGCCATAAGCGGTCATAGTCAAGCCAACTCATCCATCGTCACCAATGAAGGACCAAAAACGGAGATTTGTGATTTGTCGCTAACAAAGGGAAACGAGCCAGTAGGATTAGAAAAAGTAGGGAGGAAAAAAAGCACACACAATTAGGATACCCCTCTGTCACTTTGGATACTTAGGTTTTTTTGAGAAAAAAACGAAATGAAGGTTTAATTTAACAATTACGGACCCGATTCGGAATTATTTTAAAATAACGGGCCCGAAACACAATTTCCCCTTGATAAAACAACTCGCAACGAACGGCGAATATGCTGTCAATCGTTACATCATTTCAGTGTCAAATTGAGAATCTGAACGATCAAAACGAGAAGCCCTCTCAAATTAGATATAGCAGATCGATATCGACTTGACTGGTGCGTTAGATGCGTCCGGACGAAAGAGATGATTCGGCGCGCAACTTCATTCTAGAAGGCTAGGAGATCCATTCATTGCAGCTCGCGGACTCTCAGCCGCACCCTGCCACCTTATCCACGGCATACCCGAAGCTCCTTCCTCCCACCATTCTGCCATTCGCTTCCTGAATGACATATCGGCGCTACACGGACGAAGACCGCTATCGAATGCTCACTCCAGCCAAGGACCGGGAGGATTAGTTGGTCGTTGCCTCCCACAACGACATCCCCTACAACACGGCATGGCGATGGGTGAGCCAGCCGGAGAAGCCCAACGTTTGGACACCAAGGACAAAGCCGCGCCGAGGCTCCCGACACATGAAGATTCTACCTGAGCACATCACGTATTTAGTGTCGCTGTTAGAATATAAGTGCCAGCTAACGCTCATTGACATGGTGGACGAGCTCAAGACTGTGTACAATGTTGACGTGTCACCTCAAGCTGTTCGACGGACCCTCGAAGCAATCTGCTTCACTCTGAAGAAGATTCACGCCGAGCCAAGCGACATGAACTCGGATCGAGTCAAGCCGCTACGTGAAAAGTACGTGCCCAAGCTTGGTCTACCGCAAGAGGCTTAGATATGTCGAAGAGACCAACTTTAATCTGTTCTGTAGCCAGAACTATGGCTGGAGCCGTCGAGGAACCCGTGCTGGCGTCACCCGTCCAGGCGCCCGCGGTGACAACTTGAACGTCGTTGCCTGCATCTCGTCGTACGGCCTGGAGCATGTGGAGTTTCGCTGGGGAGCCAACGACGCCGAGGTGGTTGACGGTTTTGTGCCCAAGCTCCTAGACGGCCTCATGGACAAGGGTGTATCGCTTTTTGAGGTGGTGGTGGTGTGCGCCAACGCGTCGATATATGCCGGCGTCAAGGAAGAGCTGCAACACTCGGACTACGTAGGTATAACCCTGGAGAAGCTTTCGCCATACTCGCCAATGTCCAATCCAATTAAGAATGCTTTCTCGGCCTTCAAGTCTGGCGTGAAGTCCTACCTCTCCGCGCATCGCGATACCAGCCTTCGTGTCCCTGCTGGTGTATCCAAGGTGGCACACAGCGCCAACTACATGCTACGAGCCGCGCAGTACGGCATGGCAAGTAGGGTTACCCTAGACTTGTGCAACAGTGAAGCGGCTCACACTTTAGCATTCCACACGCTCGCCTTAGAAAAGAGAAACATGCCCGTGGGAGCTTAGAAAAGCTGGGACAGTAGCTGCAATAATGCAAACATTAAAATTACTAGGTAATTGGGTGCCGTAGGTATAAATGATTACAGGCAGTTCTCGTTTTGATCGTACACCTTCTTGTTTTGATCGTAGATTTTCTTAATTTGATATTGAAATGGTGTACCTGAGAATATATATATATATATATTGGTCATCATATCGATATCCGACCATTTGATACCGTTGTGATTGCTCTAAATATATTTGGTATAGCTGAAATAAAACGTTAATTCAGAATAATATGCGTGTTTTACCCCCATATAAATGTCTGCTTTAGCATTGCAATCCGATACGAATTTGGACGAAAGATCGGTTAAGATGCCAACTATGGCAGGTTTTTTTTGTGATCTACAGTATTTCTGCTTCTTGACCCAAAATAACGACTTATCCTACCTACCCCGCCTGCCCCTCGGATGCCCTGCTCGTGAGGCGATCGCGTTTGCTCAAAACTTGTTGCTCCATCCATCGCTTCGCAGCCGGCGCTAATGAAACCATTTCGTTCACCGCTGACGTCAGCACGACTCCAGTCAACGGCGGAACCACACACCAGTAGCTGCCCGCGTACATCTCAGATATCCCCCACGGTCACGTAGCACCGGGTCATTCAAAGGCGTAGGAATTAACGCTGCCGCAGCGGTTTCGAGAAGAACTGGTCTATTGGCCAACGTGATGGGCTTAAACTCGATCCCGTTATGGCCCCCTCTGGGCCAGGGCTCCATCGTATCAGGCGCCAAGATATATGTATTCACCATAGATCCCTGCTTCAGAATAGCGCTGACGTTTTAGTTCCTCTTAGGCTTGTGGAGAGTGGATTACGACCCGTATAGTTGTAAGAGAGACTTGACAAGCTGCGCTCAGATATATAACTGTTTTTTGCCACTTCGTTCTATACTAGGTAGTACACGTACATGCGTCGCTAACCACCCATGTAGCTACAAACGATTAACTTAGTTCCTGTCTAAATATAGAGCAGCTCCGCTGCCATCTTAATGTGAGTGGTATGGACGCGAATTGTAACAAGGCTTCTGAACTCGGGAAGTACATGTCTCAAGGTGCATTAGCAATACAGCTCACCTGGCACCCAATGCTACGATCGAGTTGTTATCTGCTTTTAGCGCATGCTATCTTGCTAGTAGGACTATGAAATGAAAGGTACTACCCTTGACCGGCACACCAAACCGCAGGTGTAAGGACGTCCACGCTCTTCATCTGTGATGGATATAAGTTATTGTCTATCCCGCCGTTCGTTCGATTGATTTAAGAGGTTGTTGGCATCAAGTTGATCGTCACGCCTGCACTGCCATTGAAACGTTTAGGTACGACGGCGGACGTGGGCTGTGGTCCTGACGCCAATCCAAGGGGCCTCGGAGATGTAAGAGGTGAAAAAAAAACGCAAACTTCGGGAACGATTTCAGCCCAGGTGCAGAGCTGCCGGCAGCGACCACGGCGATTCTGACGAGGATTCCCTCGATGATGGCCACGCTAGCGTCGGCCCCCTCGTTCCGCAAACGTATAACGCCATCGACCATATGCAGACAGTGGAGACGGTCTCAAAGAAGCGGTGTCCCGGATACTGCGAAGCTATGCGCTCGATCGACTGCAATCCATGACTAACCAACAGTGCTGGTAAACCCCTGACGTGGCTTAGTACGGAGAGCCACAGGACGACCGGTGTGACACCTGCCGCCGCGAGGAAGCCCGCGGTCCCGCAGGCCTAAAGGGTATACACCGTCTCTTAACCCTTCAACCCCCATATGTTGGACCCACCAACATAACGGGTGTATAGCTTCGATTAACCCTAAAACACTGTTTCTACGCATGTTGGAGCTCCAACATATTGACAATTTAACTAGAAGTTTGTATGGAAAATGTCATCTTACTTTATTCAAGTCATTTTTTGTGTGTTACAGAAAATCCGATGCACAGGTGTAGGGGGAGCCGGAGGAAGATTAGGGAAAAACAGGAGACGGGATAAAGACGGTATACCTTAAAACGAGTGGCCTCTGAGATCCCCCCTCTTCATTCGGGGATTTTACAGCGAGACACGCAAGCTAATGGTAGCGCCTGCTGGGAAGGCGCCGCAGCGCCAAATGACTGCAGCGGAGAAGAAGAAGGTGGCGGACATGCAGAACCGAGAGCGACGCATCCGACGAGCGAACGAGCCAGCGCCCTCGCCCCCCCCCCCCCCCCCCCCCCGTCTATCAAGATTCGACAGCAACTGCGAAATAGGGCGTCATTGGGGTCAACCGGCGAGGCGTTCTCGACGCAGACGGCGGAGGAAAAGGCTTCCGCGACACCGGTGGCAAGGAAGGACACGGTTCCTGACGGTGCTACCGCGTCAGGCAAGACGAAGCAAAAGAAGCCGACAACAGGTATGCATTTTATATTGAGGTTACTTACCATGATCGCTAACATTTAGGGTTATGCTTGTGTTGCAGCCGCCGGGGATGTCGAGCGGATCGTGCGTCGGACCCTGACCGATATGACGTGCAATGTGCAGCTTCTTGCCGACTTCGGATCTAGCGATGATGAAGACGAAAGCGAATCCACGACGAGAGCACCTGAAACTTCAGGTGCTTTCTGTGTCGGTCCTCCAACATCGGCGCCAACATTGAGTACTGTTGCTGCCGCGCCTCCAACATCGAGGCCAACTTCAAGTGCTGGTCCTCCAACATCTGTGGAGGCCCCTACAACACCAACACGTGGCCACCCACGGGAGCGCGCACTGCCAACCAGTACTGGCAAATGGGAGCGGAAACGAACGGGCAATACGGAAAGCAGGTGGCAGATGAGGGTGAACACGTTGGGGATGAGGATCCATGTTTTGTTGGAGACGGTAATGCTGACAAAGAAACCGCATTGGATTCTGAAAGCGAGGAGAGTTCGAGTGAGATCGGTGAATTTGACGAAGATGAAGATGAGGAAGAAGAACTGTGGGAACTTGTTTGTCCGTCGGACGAAGAGGAAGGTGATGCAGCCGAGGAACTACCTGATAGTGAGTTTTTGAAGACCGCGACGAACAAGAAGCTGATGAAAGACATGCGGAAGGGCGGGTGGGAGTATGGTAAGTCGTGGATTTCATTGTTGGTTTAGTCTCTGTTGACAATAATTCTGGTTCTATTGCAGATCCAGCCAAGTTTGGCGCCGACCCTCAGTACGAAGACCTGTATGAAGGCCCGTATGGTCCAAGCCCTGCGGTTTTACGTGTGGCCGAAGATCCGCTGACATTGTTTTCTTTTTTATGCCACCGCAGCTATGGCGCAAGATTCAGAAGGAGACTAACATATACCACATGCAGAATGTCGAGAAGCGCGTGGTGGAAATCCAGAAAGCTCAGCGCAAAGCAGATCCTGATAATGTTAAGTCGAAGAAGGATGTTCGTGCGCGGCTGCGAGCTGTGGAACCTGTCAAGCCTGCTAAGATCTTACGATTCATTGGTTTGTTGATTGCAAGAATGCGGTGTCCTCACGCGAAAGGTTTGTCGGCGCATTGGAGAAAACGACAGCACGGAGCTGTGCCCCTGGTGACATTCGGGCATTGGCTTGCGCGAAACCGCTTTGATCACGTCATGCAGAATTTGCATTTTACGAACAGCAAGTCAAGTCAAGCAAGAGGTGATCGAGGGTGGAAGGTACGCAGTGTTGTAACTACGTTGCAGAAGACGTTCGCGCGAGGCTACAGAGTCGGCCGGGTCATTGCATTTGACGATGCCATCATCCGGACTCGCTCAAGGCGGAACCCCACGCGCCAGTACCTCCCTCAGAAGCCGTACAAGTGGGGCACTAAGTCCTTTGCGGTATGCTGCGGAGAGATATGAGGTACGTGCGGACTACCTTTTTTTCGGCGAGCTTCGGCTCGCCGTTTTTTTTTTGGCAAAGTTCATTATGTTGGAGGATGCTAACTTGACTTACTGTAGGATAATAGTATTTTGGCCGGACACCCCACCCCTCATACAGAGACTACAGAGGCATGGCCCAATCCGCAACGCGTACGCAAGGACTACAGTGAATTATACCCAATCACAGAGTATTAGGGGTAGGTTAAGTGTGTCCCAGCTTATTTCCGGAATTGCTCGGAATCGCGAGGAATTATCTAATAAGAGAGTATACAAACATGTATATAAACTGCAACTTATCCGATAATAGCACTGCTTGTCAGAAAGACAGGCAATTTTAAGGTTCGATAGCTTGCGATGGTTCTTAAATAGATTATAGCTGAGCTCGTGCTCATTCTCGATCGCCCGCAACAGCCACGATGCGGAGGGCATCACGCGGGCTTGACACTCTAGCTGGCACGATCAGCCAGGAGCTAGCTGCCGAGAAGATTTTCGAAGATTTTCTTAACTCCATGAGCCTGACTAAGGCTTCGCTCGATGATATAGATAGAGCGCATAGCGATGATGCTAGTCTACCTACTCAAAACTTTTATTCATTGCTAATAGCTTTTTCAATCTTCATACAAACTCGAAAAAGTAACAGAGCCCGTGCTGCCGACGGATTACTGGCGAAGGCAACATCTCTTGGCTACTTCTCACAAGTCGTCAATCTCCTACGAGAGCGCTACATTACGTCGCTAACCGACTCCAAGAGGATCGCAAAAATCAGGGACAAGATAGCAAGTCACATTGAGGAACGCAATCTTCGCGCCGACGTTCAATCGAATGACGCCCCAGGGTGTACAATTGATGATTTGTGTGGACTAGTGGAATTTCACGTGACTCATGCCGATGTGACAACTGGTCTAAAGTCTGTGCATGATGCTGCGCTTTTGACTATGATGTGGCATACATTTGGGCGGGCTAGCGATACATGCTTCGCACGCAAGCAACCACTTTCAATTGCCGCCTCTGGAGAGCTTTTCCTGCATATCGCCCGGATTAAGACCTCGGTTGTACAGGGCGTGTCAATTTATAAGTCACCCGAGCGCTGGCAGCAGTGCATGCTTGACGCGTTTGGCCTGTTGTTCATATGCTATGATGAGCCCTCTGAGCATCTCTTCCCCTTGGCCCCACGCTTTGCTGAGTCGGACCTTCCCGGAGGCCAGCCTTATTCTCAGGAAGAAGCCATCATGTATTGGGAAAGGCTGCAGATAGAGGACGAAGGAGGCGCCGAACCCCCGCAGAAACGAGAGAGAAAGCGGTCAAACGTAGCAAGTTACATTACCGAGATCATTAGGGATACCTTGAAGGCGATGCCGCCTTCGGCGAGCCAACGTGTTACTTCGGGGATGACCAGCCATTCTCTTCGCCGCGGTGCTGCTTATGCGAACGCATCGCCGAAGCTGGCGATCCAGTGGATATCAACTCGAGGCTGGAATCTTTGACGAAAGCATTTGCCTACATTGGGACAACTTCAAAAGAAGATCAGAGTGTGGCTAAAGTCCTGGCAGGGTTCCAATCTCCATACTTACCCGCGACAACGCCGTCTATTCATGACCTGTACCAGCGACTCTCTGAAGTTGAGTATGGACAGCTCATGACACTGCGCGACGAGCTATACCGCCATGCCCTTGGCTTTCACGATCCTCGATTTAACATCGCGTTGGACGTGGTCGATGCGACGTTCGCCTCCCTCTGGATGCATTTGGAGTCCGTCCTCGAAGCCACGGAGAGCGCTGGGTCTAACGTGCTTGTCACTCGCTATGTCTACGAGCTGAACCGGGGCATCACGGCTGTAAACTCATGATTAGGCTCCTGTATAATAAAGCGCACATGTTGTGAGTGGGGTAAGCAACTGCGAGATCACTGGCAAACTACGAACCACGCGCAGCTCGGTAAAGCTGCTGCTGGTGGTGCCTCGCTGCTGTCCTCGACGCTGGAGAACATGCTCACGCAATTGGTGAGCATCAACGAGCGACTCGGCCGACTTGAAGATGCGCACACCCGACTGCCTCTTGGTTCTGTCGACGCTCCACCTCCTGCCGCCAGCGCTTCATTCACTACTGCCGTCGAGCTTTCAGCTCCAGCGCCTGCAACAGCGTAGACGCTCGCGGGATCGCTGCTCAACTGGTATACTAACCACATCTGGGAAACCGTTAAGGGTAAGAAAGAGCAGAACAAACGAGCTGAGGCAAAGGCTGCGATCAACATCATGGCAATACTTTACCAAGCGCCATTCCAGATACCGAAGCAGCCCAGTCGATCCGACGTCGCGGCTTACCAGCACTGGAAATTCGAGATTTGGACGCTTGCCTTGGACATGGACTCCACCGTCAACGCGCGGCTGCACTCCTTCGACCAAAAAAAAGCCTACACGCAAAGCGTCTTCGTTACGCAAGCGCTGGCGCCAGCTGCGTACCTCGCATCCCGACGCATACCGCACGCTTGGTGCCCAATATTTAGCGCTCAAAGCCAGCGGCGCTGTTGTGGACGCTTGTACGCCTGCATCGCACCAATGGGGGGGCTTCGGATCTGGCTTAGCGCTCGCCTACAAGCACGCACAAAGCACAAGCAACACACAGAGCACGATTGCCCCCGGCTGGAGTCGAACCAGCGACCTGGAGGCATAGCCTTCCGCTCTGCCGCTGAGCTACGGGGGCGTGGAGAGTAAGACGACCTACCTCCGGAGATCCACCGCTGTCTGCGTCACCACTGTCCGCCACGCTGTCGCTGTCCGCTGCTGCCACCACCACCACACCGCTGCTCACTCCATGCCGACCGCATTCTTGCCTCCGTCGATCTGCTGCTGTGCAGTTGTCCGCCGTGCTGCCGCGCACGCTCCGAGTCCGCCGCGCGCGCGCCGTGGGTGTCGTGCCTCCGCCTGCGCATGTGTGCGTGCAGGCCGTCGTGCTGCGCGCGCCGCGCCGTGTGGCTGCCTCGAAGAACGCCGAATGAGGGAGAACAAGTGGAGGGGATTTACATATTTCATATAAGTACGAATTTTAGCCCTTTGCACTCCCGTCCGGAATGAATAAGTCGACGTTGATTGGAACGAGGTTTTTTATGTGGCGTCAGTGTGGCTCTATTGCAGGTTTGACAGGTTTCCGGATTCCGGTCCGGAATCTGGCAATTACTGTTCTCCATCATGTCTCCAACATAGGAGTGAAATGTACGTTGGAGCCAAGTCACACTTAGCCGTACCACCTACCGCCGACAATTCCTGTGCTGCTGCTGCCCTCGTACGTAATTTGGACGTGCTTCTTCCTCGGTCGTCGTGCAGCCCGTATCGCATCGTGGTTACCGATCGGTACTACACATCAATAGTTCTTGCGCTAGAACTGCTGCATCGACGCATATACCTTACCGGTATCATCCAGACCCGGCGAGCTGGGTTCGCAGAAGGCGTCATCACGAAGAAGAAGGTCTACAAAAAGAAGCCGTCCGAGCCTGTACGAGGGAGGTGAAGCTGGCAGAGAACAAGAAGTTCCCACAGATTACCGCTGCTATGTGGATGGACAACCATCCCGTCCACATGATATCGTCAGGCAGCAGTCGTGTACTTGGATCAGTGTGTAAGTCAATTATGTTGGATCTGATGTTGGCTATCGTAACTGTTGAGTCGAATATGTTGTAGGTAAATCTAACTTTTGTGGTTTCCTACGTAGATCGACGTGTGTAGCGAGAGGCAAAATTTCCCAGCTCCAGGGCTCGTGAGAGACTATCAACGTTGGATGAGTGGCGTAGACATCCATGATCAGCTCCGCATGCAGCGCTACAGCATCCAGCATGCCTACAAGCCGAAGAAGTACTCTCGCTCCATATTCTTTGGGCTAGTTGACATGGCAATTGTCAACGCGTTCATTGTCCACCGCCACCACATGAAGAACACCGGTCAAAAAGCTCCTGAGCATTGCAAGTTTATGGAAACCCTACACGAGCAGCTACGTGCCATCGACGACGAAACGATTGACAGCATTGAGGTAACTACAGCTCCTACGCTCGCTAACCACTTTCTACTAACGCATGTATTGATGTGTAGGCTGCCACAAGAGCCAAAGCCCGGACTGCTGCCTCCCCGGGGACACCAAGCACCCGTGCTACAGCGCAGGGGAACGCAGCAAGCAGTGAGCACTATCTCGTCGAATGGCCGGATTTCGTCGACTCCAAGAAAGGCAAGAAGCGCGTTGCGCGCTCATGCAAAGTCTGTGCAGTCTACAAGGTCACGCCTAGGAAATTTACAAAGTGGTACTGCCCTGGATGCTCGCTAGACAATCTACGGTACGTGCAATTAGTGCGCTTCCTCATATTTAGTACTGATCTGTGTGTGCATGGTACAGTAAGTATCTCTGCAATGTCGTGCGCGACGGACGAGGGAAAACATGCTTTCAGATATGACACGAGGGCTGGGCCGGCGGGCTGCACAACCCGCAGCGACTGCCAGACGGCCGTTGCGTCCAGGGCCGTCGCCCGGACCGCAAGCGCGCTCGCACACGCAGACGCGTCGACATGGGCGGCGGAGCGGAGGGGGAAGCCGAGGAGGAAGCGGACTTGGAGAGTGGGGTAAAGGTCGAGACGGGTGGAGCCGACGAGTAAGCAACCCTGTGTTGATTGTGCTGTCTGTGCATGCCCACAGGATACTTGAAGCGTCACGTAATGAACAGCACCAGTTTTAGCCTTTTTTAACTGGCTACGCTTTCCATTTGTTGTCCGTATCTGCACAAAAACTTGCACACTCCAGTAAAAAGGACAATTGATGCTGGCTAATCCATCTTAAGCAGTGTAATGGACATCCCTCTAGCCAACATGCAGACTGCTATGTTGGAGGTGCCAATGCTTTGTTCGTAGAAAGCCTCACTCCTTACACTAGCCCTCCCGCCAACAAAATCGCACTTAGAGCTGACATATACAAACGTTTATGTTAGATGTGTTGGTGGGTCCAACATATTAAAACAAATATACCCCTCACTTTTTTGTCGGGGCTTGAAGGGTTAACCGTGAATTACAGCGGCCAAGAACCATGACTCCGTAACATGACTGGACAGGCAGATAGTGATTGTCGTGTGAATCCATGGTTGGTGTGAGCACTGACAGCACGGCCCGACTCTGTGCGATGCACGAAGGTGCCTCTCGCTAAATGGGTCGAGCAGATTCGGTGTCAAACACCGGATGGTTAATATACGAACCCGGTTTTTGAACCGGTAAGTATTAAATAGAGACTGACAAAATACGAAAACACCGTCGTTTTTATAGACCAACACCCAAAAATTCATATTCCCACTTAGATTGGACAGTGTGAGAGGCCAGGATTTCCGAATGAGAGTGACGTGGTACACCCACACCAGAGAGGCTACGAGTAGATGCGAAACCGTCCAACGATGATGCACGGCAATGGCTTTCTCCTGCGCGCCACAGGGGACGCACAACTTCGAGAAGCGGCTCATTCGCTCCCATTCGTTACCAACCCTGTGCGCATGTACGGCTGAGATGTTGAAATTTTACCCGAAAGGGCAGGCAGAATGCTTGCCCGCGTATCATCCGCTATGTACGGGTATCTAAGCGCGGTCGGAGGGACCATGGAGCGTGCGTTCAGTGCGGACACAAGCTACCAGAACAATGATGGTCGTGCGGGGCGAGTCGCCCGATGCGGTGGTGGGGTATATTGCGAGATGATGGGTGGCGTGTGTCTTGCTCGAGACGCATTGGTGGCGGTCGGAGGGTGGGTGGGTGGGGCCGGGCAGGTATGGTAAGCAATAAACCCATTCGGTTTTATTCGTTACCGAGTAGCTACGTCTCGTACGCTAACTCTAGTGCGGTTCGATTTTTTGTAGGTCGTCCAGCCGGTTGCTGCTCGCTCCGTTCGCGCCGAGCTTTTTTGCAGCCGCGGTAGACCAGGCGCGTACGGTCGAAGAGGTCGAGCTTATCTCGCACTGTGAGGCCATAGCTCAGGTGAATGCTGCCGCCCACCTTCAGGAAGATTCGGTACCCGCATGTTTGGGCTTCCACATCAACTTGCCAGGCATACCCATCGCCTCCATTCTCGCCTTCTGCGCCGACAGTCACCCCGTCACAGGCAGGGCCTCATTTGTGCGTCGTGCCTGTGGATCGTACACGCGGTCGGATGCAGTGTGGGTGAGGGTTTGGGCGGCGGTGCATCGCCAGTGATGAAGCTGATGGAGTGTTTGACCGGCGTCACCTCTCGAATCGACTTAGCCATCATCATCTCGCGAACGCGGCGTAGCATATCAGACAGCAGCTGGATCTGAGTGGCGAACGAACGGCCTCGAACCCACGCAGAGCAGGTCTTCTTCTTTCTTTTGAGGTGATAGGTAGTCGAGACCATCGGTAGCAACTCCTACCACCGGAGGATGATGCAAGGGTAGCAAAGATGGGTCGATTATTATGTCTCCGGGCGAGATGCACGCTGTCGCGATTAGCCTACAAGGCTCTAAGACAAACTGAGAAGGTACTTAGACAACCTGGAGGCTCAGAAGGTCCGATTGGCTCATGGTAGGCTCATTTTTATTTTTACGAGCACGATGATTTCCGGTATCAGTGTTCATATATAGGCACGGAAAACCAGTACCGGGGAAGCAAACAGTAGATCAACTCAAAACGATTAAATGCCCAAAAACAAAATGGGTTCATATTTTGGGCTCATATATAGGCACGGGAAACCGGTACCGAGGAAGCAAACAGTAGATCAACTCAAAACGATTAAATGCCCAAAAACAAAATGGGTTCATATTTTGGGCTCATATATAGGCACGGGAAACCGGTACCGAGGAAGCAAACAGTAGATCAACTCAAAACGATTAAATGCCCAAAAACAAAATGGGTTCATATTTTGGGCTCATATATAGGCACGGGAAACCGGTACCGAGGAAGCAAACAGTAGATCAACTCAAAACGATTAAATGCCCAAAAACAAAATGGGCTCATATTTTGGGCTCATATATAGGCACGGGAAACCGGTACCGAGGAAGCAAACAGTAGATCAACTCAAAACGATTAAATGCCCAAAAACAAAATGGGTTCATATTTTGGGTTAGACAACAGCTTCCTCCAGGATAATGCTTGCCCCAAAGTACTGACGCTCGTGCACAAGGCGGTCTGTTAGGCAAGACAGCTTCCCTAAGTCGGCGACTAATTCGGCAGCAGCGATGCATGCATCGTTTGGAAGCATGCCGCTCTGTCGAAAGCCGTTTGCAAGACTTTCCGTGAGCAGATCGGTTTAGGTTTGACACTCACAGATCTTGGAATAGTTCGGCTGCTTCAGCTTCAACCTCTTCCCGGAGGCTCTGAGAGCCTTGATTTGAGCCTGCATGCCCTCGAACCAGCGCCGACGTAGCTGCAAGTTCAACAGGAAGATGCATGTCACGTACGTCAGCTACAAGATCTGCGTGACTATGGAGGGGGGTCTTCAGCAGCATTACATTGATCGATGCTGCATACAAACGAACACTTGCCTTCCAGGGTCCATTGAAATCGTCCCAACAGAGCAGGATGGGCTCTTAAGGGACGTGGGTAGCGACGTGATGTCTTCGAAACGTAACGGGCAGCTCTGGATTCCGCCACCATGTCACATAATTATTAATAATTATTAAGTAGTAAGCCGTGAGTAATAATGGTTGCAACCAAAGTTAATAAATTGTCAGGACATACCTTTGGCGTTGCCATAAACTTCAAGCCCTGTGTACATGTTTCCAGTTGCCGAGGACACATGACCCACACAATCTTCGGTCCCCGGCGCGCCACCGTCTTCTTGGCTACATATTGAAAAAACCGCTGCCACAGATTTGGTTAGCTCACCTTACATGAAAAGAGGTGACGGCGCTTGAGCCAAGCGACTCACTTGTCGGACGCCTTGAAGTCCTTGTCTTCTGCCTCCTCTGCGACGTCCACCGCCTTCTCCGCTAGCATTTGCGCAAAGACAGGGATACCATCTCCACGCAGCTCATTGACCACACTGGGCGATCTCCGCCTCTTTCTTCGCGGACAGGATTGTGGCCTTCCCCCTGTTGCGTACCTTTTTGTGCCCCCCTTTTCATGTGGCACTTTCGGCCTCCAGCGTTTTGCAATTGCGCACCCAGCGTAGAATTGTCGTACGTTGAGGGTTGTAGGTTGTAGCGGCGAGGTTGGGGTAAAAATGCTACCGTGCGCACACTGCGCACGGTAGCTCGGTACTTTATGACCGCGAGCTTCTAGTTTATGGGCTCTGAGTTGACCCTGTGCACGCCGACGGACGCCTCCGCGGCTTGACCTTCCTATTTGGCTCGCGCGCCATTTTAAAACAACGGTTATCCTTCCGTTTGGCGCGCCCTATCCATATCAAAACGGGTGGCAGCAACGAAATTATAGGTATGCCTTTTATTTTTTATTTTATTTATTTTATTTTATTATATGTTATTGTTTTTTTTTTTTGGGGGGGGGTCTACAAACAGTTTCGAGTACTATCCTAGGGTGCATGTGATTGGTTCAATTCCTAGGCTATCCCTTAAGGTACTGCAGCCCTCTACATGGGAAATGAATTGACTTGAGAAAACGTAAGTCCCGGCCGCCGACGCTTTAATGGAGCGCTCCGATTGGCTAAAATGGACTGGTTAGCGCTGGGCCGAAAGAGGGACGGATTCACAAGCTTACAGTACAAGTAACTTAAGTCGTCCGGAAAGACCTCAAGTGCAATAGATATCCAAGCGACGAATGTACTAGCGTACGCATTCCAGATAAATGTAGGCGTTTGGGCCGTGACAACCGAAAACAACATGAAAGCTGAAGTCGTACTACGATGATGGAGCTTGGCACATCCGGAAAAGGATCGCGTTATGATTTGAGTTAAACACGAAGTGTGATAAGTTCAAAGGTTGAACAAACAGCTGCGGTTATCGCGACTCATGAGCGCCTACTGCTTGACCACTATCGCACAGCGCGCTCACCTTTCGCGATGGCACCCGTGGCGACCAGCCCTCGATCCTATGTATGGCTACTCCTGCCGATGATACTCCACAGAGTAGTGGACCCCCTCCACTCATTCATTCGGCATGCAGCTAGAGACTGTTGCTGCTGCTGTCATTGGTTCGGCCATGAGTGCCACCCGCTTCAAGACGACGTCTACCAACGTCGACTCGGCCGAGACGGAGGAGACGGTGACGGCCACGGAGGCGAGCACGCGGCCGACAAGGACATGGGCGGTGACGTTCACCCGTCTGCGGCTACGCTGTGGCGTACCGCTAAACGAATGGCACGACGCGACCCAACAGTAGCAACAGGCTGTGGAGACTACCGAGAGACGGAGACAATTTGATGTAGAACGAAAATGTGGTCGATGCTTACCCAAAATGCTTGGGCGGCCTCGACCCGCTGAATCCTGTGACACTGTAGCTCAAAATTGCGCTGGTTTTGGTGTACACATGAACATGACATGCAAGATGGCGTGGGCCTGTGTTCGAAAATGAGTTGTTTAACCACAATGGAGCCTGGAGGTCGTCAAAGAATCTCATTGCGTGGAACGCTATGCGTATACTTATAGATTTATTTTGACCAATACGAATATGTGCTTATCGTCGGCTACCGCCGCTGACGCCTTCCCGTAAGGATGCGATCCTAACTACCCTATAGTGGACCTCAGTCAAGGTGTCGTACTCCAAGGGGTAGGAATACACCAATTCCGGAAATCATAAGCCAATCCGCCTACGTTTTGGCGGAAAATCCCATATGTAACTTGCGTAAATACGAGAATGCGGTATGTAGCTCAACCTCCGATCTCTCCAAGAACGACAAGAAGGCAGTCCAAACATGTGTTGCACTTCACCCTACAGTCCGAAAAGAGTGCACTGTATCCATTTCATGGCTGATAAAGCTATAGTAAGAAATGTGATTAGTGGGGGGTCACACTATTTGTGCCTGGTCGATTTTTTCTCCTACGCAAAAAATGTGGGTAAATCTTCTCGCATGCCATAGGGAAACATAAATTGTTTTCTTGGCCAATTTTAAGGGGTTTACTAGTGTAGAACATATTAATTGCGCGCCTACACTATTAGCAAACTCACACTAATTGTTGTTGTTGTAGCGGCAGAACCATTGGTCGCCGTCAATTACAGCGGTGCCCGGGACAGTACATAACAACAAGTAAGATGATCGGCGATTTGCCTAACGCAGGAACAGATGACCATAAAAAAAAACCAATGTTCGATAAAGAGACCTTAGACGACACCTAGGAGGCAAGAACAGTGGCACATCAAGTTGGCAGACACCGCAGCATAAGGCGTAGCTCGTTTCGTACTCACTTTGGCGTTTAGCTAGTAATAGCCTTTGGATATACCTTCAGGGAGATTCGCCGGGTTCCCGATGCGTATTTTCATCCTGTAAACTCTACAACGAATTCGATAGTGCTACCAGCTGAACTAAAACCAACATCATCAAGAGCGCAAAGCTCGAGCGAAGATGCAGATCGGGCCTCAGCCGTAGTTTGTTTTGACACGATGGGATTGGAGATTTCCAGGATCCCCCGAGCCACGCCTGTGATTGGTTGGCTCAGAAGCTCACTCAGGGAGGCGGCGACACGTGGCGTATGGGAGAAGCGGATCCCGGCCGGACTCGCGTTGACAGTGTACAAGATTTAGTGACCCCGGATGGAGATGTAATCAAGGTAGGACCCCGGCTGAAGCCAAGTACCGAACGAGAGGCAAAGCCCAAGGGAACGTAAATGTGCCTCTGATCGGAGGCCGCCTGCTCTTGGTGCACTGTGCATCGCAAGAGGATCCCGACCAGATCGAGTGAAGACCCTGAAGCCGTGAAGTTGTCCAAGATATCCCGGATGTGAAGCCCAAGTGGAGTGTGATCCCGTTTGGAGATAATTCTGGATCCCGGATGGAGATAATTCTGGATCCCGGATGGAGATACCAAGAGACCATCCCAGATGTGAAGATCCAGTATATAAAATCCAAGATGTTTCCGACCGACCAAGCCGACCAGCCAAGATCTGTTCGGATTTTCGGGAACATTGAACTTCGCTTGCGTACCCAGTGATGATTATACTTGCTGGAAGTATGCTACGAGGGACCGCGGATGATTGCGACGACAAGACCATAGTGAAGACAAGTTAAGATGGAGTGCATGTAAAGATCGACAGAAGGTAGCCAGAGAGAGAGGGGGGGGGAGGGAGAGAGAACCGATAACAGAGGTCGTTTTGTCAAGGATCGCGCAAGCGAGTTGGAGCAGCCTACCGGACGCGCATTCCCGGAAGACCGACTAAGTCTACGTGTGAGGGCCCAGCAACTGTGACATCTGGGTCGAGCTCCAGCAACTAAGTCCAGTCCAAGTTGGGGTGAGTACCGGGCGACAACCCGAGGTTGATCCGTCCCATTTCATTTCGTAGTTGCCGTTGAGCTCGTCCTGACCAGGAAGACCCCGCATTTCATATTTCCGATTACCTTGTCACCCCAGTTGGAGTGATGGGAAGTATTGATTTAAGCAATGACAAGCAATGACACACGCCACACCGGTTGGAGTGTACATCTATGTGTACTATCTCCGGCTAGGGTTTGTTCTGGGTGCACTCCTTTCGGGAGTATACATCCAGGGCGCGCTAACTATACGCCTGGGCGGTCAAGCGTTCACCCGCCTCGCCTCACTTTCCTTCCACCAAGACCATAAGCACCTCAGACGCTGTTTTGGTGAAGTATCGGATGGAATGCCGCGAGTAGGAAGAAACTATCCGCAACAACGCAATGGGCGAGACGGACGATCGGATTGCCCCACCCAGCACCACATTTTCACAAGCGCTGTTTAGGCAGTGGTATCGCTTGCGGTGGAAAATGGCCTTCACGGACGATATTATAATCCCTGAGTTCGAATCAAATTCATCTTGGCGGTGAAAAGCAATAGCGTATTGGGCATTGACTAGAGCACCATCGCACCGATTTACCCCCCCCCCCCTCCCCGCACTCACACTTTGTATATGACTACAGAGAGGGGTGGATCAGACTGATTATTTGATTGCTAACAGGAGCGACTGTCTAACGAGGGCCATTTTCAAAAAAAGCCCACATATGTTTTTGGTTATGATGTGAAAACTTCAACTTCGTTGTAGACGGGTAAGATCTTGTAGCGGTATAGCTTTGCTGTTGGAACAATACATGCTTACTGTAAAATCGCCGGTCGTTAATAAAATAATACTACGCCGCTACCGCACAACGGTATAAGAGATAGCTAACACTTTACTGCTAGTGCAGCTCTCACTTTCGATTTAACTTAATCGACCCCACCAAATGTATCACCACCAGTTTCTGCTGCAAGACACCGCTATGGAAGTACAAGACGACGCGTACCCCTCGCTCACTGAAACCAGCCTGCCGACGTTTGTCATCCCGCCCCCTCCTGAAGAAACGTTCCCTTCAGAGGCAGCGGCACTTGCTGCTGTCTACACCTGGACTCGCGATCACTGCTACAACATAACTAAACGCCGAGCTTTCTACACGGACTCGACCAAGACTACTGTGTGGAAGCGAGGCTTGGACTGTGACCGCAAGGGCTCACCCGCGCACCTCCGTGAAGAGGACAGAGCGCGGCCGATGAGGGGCTCCAAGCAAATGGGGTGCAAGATGAAGTAGGTGCTCCAGGCAGTATCGAAGGACGACCCTCTTGGGCCGTGGAAGATCGTCCACACACGAAAGGGTAGTCAACTTCATAACCACCCACCGTCCGAAAATGCTCGAGCCCACGCGTGCCATCGACGGCGTGCGGCGGCTGCGGAAACCTATGTCGGTACCAATCAATCCGTGCAGGCGTTGGTTGAGGCCCAGACTGCTGCTGGAGTGTCCGTAACAAGTATTCGCGCCACGCTTCTCCAAGCCGATCCAACTTCCTTCGTCATCCCTAAGGACATCGCTAACACGAAGAACGCCGTCCGACGCAGAGAATTGTCCACCAACACCGCAATGAAGGCTCTCGTCGCTGACCTCTCGCGCCGCGGACTCCTTTATCGCTACGAAACCAACGCAGAGACGCAGGAATTGCGTTACCTGTTCTGGGCGCACCCAGGCACTGCAGTCTTGTATCGCAGGCACCACGATATCCTCGTCGTGGATTGCACTTACAAGACGAACAAGTTTAAGATCCCGCTGTTCAACATCATTGCTGTGACGGGTTTCAACACCGTCCTCCCGGTCGCGCAGTGTTGGCTCTCTGGAGAAAAGGAGGAGGATTGCGTGTGGGCTCTGAACATGCTCCGCCTTTTCTTGATCGAGAAGGACGTTGAGTTGTCTGGTGTTGTTCTATCCGACCGCGAACAAGCGTGCATGAATGCAGTTGCCCGGGTTCTGCCTGAAGGTCCGTCAATGGTGTGTCGTTGGCACATGAACACGAACGTGGAGGCAACGGCCCGCAAACATCTTGGCCAAGTGACCGTGGTGGACCCTACAACTGGCGTGAGGTCAAAGGAGAATACATGGGAAACGAATGCCGTCATGGCGGCATTCCACGAGGCAGTGGATTCAAAGACGGAGTCAGAATTCGAGACGCGTGCTGTCGCTCTGAAGACACACAGCAGTTATCTGGACACCAACCGGTGGAAGTACAAGACGAGAATTGTCCGTGCCTGGACCGACCGGTACCCCCACTTCGGATTTCGTGACACCTCGCTGGTTGAAGGAACTCATGCCAAGTGCAAGGAGTGGATTTGCAGCAGCCAAGGAGACCTGTTCACCGTGTTTAAAGTCTTCTACCGTGGGGGGACGGAGCTGGGGCTGACACGCGAATGATATCAGCCCAGAATGGTTACGGCACGCCTGCGCTTTTGCAACAAAGCCAATACTCGGCTGTTGTCCGGGTGATCACCGTGTTTGCGCTGACAGAGACTCAGAAGTTGTGGAAGGATGCGAGCAAGATCGTCTACAATCGTCTTCCGAGGGATACGTGCTCCGGGACGTTTCGAGTTGTGCATGGTCGGTCATGCTTACACGACCTCGCAACGATCATAGAATCGAACGGACGCATGCGACTTTTGCCAGAACACTTTGCAAAGCAATGGTGGATCAACCGCCACGTTGGCGTATCCGATCTCAGGCGGGTGCTCGATCCAGCCCCTTTGGGAACTACCACGCGTCGGTCGAAACGGAAATCCTCACACCGCATCAATGCCGGCATTACGGGCACAAGAAGAGGCCCAATCGTTGTTGGAGGGTAGACCTGAATCACCCGGCGACACCCACTTCTTCTACTACTGCTCTTGGGCGATCGGACAGTGTTGTGGTCGTGCTACCCCCCGTCGACAATGTGGATTCGACAAGCAGCTCATTTTCAGCCTACGAGGAGGCGCATCGGCCACCGAGGTCATGGCGTTCAACTTTGGGTTCATGAAAAAATCATTCCAGGGCAATTACGATGAGGGAAGTGGCCGTGATTTACTTCCGTTTGCTGGGCAAACCTTTCGCCGGTTTGAAAAGTTTAAAATGACACGACCATTTACTCACTACTGCTGGAAGGAGCAAGGCCATTCGTTCCGACGGAGCCGTTATAAACGGAGAAACGACAAGTGCCAGACATTTGGGATCCTGGGAGTCACTCCGTGTGGATTCTTGGCGGTGCTTCAATTCATCGCCATCCGGAAATCGTGCACTTGTAGGCATTGTCCCCATATTCCTCCCCGCTTACTGTCCCTTCTTCAATCCCATAGGTACTGGCTAACACTGCCTCGCTTCGAGTACATGAAATCCTTGCAGCACTTCACGGATTTCACTCGGCCAAATGTACCTTGCGTGTTGTAGTAGTCTATCGCACCTTGCACCCAGAGCCAGCATGGATTCTCTCGGCTACCACAGGAAATCTCCCCGAATTGCTATATTTTGTTCTTTCAAAGAGTAGCCACGCTTCCTTATCATTCCCCCGTTGTCGAACCACACCTTGTCTAGGACGACAAGGTTGTGGTGAATCCAGTCGATTTTGCTAATTCATCTACGAGACGAAAGATATCACTCTCGTTGATGTGCATTGCGCGGCGCTCAAGCACCTTGCACGTCAAGCCATAGTCGTGTATAGTTCGCCAGACAGATGGCCGCGAGTTATTCATGCCGCGGGCCCTTTGGGACGCGGCTTGAGCTTACGCTAGTGGTCGCACGGCATAATACAAACGCAATCATTGCTTGTGACCAGCGCTAAACTTTTTTTCTGCTGCACTGTTTGCCCGTTCGAATGTTCCAGTGGTCTTGTACACTCGGGTCCAAATACTGATTGTGCTGTCGCGCTTATGGTATACGTGCGCAAGCTTGCTTCGAGTAATGCCAAGGTTCTAAAACCCATAAAGCCAATGTACCACCATATTAGGGAGAACCTGTTGCTTTGTCACGGCGGCTTACATGCTCTGTGTTAGCAATACCTATGTAAGAAACTATGATGGCGATTACAAATCATGTATGTAACAATAAATATCTTAGCAAACAGTCCACGTCGATGGTGTTCTTCGGTCGCACAAACACCAACCCGGCACGTAACCTGTCTCCTATCACTGTATCTGCAGCAGCGTCGCGAACGCCTTGACCGCGTGTGCAGGGTTCTCTCCACGTTCTTGTGTCGATGAAGCACCACGTAGGTCACGTTGTAGGGCAGCAGCGCGAGGACTGCTAAAAGAAAAGACCGATAGTTATCTCAATATTATCTCAATACGAATGCGGAGCTGGAAATGATAAAAATTGAACGAGTCCATGTATGCATCGTCGGTCTCCGCAGAAATGCGTGAGCAAATGTCATTCTGGTACGTGTTTTCACCGACGATATAAAACCCATCTTTTCAGCAAATATACTTCACAGGTTTTTACTGGTCCATAGAACATACGTCGGCTACACTCATGCAGTTCAAGCTCAAACGCCACCTCGTCCACAACGCCAAGACGGAGCATTTGTGGAACCAGTGACTTGTGTCGGCACGTGGGCAGCTGGTCAAGCTTCTAGTTTACGAGTACGGATTGAGGATTTCCAAGGCACAAGATCTAGATGATTCCCTAAATGATTGCGTCCGCCCTGTTGCAACTGACCGTGCTGGGGTACTGAAAGCTAGTTTCATGAGCTAGCGATGGGACTACAAGAGCGCTGGAGTTACCGGCACCTAGCATCAGCAGTAACGTGGAGACGTTGGGCAAATGCTATCATGCGCAACCTCGATCGGGGTATTTGGGGCGAAGTTATGTCGGCGCCCCCTCCTGGGCATCATCGCCCAATGTTTGGGGATGCACCATCCGAAGCTGAGGAGATACTGACAAACATAACTCGCTCGGCTGAACTGGCGCTCGAATGCGTCACTGGTTCGCTAGCCGACTACGATAGTCTTCACAATGAATATGAGATATTTCGCGATCACTTAAACGGCCACCCGTGCGACCTGAAAGCACGCAAACGTATTATTGAGGGGCTTCTCCGTGACCTCGCGCCTCCCGCGCAGATGCGGTCGTTGAGCCGTTGCCTCGAATGGATAACTTGACACCGAGCACCAAGCGTAGGAGAACGATTCTGTTATCTTCCATTAAACCCAATAAAGTTTCGTCTTCGGTTGGAGTATCCCAAATGTCTGGTACTTGTCGTTTCTCCGTTTATAACGGCTCCGTCGGAACGAATGGCCTTGCTCCTTCCAGCAGTAGTGAGTAAATGGTCGTGTCATTTTAAACTTTTCAAACCGGCGAAAGGTTTGCCCAGCAAACGGAAGTAAATCACGGCCACTTCCCTCATCGTAATTGCCCTGGAATGATTTTTTCATGAACCCAAAGTTGAACACTATGGGATTGAAGAAGGGGCAGTAAGCGGGGAGGAATATGGGAACAATGCCCACAAGTGCACGATTTCCGGATGGCGATGAATTGAAGCACCGCCAAGAATCCACACTGAGTGAGTCCCAGGGTACTGGCAAACACTGCCTCGCTTCGAGTACATGAAATCCTTGCAGCACTTCACGGATTTCACTCGGCCAAATGTACCTTGCGTGTTGTAGTAGTCTATCGCACCTTGCACCCAGAGCCAGCATGGATTCTCTCGGCTACCACAGGAAATCTCCCCGAATTGCTATATTTTGTCCTTTCAAAGAGTAGCCACGCTTCCTTATCATTCCCCCGTTGTCGAACCACACCTCGTCTAGGACGACAAGGTTGTGGTGAATCCAGTCGATTTTGCTAATTCATCTACGAGACGAAAGATATCACTCTCGTTGATGTGCATTGCGCGGCGCTCAAGCACCTTGCGCGTCAAGCCATAGTCGTGTATAGTTCGCCAGACAGATGGCCGCGAGTTATCCATGCCGCGGGCCCTTTGGGACGCGGCTTGAGCTTACGCTAGTAGACTTCTGGGTTGCGAGCACGTTATCGAGCTTGTCGTAGAACTCAGCAGGCTGAATTCCCTCGTAGAGGTGCGACTCCATGTTGTTGTCTTGGTAGAAGTGGTACTTACTGTCTTCCTTGAAATCAGCAGCCACATTCTTTTGGAGCTTGCCTAGACTGATCTAGTACTGCTTCGCTACCAATTTTTGGTTGGTGGGGTGGGAAATGTTGTATACCATGCGCCCCGCCTTGCCACGTACCTTAATACGGTAGCTACTACCCCATCGAATGGGTTGAATATTTAATCTCTTTAATCCTTCGAGTTCGTATGCAAACATGTTGTCTATATATGCTTGACTATATTATTCTCCGTAGATATGACTTTATAATTATTTGACCTTGTATCAGGATCGACTTTATATCTTAGTCATTTACAAAATATTCTGAAATTAATTAATTCAAATATTTGGCTTATACCTTTTTGGAGGTTTTAAGCCATTGTCTTTGACTATATTGGGATTGACTTTTTGAGAAAACAAATTAATTAATTAATTAATGAAGTTCGGTTTCATTATTAAGTTCGACTTCACCATCAATAAGTTCGGTTTTGGGTTTACGCTTGCGAGCTCGAATCTGGTCTCTATTCTTGTCGTCGTAGCTCTTTTGATACGACAAGCGAGCGTCGCGTGTGCGCTGATAGTAGCGCTTCTGTGCTGCTTTGATGCGTTCCTTGCTAGCTTGGTATTGCTCAGTAGAGTACGCCATGTTACTATTTTACTAACTTTATATTTATCACGATCGATCAACAAATACTTGGTAATTGAGAAGTTGAAGACACCATGCTTCCATTAAATTATTCATTTCCTCTTTCCTCCTCCTCTGTTTCTCTTTGTGCTCTGTGAGGGTTGTTGTTGTTGAGGTTGTCGCTGAGCTTCAGTAGCAGGAAGCAGCGAAGTGTGCTCGGTCAATTCTTGATGCTGGGCTTCAGCAGCAAAAGTCAGGTCGGTCATTTCTTGTCGCTGGGCTTGTAACGGTGTCTCGTCCTTCGCTTCCTCGATCATGTTGTCAAGCTTCGATTTCCAATGTTGCGAATATGACAGAATCGCCCCCATCGCAATATCAACACCAATCATCTGACACACGATAAGCGAGCGGCCAGGAACTGTTAAACATCCTTTTTCGTCGGTTGGATTCTCTCCATAGGCCAAAACAATGAATGTAATGACCGCCAATATGACAGGTACGAAGCATTGAGCGTTGATGATCCACCGTCTGAATCCTGCTCTACACAAGAAATTAGCAACAACATATTCAAACAATTAGGGGCCAGAATACGTACGCTTATATTTCAGCGCTCTGGAAGCAGTTCCACCAATGTCAACGCGAACATGACCCGGAACCACCACCAGCACGTGGACCTGTTTCTTCTGCGGAGCTGGTACGAAGACATCGGCAATCTCATCTGCTGGGTCCATTTCCACGTTCAGCAGTGTCTTCACTTGTTCAGGAATGCCTCCACTTCGCATAGAAATCACATCAGGGTCCTTCGATGAGAGCCACGCGCCGTCCGCCGTCTTCGCCAGGGAAAGCTGCAGGTCCTTGGCATCGCACGTGATCGTCGCTGGGTTCTCCGCCTTGATCGCCTTCTTTAAGTCGTCCACCGTGTCGCTCTCATCCACTCGCACCGAGAACGCGCTGCCCGCCACGCCAACGCACAGAAAAGCTTCACCATCTTTCGTCAAGCCGGAAGGGAGGGAGAATTTCTGGCGTACTTAAGCGAACATGAAGGTGTGTGACATAGATTTTCAACCAGATGAGACGCCACGTCGCGCTGGTCCGAACTACTAGTAAAATCTGCTGGCGTAATGTTCTATTGGTTTTATCAATGTAGTTTGAACGAGCGGTCCCGAAACGCCCTAAGATCCAAAAGACGTGGCTCTCGCTATAAAGTGGGCGTCGTCAAATCAACGTCTATTAGATCTGACCGGTTCAGAGGTTCTAAAACTACCCTCATATCGAAAAGACGTGGCTCTCGCTCTCAAGTGGTCGAGAGGGGTCGTCGTTGAAATCGCTGCTGTCCCGAAAGAAGGTTTCGGGAATGTTCTCGGTGGTAAATTACGGTAAGGAAAAAAACTGCCGGCGTAATGTTCCATGACCCACTACTCATGTCGCTCTCGCGCAGCGCCGTGAGGCAGTCGGCGATGCTGGAGAACTCGCGCACCGTGAGCCACCCGGCGCAGTTCTTGGTGATCTTCTTGCCGCTGCTCTTCTTGGGCTTCTTGCTCTTGCCAGTGTCGTCGTGGGTCTTGAGCTGCTGCGCGTTGGCCGCGATGAGCCACACGTGCTGCACGCCCAGCGCCTCGGCGGTGCGCAGCACGGCCTGATGGTTGTGCGAGTCCATGCACTGCTCCAGCACCAGCACGATGCGGCTCGTGCGGTGGCGCAGCACCGTCTCCGCCCGGCGCAGACGCTCGGGCGCCTCGCCCAGCTGCGTGTCGGCGGTCGTCAATGGCTCGGCCTGCTGCGCCTCGGAGCTGCTCGTGCTCATGGTGGTCAACTGAAGTGCCGGTTGGGTGGGGCTCAGCAACGCGTACACAAATGTAGCCATCTACAAAACAGCCGCTGCTGCTGGAAGTGCACTCGACGCTGGCTGCTCCTAGGGCAGGACGACGGACACGAAGCGCGCCTTAGCTACGTCGCGACACCCTGACCGTACTGCTCGTATCTGTCCGGCAGGCCTCGAGTAACAGCCAAAGCTATTCCTGACTATGGCCATCAGTTGTTAGCCCAGCGGCCGCATGAGGGACGACGTGTCGAGGCACAGCATGCCCCGCCTGGCGTCGCGCTCGCGCCGAACGAGCGTGGAGGATGAGCCGGCCGCCACGCCCACCGCAGTGCGGGCCGCCGCGCGCGCGGCGCTGAAGGAGGAGGAGACTCGCCCAGCCGCGGTTGAAGCGCCGCCCCGCCAGCCTCCCAAGCTCAAGCCGAGGCCGCCGCCCTCTTCCGCGTCGCGAGGCTCCAGTCCCGCCGAGTCCAAGACGTTCCTCACAGCGCTGGTGCCCGCACGCCGGCGGTCCAGACGTCAGAGCGAGATGCTGCGGCCGCCGTCCCCGCTGGAGTCAATGGAGCCGTCGGCGACTACACGGAAGGCGGCGCGTCGTCGGAGCCGCCCGTGCCGGCCAACTACATGGGGGCGGAGGCCATGCAGCAGTTCTGGGGCATCTTCCACCGACAAGAAACTGTTCACAACAACAAGGTCGTGCCCCCGACGCCCACCGCAACGGCACCCAACTCTTCTCGGCTGAGCAACGAGGTCGGCGACCGGGAAGCTGTTGGATCTCATCGGGAAGCGCACGCGCGGGGCCTGTATACAGCTCTTCCAGCGTAGGGTCACGCAGCTCATCGCTTTGGCCTGCGAGCGGAGGCAACGCCGCCATGTTAGGGATCAGTGACGAATTTAGGGAAGTGCACTAGAATGCGATCATCGCGGCGGTTGAGCTCGAAATGGACTGGAGTTTCACCGTGGCATTTCCTGTTGATTAAAGCGCATCGATATGCCCACGTCACATCCTACACAACGTGCTCCCAGGCCCCCCCCCTACTTAAACCCCTAAGCAGAAAACTGCAACGCGCTCGCTTGCTTACCAGGGCAGGACGTCGCCCTTCTCGAAGTGGAACATCTTGGCCGAGTCCTCGATCTTGGCGCGGGCGATGATCTTGGTCAGGCCCTTGACGCTGTCCTCGGACGACACGGAGCCCGTGAAGCCCACCATGGCCGTGTTGACGTACCCCGGGTGCAGCAGCAAGCACCCGATCTTCTCCTTCTCGAGGTCCACCGCCAGGCTCTTGGTCAGCATGTTGAGCGCCGTCTTGCTCGCCCTGTAGCCGTAGTACCCGCCGGAGCCGTTGTCCGTGATGCTGCCCATTCCGAAGAGGGGAAAACAGGTCAATCCTAACAGTTGGTCACGGGTATGATGGCCAAATAGGTCACACATCAGGACGCTAGGTCACATGACCAAACTTACCAGGTCACACCCCCACGACATACTTATGATAGAGAAGGTCAGATGCGCGCACACGCGCATGAGAATGGTAGCGAGATGCATCCACGGAAGCAGTTTCAAAACCAACCTGAAGCTATTTGCGCTTTTCAAAACGGACAAAGGCCACATCGCTAGCCGCCTCTTCAGGAATCATAAACCAAGCTTCCTCAACCAGCACACGGCACTTCTTCCGTATCTGCGAGCTCGCTCTACACGATGACACGCCGTAGGAACAAAACGACAACTCCACCGACGATCAACCCATCCTCTCGCTGCTCGAATCGGCAACCACGTCCTCGTTTCTCTCCGCTGACTCGGCGGAGTATCCGTTCGCGACGTCCGAGTCAGCAAGTCCCCGACGTCCATGAACTGTCCGACAACGGTGTTGTGGGGGCCGATTTGCGTCCGACGCAAGCGTCGTTAGATCTCCTCGATGCTACAGCGGATACGACTAGCATGCGTGCGCAGGCTTCGTATGCATCTGTATTGCCTGGACAACATGGCAAGGTCGCGGACGTCAACGACGATGCTACTCGATCCCTCGGGCTCCACAGTGCCCGAGATGCTGTTATCACAACCGGCGGACGGCGGCCACCTGCGGGAAGAAGCTGGAGGAGCTAATGGTGCCCCAACGGGTTGTACTAACGCGACAGTGGGACGGACCCGGGCGACGTCAAAGAAGCGAGATGGACATACGAAGGTGTACTACCAGGGTTTCTCGTACGCTCGGGCGAGCATTACGAGCGTCAAGATCTCGTATCGTTGTAGCTCGTATCGACAGAAATGCAAGGCACGATTTGTGTACATGGCTGCCACGGCATCGTTCGACTTCAGTGAACTCGTCCCCCACACCTGTCGATCGGGCGCTGCACTTCAAAGCAGGACCGCTCAAGCTGATGGGAGCCCCTGTGAAGATGTGAGCGAGGCTGTACTAGAGGAGGTCGACCAGCTCGCTGTTGAAACGAATATGACCCAACGGGATATCTGGCTGCACGTTATGGAGAAATTCTACATGCAGTCGGGGCCTCCGGTCCGTGGGGTATCCAAGAACGCGGTTGAAAATCGAGTGAGGTATGCTCGAGGAAAAGAAACCGGTGGCAACCGCAATCGATCTGTTGAGCTCCCTCCTATGTCAAAAGTGAGAGGATCCATGCAGGGATTTTTTCAGTTCCAGTACTCGTGGCACGATGATATGAAGGCGCAAAAAGACTCGGTCGGTGTTGATCGAGTTTTGGCATGGGCGCATCCTGAGCTGCGCAATCTGCTGCGCTTCGAGAACCTGTCGTGGTTCCTTGACGGCACGTTTCGGTGTGCTCCTGCTGGATACAAACAGTGCGTGACAATTATGGTCCACGATCCATTACCGATCTTTACATCCCTGCTATCTTCACGGTAGCCACCTCCATGCAGAAGGAGCATTATATCAAGCTGTTGCGCTGTATCGAGGACTGCGACGGTCTGAAGTTGACTCCTAAGGAAGTCGTGTGTGATTTCGAGGCCGCTCTCATCGGCGCACTACGAGCATACTTCCCCGACATCCGTATCATCGGATGTTTGTTTCATTTTAAACAAGTGTGTCGCCGAAAGCTGAAGGAGTACCAGATACCAAGAGACGAAGCCAAGCTAGCAATGGCCCCAAATGTCTTTGACATTTTGACGGTGATCGACCCAAGTAACATCGAAGTTCAAGGGATTGCGTGGGTCAAGGCCAAGATTAAAAAAGTTTGTGAGGCGAAGCATATGACCTACTCTCGCAGAAAGTGGCGTAAGGTTTGGGATTACTTCCGACGGACTTGGCTAGAAATGTTTCCGCCAACGTATTGGAACGTGTTCGGCATGCGTCGTGACATTGTTAGTAGAACTAACAACCCTCTCGAGCGCTTCCGCCGGCATCTGAACGGGAAGATCAAAGCTCCACACCCTGCCATGAGCAGCTTCGTCGACACGCTAGAAGGTATTTCTCGCGAATATGTGGCGCAGCGTGTTGCTATCCAGTCCGGACTCGCCAGGCCACCTCAACGGAAACGTTTCCAGCTGCCGCGTGCGCCGCAGTTGCCTGAGGTCGGCGACATCGTGGATTCGGAGGAAAGCGAAGACGAAGACGAGCAGCCTACCATCGCCACGGATGACCCTGCATCCTGCTCAAGTGCGCCGGGTTCAGAGGACGACGTTGCTGAGATGGATCACGATACGGCAGACTACAGTCCAGATAACTCATTTGACTACGACGGCGATGCATCAGCAATTGTATAATGGTGCGGAAGTCGCTATCGTTCAGGATGGCGTTGCAGCAGAATCGATATAATACATTTACTTTGCTTCCAGATCGTTTGTGAATTACATGTGACCTCATTCCCTTAGGTCACGTGACCAAAGTAAGGATTTGACACGTGACCAAAATGTAGGACTGACCTAAAAATCCGGCTACCGCCCATTCGGGACGTGATCTGCGCCACGAAGGCCGAGCCCTCGGCGCCCACCGCCAGCCGCAGGTTCGGCAGCAAGGCCCTCGTCATGAGGAAGGGTCCCACCGAGTTCACCTCAAAGTGGCGAAGCAGATCCGCCTTGGTCGTGGTCTGCAGGTCGTGCACGTCCATGATGCCGGCGTTGTTGATGAGCAGGTTGATGGGCACGTTCTTGAGCGCCTTGGCGGCGGCAGCGATGGACTCCTCACTGCTCGTGTCCAGCGTCAGCAGCTTCCACGGTTCCAGCTTCTTGAGCTGCAAAGTAAGGATTATAGTATGAGATGTCTACTGTATCAAACTACCTCGGGCGTGAGTAGAAAGGATCTCTCGTCATGAGAAGACACGTACGTCCGTGGCGGTGTCGACGTTGCGCGCGCAGCCGATGACCTGCAACCCCTCCTTCTTCTAGTGCGTGGCGAACGCAAGGCCGATGCCGCGGTTGCTGCCCGTGATAAGCACCGTCTTGGCTGCCATAGTGACACCTAAAGCGTGTGGACTTGGCTTGACGGTGTGAACGACTGAATGACACGCGAGGAGATCTTTTAGCCACATCTTTGGGCCCGACGCCACCGAAGATGGCTACTGCCTACATCGTAGGGGGATCCGGTAGGGGTGCACACTTTGGAGGGAATCAGTTGAGGTTTGGCGCGATGGAGGGCAAGCCCAAGGTGACGGTGCTGCTGGCGCATGCGTGCGGCTTCTCCAAGGACATGTGGACGCCTGTAGTGCGCCGGTTGAAGGAGGTTCCGGCGCTGCGACGCGCGGAGACGCAGTTCGTGAGCTTCGACTTCCCGTACCACGGAAGTCGAAGTGACGCGGCCTTGGCGGAGACGTTGACGGTGGACAAGCGCAACCCGAAGGCCGTGCGGGTGAGCGGCGAGTGTGACGACGTCAAGAGCTGGTACTTGAAGACGACGCCGCAGCAGGTGGAGAGCGTGAAGAGGGACAACCCGGCGGACTTCTTCATTGGGGTGGGCTTCTCCATGGGCTCGGGAGCTCTCTGGGCCGTGGAAATCGCGCACCCGGGCACGTTCGACGCGCTCATTCTGTTTGAGCCGACGCTGGACACCAAGACGCCGAGGACGGAGGCTGTGCGGTCGTACTTCGTAGCGTCCACGCTTCGGCGTCTGTCGTCGTGGTGAGAACTCGAAAGGCTTTTGATCCATGTTGAAGTGCTGCTGACTTGTCTAACACTTGTGTGTATTGCTGCTGTGCAGGCCCTCGCGCGCTGCTGCTGAGACGTACTTCACCACCGCTGAAGCGTTCGCTGCGTGGGATCGAGAGGCGCTGGCAGCGCACTTGGTCGGAGCACTCAAGGACCAAGCGGACGGATCCGTGTCACTCGCGTGCGACCCTCGACTGGAGGCCTCACTGTACTCCATGCAGGCGCTTGACTTCTCCGACGAGGAGCTGGGGCGACCCAAGTGTCCGATCCGCTTCCACTGGGGCAGCGAGTCGCACATGTGCTTCGAGAAGATGCTCAAGGCCATCGAGACCAAGTTCCCGCGCATCTACACCACTCGCAAAGGGATGCCAGGCCTCGGCCACCTCGTGGTCATGGAGAGCCCAGAGCAGACGGCGAGCAACATCGCCCAAGAGCTGCAGCAACTCGAGCCGTTCGCTCAGGCCAACGCGAAGCTGTAAGCTCTAGCCTTACAAACCGTATAGGGTCGTTATCCTCCTGCAAGTTGAAGTTGGTCCTAAACAGTGCAAAAGGTCCTCTTAGGTGTGTTCACGTCAACGTTAGCACAAGATATCTCAATGCCACCGACTCCAGCAGCGACGCTGCTCTTCGCCCATGGCGGGGGCTTCTGCAAGCAGGTCTGGGTCCCGATCATCCGCCGCCTCAAGAGCTCCCCACTCCTGCAGCAGGTCGCGACGGAGTTTGTGGCCTTCGACTTCCCTTACCACGGCACAAAACGCGACGAATCCGTGGCCCCTAAACTCGACGTGAACGGTCCCGGCGAACCAAGGGTGTGGCAACTTGGTGCAATCCACGACGGCGGAAGTGCGGCGCCAAGTGCAGTTGTTCCGGGAGAAATACGATGCAAAGGGACCGAGACCCGCGCTCATTGGCGTCGGTCACTCGATGGGGGCGGGCGCGCTCTGGAACGCGGAGGTGCGGGACCCCGGCACCTTCGACGCCCTTATCATGTTTGAGCCCGTGTATGGAATCGACGATCCGCAGAGGACGGACGAGGTCACGAGCTTCCTCGTGTCGGTGACGCTGCAGCGAGAGTCCTCGTGGGCGTCGAGACGCGAGGCGGAGACGTACTTTGAAAACCTCAAGAACTTCAAGACGTGGGATCGCGAGTCCCTCGCTGCGTACGCTCAAGGCGCTTTGGTCGAGGATGAGGCGACGGGGAAGACGGTCTTGGCGTGCCACCCGCACATTGAAGCCTCGTTGTACTGCCACGATATCCTGCGCTTCAACGATGAAGAGCTTAAGCGGCCGAAATGCTCTGTGCACTTCCACTATGGAGACCGGTCGAATATGTTCTTCATGCCCTGGTTCGAGCACGCGGTGAAGATAAGCCCCGACATTTACTGGATCGACGAGCTGATGAACAAATGCACGCACTTGCTGGTGCTGGAAGACCCCGAGACGGCGGCCAGAAAGATTCTGAACGACCTCGCGAAGGTAGCGCCATTCCGCCGCGATACATTGAGTCAACTTTGATGAGATAAATGGGTTTTGGTGGTTATTCATCGCTTTCGATTGTTCTTACTCATCCTTAGCATCACCTGACGGCCATTTCTAGTAGATTCCTACTTAGATGCGCGAGTGTGGCGCCGTTTGCTCAATACTAGTAGTAATGAGCTCCTTCAGGTCCGCCAGCACGCTATTAGCACAGCCGGCAGGGTTCTCCATCACCAGGGCATGCGAGAGTCCAGGCATTAGTGGTCGCGTCCGGTAAATCTGCGGGTACTTGGTGGCCATCTCCCCAAACGCTTTGCTGTTGTGGATCTTGGATCTGCCGCCCCCGTGGAAGTTGATGCGACAACGAGGGCGCTGCTACAGCTCGTCCGAGAGATACATGGGCGTGTGGCAGTAGAGCGAGGCTTCGATGAGCGGGTGACACGCCAAGAGGACGGAGCCGTCGTCTTGGTCGATGAGGCCGCCGCGGAGATATCCCGCCAGAGCCTCGCGGTCCCAACGAGCGAAGTTCTTCAAGTCGTAGAAGTGATCCTCCGCTGCCAGTCGCGTCGGCCATTGGGCTTCGCGCTGCAGTGTTAGCGCCACCAAGAAGTCCACGGTGTAGTCGTTTTGCGGCGTGCCGATACCCGTAGCCAGGCTCGAACAGGCTGAGGCTGGCGAAGGTGCCTGGGTGCATCACCTCCGTCTTCCAGAGCGCCATGGCCCCCATCGAATGACCGACGCCATATATTGGCGTCTTGTCGCTTTGCCCTCGCGCGCGCTGCCCCGCACGAATACGCTGCACCTGCTCGTACACTTCCTGCGGCGCCCAGGTCGTGAGGTTCTTGGCCGGGTGATCCACGCGCGGCTTCTGCGGGTCGCTGTGATCCACTTGAGCTGCCACCGAGTGGTCGTAGTTGCTGCCGTGCCACGAGAAGTCGAACGTGACGAAGTCGGCGCCTGCCAGCAGCGGCGCCGCCTTCAGCCGACGCACGATGGGGTCCCAGCAGGTCTTGCAGAAGCCCCCGCCGTCCACGAAGAGCAGCGTGGCCGCCGAATCTCGCGTCATCTTCCGGGCAAGTTGTTAAATGAGATGATCGAGAGCGTTGAACAACCCCCAGCAGCTTCAACATGACCCAAAACTTGGTGACGTCAACCACTCGCGGCGCATGACAAGGCACACAGTTGTATGCTGTGGCCTGGTCGGCGGCCTCCTGCTGCTCACTACTCGATTCTCCTGGAAGATGGCGAGTGCCAAGACCAAGGTGACGCTGGTGTTCGCGCATGGCGGAGGGTTCTGCAAGGACACTTGGGACCCCATCGTGCGTCGCCTCAACGAGTCTCAAGTGATCAAGGACGTGCCGACGGAGTTCGTCACGTTCGACTTCCCGTACCACGGCGACAGGCACGACCCAGCGGCGTTGCAGGCGTTCGAGGTGGATCTGAGCAACCCGAGAGCTCCGCGGGTCTGGAACGAGGCGCACGACCTGGTCGGATGGGTGGCTGAGGCGGTGCAGGAGCAAGTCGCAGAGTGGAAGGAGAAGACCAAGAGGGGGGACCCCGAGGGCAAGGCGCAGCATAAGCTCATTGGTGTCGGGCACTCTATGGGCTCCGCGGGGCTCTGGGCCACGGAGGTGGCGCACCCAGGGACCTTTGATGGGCTCATTCTGTTCGAGCCTGTGCTGGCCCAGAACTCGCCTGACACCGACTACATGATCAACTTCATGGTCGGTCTCACGCTGCAGCGAGCGGCCTCGTGGCCCTCTCGGGCTGCAGCTGAAGAACACTTTTACAACCTCAGGAACTTTGCCAAATGGGACCGTGAGACTCTTGCTGGATACCTGCGAGGAGCTCTCGTTGAGGCCGTGGACGGTACTGTCACGTTAGCCTGTCACCCGAACATTGAGGCGTCGCTGTACTGCCAGAAGCCGCTGTGGTTGACGGAGCACGAGCTGCAGCAGCCCAAGTGCCCCATTACGTTCCACTGGGGAAGTCGCTCCAAGATGTGGTTCCACGACCGATTCGAGGCTCTACAGAGCAAACTTCCGCACATTTACACCGTGAGGGACCCCATGGAAGGCAACTCGCACGTGCTGGTGCTGGAGAACCCTGCATTGGCTGCGGAGAAAATTGCTCAGGACCTGACAGAACTGGAGCCATACACTACTGAGGGCGAGTCGAATGCAGGAGGAAGCTCGCCATGAGTTGGAGGGGTTTACAGTTAATCCGGACAGGAGGCTGACAAGTTGGATATTAACTATGATGCTACGTGTGCTTCTACTATCTTGGCATTGATCGTTTAGGGTCTGATCATACCTGCAGCTACAAGTTCATATTACTGCTGCACTGTCAAAGCAACAACCCGATTAGGATTGAAGCTGCAATCGCTTGTATGAGCATGGGCTCGATAACGAATGCGGACGAAGTAGCAGTTGTGGTTGAGCTTGCAGGTGCTTTTGTTGCAGGTGTAGCGGGAGACTTGGTGGTAGGCGATGGAGTATTATTTGCCTGGGGCGTTTTGGTCGTGGCTTTGGGCGTCTTGGTCGCAGCAGTCGAGGGTGTCGGTGCTGGCGCATTCGACGTGCTAGCAGGAACGGAAGGTTCTGGTGTCTTGGTCACAGTAGCTGGCGAAGGCGTCGGAGTTGTCCTGGTACTACCGGTAGTTGGTGATTCAGTAGTCGACGAGGGTGTTTCAGACGTTGGTTCGGGAGTGCCTTTGACGAAACATAGTCTCAAGCTGCCTTCGAAGCATGAATACATACCTTGATCAGCCAAAGATAATGTCTTGGTTGATGGTGTTTCGTCCAGGCAATCAATGTCATCGTACAACGCCAACGTAGCGGCACCATTCGCGTCTAAGCTGGCAATGACACCAGTTGTAGCGTCGATACTGGCGTGACATTCTTCATTGGCCAAATACATCATAACACTCTCCAAAACGCTGCAGTCAGAGTCGTCTTCGTAGGACTCCACAACCAAGTAAGAGGATCCGTCAAAAGCATCCGCAGCAAAGTCCAAATAATCACTAGCACAGTCGTGAGATAGAAAAATTGCCGAGCTTCCGGTTTGAACGCAGTGAGACGAACTTGTAGAAGTGCAGGTGGGCTCTCTCGTGAAAGCTATTTGAACCGGTGCCTTGGTACAATCGTTGCTATCATGGACCATGACAGCGGTCCATTGAGTCGTGAGGCCGCCCAAGTAGTACTTACTCGCACCCTCAACGCACGAATGTGACTCGAGATAAGTGTTTGCCACCGGAGTAATCTCTCCAGAGCTGGCACAGTCGGGTTGATCATAAGTAGTGATCGTTGCTGAGAGTTCATCATGTACCTCGACTGAAAAACTCGTGAGTCCATCCAAATTGTTGTGGCACAAGCCATCCGCTGCACGTCCAAGTCGAACGATGGTTGTACTGCTACAGACAAGCACGCTTCATCGCAGAGCGATTGCACTGATGATTATTTGGAGTTCTCCCAGGCTGCATTCGGTGAAAATCACCCGTACGTGGTTGGTTGTCGACAAGTACATCGGCGAAGGCGATTGCTCAGTGCTGGAAATCGTCACGGTGTACCAGCGGCTCGCACGTGAATTCGCTAGTTTTACTGAGATGTTGCTGCAGTCACCATTTTCATACGTAGCAATGGCCTTCCATTGTGGCGTCACTCCGCCGACATGAAACTTAATACTGCTATCAGTAGGACACTTCTTAGCAGCAAGACTGATACGGTCCATTACCAGAACATCCCGAGAATGGGAAAAGTTCGAACGTCACTGTGCCACCTGCTTGCAACTTGATGATGTAACTCGGCCCAGCAACCGCAACACAGGAGCCGTCGGCTGGGTAGATCATGTAATGCTCCAGCTCTGTGCAGGTAACTTGGTCGTAGTACCATTCTTCCACCAGGAACGGGACTTCCGAGCCAAACGTGCTTACCGTAAACGCAACATAGTCCTCTGCACAGCTCCACAAGTCTTGATCGGGGCCAGAGCACACTGCACTGGCGGGATTCTTTTCGGCTTCGCAGACAAAACAACGATTAACTTAAACATTTATGGGCTTCGAGCACTCGCTGTCCTTAAAGAACGTCATGATTGACCACTTGCTGGTCGCTCCACCCATGTAGGCGATTTGATCCGCGTTTTCTGCACAGGATGCCGCGGTAAGTTGTGCAGTGTTCCACTCGACTTGGCTGGCGCTGGAACCCGAGCACTCGACGTTGGTAAATGTTGTGAGTGTCATCCAAGTTTGAGGCTTTGAAGATCGATACTCCATCTTCAGCGGCGTGGCAAAGACCGTCAGCGATGTAGGCCTCCACTTGGTTGAGGACGCTGCATTCTCCCCTAGCATCGCTGAATGTCTCGACAACAAGATAAAGTGACGATGGGAATGCAGTTTGAAGTACGCCCTTGTAGTCCGATGTCGTCGTACAGGCTTGTGCGCTGTAGATGGATGACGCAGCGACTGCAGAGCACGTTGGAGTCGCTTGAGACACACAAGTTGGATCTGCAGTGAAAGTAAACTTCGAAGGGGTCGAGGAGCAAGCAGCGTCGTCGTAGAGGGCTACATAGGAGAGCGGAGACGCAACAATCGTCCCCGCGAACACGACCAGGATGGCCCAGAGAACGAAGTGGGGCTGCATCTTGTCGACCACGGAAGGAGGTCGATTCGATCGTGAACAGAGCGACCCTCGGTTTGTAGACGTTGTATAAGTTTACGTGTAAATTTACAACTTAGGAACTGTCTTCAACTCTGCAGCTGAACATTTTTGTTTTTCTTTACATGAACATATATATATATACATACAAGGATCCCCTGGGTACCGATCGGTCCTCCATCGATCTTACGTTAATCCTACAACTCCGCAAAGGATGCATTGAAGCAAGCGATCTCCTTGAGGTCGGCGTGAATCGCGGCAGCGCAGGCCATCGGCTTCTCCATAATGAGGTTGTGCGTCGTGTTCTTCATGGGCGGATGGTTCTTGTAGATCCGCGGCCAGCGCTCCTCGACGCTCGCGTAGTGCTTGAAGTCAAACAGCCACGTGTCGTCGCTACTGTGGAAGGAGACCGGGCAAGCAACTCGCGCCATTTCTTGGTCGGATGGCCACAAACGCTCTCTGCAGTAAGCCGCTGCCTCGATAGTCGGGTGACACGCCAACACGACAGTTTCCGACCCGTCCTTCTCGGGGACAATGGCTCCCTCAAGCCAGCACGCGAGGCTTTCGCGATCCAAAGTTGCAAGACCTTTCGACCTCGTGAAGTACTCGACGGCGGCTTCACGAGTCTCCCACCGGTGCTGTCGCTTCATGGCAAAGTTGAAGATGTACTTCTGGGTCTTGGCGTCACGAGTGCCAGGCTCCTCCACGACCGGCTCGAAGAGCACCAGGCCAGCAAAAGTGCCGGGGCGCTTCACTTCGACATTCCAGAGCGCCGTCGCCCCCGCCGAGTGTTCGACGCCGACAATGGGGCACTCTCCAAACTCACTCCGAAGTCGGAGGACTTCTCGGCGGAGGGTCTCAGTGTTCAGCGTCACGAACTTGCTCGCCGGGTGCTCCACCGTGCACGCAGCTTCATCGACAACCGCACACACGCTCTTGGATCCGTGATACGGCAGATCAATGGCCACAAACTCCGTATCGGGCAGGCGATGCAAGAGCGGCATCTCCTTGAGGTGGCGCTGGATCGGCCTTCAGATCTCCTTGCAGAAGTTGGTCCCATGCACGAAAAGCAGGATCGGGGTGATAGTTGACGGCGTCGCCATGCTCTTGGTAGCTGTGTGAAGGGAGGGGAATTCCAGACTGCTGCTCCAGCTTACCATCGACCCCATCAATGGACCGGGGTCTTCCATCCCAATGTCACCGAGAGATGGCGTGAGTCCCCCATGACGTCAATTCTTGCGAATCCCCATGTGGCCCACGGATGCCAATGCCGGGATAGTTTGGCTTGTGAGTGCCGATAGGACTCCCTGGGGGTTCAACAGTGTCGTAAACAGTCCGCTGGTATCATTTGTCGCCCCCCCCCCCCAAGCCGATGCCGAAGCTGCCTCCGGTTGTGCTGTTCGCCCATGGCGCGGGCTTCTGCAAGGAGATCTGGGCGCCGATCATCCGCCGCCTGCAGCAGTCCGCGCTGTTGTCTGACGTTAGCTTCGTGAGCGTGGATCTCCCGTTCCACGGCTCCAAGCGCGACAATAGCGTCGCCGCCCAAGTCGACGAGAACGGACCCCACGTGACGCACCCGGCCAACAATGTCATAGCGATGGCGTCCGAGGCGCTGCTGCAAGAGGCTCAGGCGCTGGCTGCTGCTGGTCGACCGGTCGTTGGCGTCGGCCACTCCATGGGCGCGGCGGCGCTCTGGAAGGCGGAGGTGGCCAACCCCGGCACGTTCAAGGCGCTCGTGCTGTTCGAGCCCATCTACGGGCCGCCAATGCGCAGAGGCGGCCCCGACCGCCCGTACAACTTCATGGCCGACGTGACGTTGAAGCGCGAGTGGAAATGGTTCGGCCACTGCCTTGAGTCTGCTGCTTGACGTTATACTGACCGACTGTTTGCTGTCTGCAGGCCCTCGAGAGACGCCGCCAGCAGCTTCTTCAAGAACTGGAAGAGCTTCTCGTCCTGGGACCGCGAGAGTCTCGCGAGCTGGTTGGCAGGAGCCGTCGTCCCGGACGAGCACGAGGACGAGGCTGTAGTGCTGGCGTGTCACCCGACTATCGAAGCTTCAATATACTGCGGCGGTCGGCTGTGGCTTTCATCTGAGGAACAGGCCAGAACCAAGTGTCCGACAACGTTCCACAGCGGCAGCACCACGAGACTCTTCCGCCAGGAAGTGTTCCAAGCCATCGCAGCTCGTCGTCCCGAGATCTTTAAAGTGCACGCTCCTATGGCCGGCAGGTCGCACTTGATGGTGCTGGAAGACCCCGAAGCCTGCGCCGACGCCATCGTATCGGACCTCAAGGCCTTGGGCGGCTTCAACACTGCCCCCGCCCGGCTCTAGTGTAGCCATCTTGCTCTCTCGCTGCTAATTGGTTCGTAAACAGCGATTGTGTGTCAACCTCAGTCATTCACTGTCGGTCTCAGTCGGGAACTCGCCGAGCCATGGCCAAACCGGGGGCGACGCTGCTGTTCGCGCATGCCACGGGCTTCTGCCAGCAGGTGTGGGACCCGGTTATCCGCCGCCTGAAGCTCTCGCCGCAGCTGCAGGGCGCGGTGGAGCGCTATGTGACGTACGACCAGCCGTACCATGGGGTCAACCGGGATGACTTGGTGCCCGGTCGACTGTATCACAAGAACAACAACCCCAAGTCGCCCCGGGTGAAGCACCCGATGAACGACTGGCCGGAGATCAGCGCCGCCGCCGCGTGGGAGCAGGTGCTAAAGCTGCAGTCGGAAGGGGATCAACAAGGCCCGCTGATTGGCATTGGCCACTCCATGGGAGCGGCGGCGCTCTGGGCCACGGAAGCCAAACACCCCGGCACCTTCGACGGCCTGATCCTCTTTGAACCCATTTACGGAGAGGTCGACGCTTCGTACGATGGGAATGCCGACTTCTTGGTGTCGCTGACGCTGGCGCGTGAGAGTAAATGGTACGTTTAATATTGAAGGAGCCGTGTTGGAGGAGATATCTGACCCAGGACTTGTGTTGTAGGCCTTCGATGGAGGCTGCTGTGTCTCACTTTGAGAACTGGAAGAACTTTTCGACGTGGGACCGCGAGACTTTAGCAGGTTGGATCAAGGGTGCGGTGGTGTACGACGAGAAGCAACAGGCTGCGGTGCTGGCGTGTAACCCGCTCATCGAAGCGTCAGTGTACGCTGGTTCTCGGTTGTGTTTGACTGAGAGCGAGCTCGCTGCACCTCGTTGCCCGGTCAGTTTCCACAGTGGAGACCGCACCAAGCTCTTTGACCGCAGCGTGTTCGACGACTTTGTTGCTAAGCACCCGGACGTGTACACCAGCCACCCTCCGCTGTCCAACACGTCGCACCTGATGGTCTTTGAAGACCCGGATGCAACTACCGACGCCATCCTGTCGGATCTTAGGCAACTCACTCTTGCAACAGAGCCTCTGGAGGCCCACTATAAGTTGGACCTCCAGAGGCTCTAGGTGACCTTTAGCGGTGTCCGCGCAGTACAGGCTGCTAATTTTTGTGAATAGACTTTAGCACACACGACTCAAGAGCTTTGGCCTTTGCCATGCCCCAGATGCTAGGCAACATGTATTATTATATAATAGTACCTGCCTTCAGACGAATACTACTTACGAAATACAGTTGTGATGGCTAATACGCTGACGGTCGAATATGACGAGGGTCAGCTTGCACGAATGGATGAATTCAAGCGAGCTTAGATACTACTTCGACGCATGTTTGTCTGCAAGCGCCTCCATCTCGAATAGCCATCGTGATGAGGAATGCACCCAGCTGATTTGTTGATCCATATAGCTGTCACGTGGCTGTTGAATGTCTTGAGCACTTGAGTGTAAATCCACAACTGAGTTTGAATTAGCTGCCGGAAGGTTTATCTACGCTCTTCGCTCTCCTGGATGTCTTCGTAGTTTACTTCAGCATCAACATCAAGCATGTGCCAAGGCTTCTCACCTGAAGCCTGGTAAACGTCAAACATGCAGCCGTGCTGCTGTTCTCGGAGAGTAGCACGAGCGTTCTAAGCAGCACGTCACTGCGGCTGCTCACAATAGCGGGCTCGCTTTTGACCGCTACTGATAGCAGTTTCTGTGAACCGCTTCTCGAGGATGCCTACTGCTGCAACAGCTTCTCAAGAAGAAGAAGAAGATGGTCTATTGTCCCTTTAGTTCTAAGTTGCTGCCTATAGAGAGCGTACCAGGCAAAAAGAACCTGGCTCTCTGAACTTGCGAACAGGAAATAGCCTTCTGGTTTCTTTCCTTCCTTCCGAGATCTCTTCTTCCTGTCCTTGCGCTTGTCGACGACTTCCTAACCACCGGCGGGGCACAACGAGGTGGGTATTGTGTGAAGTCAGCATTGCTAGAAACTGCGAAATAACGCATCAGTAAAAGTTACTCATTAAGTATCAGTGATAACTTATGTTGGAGTTGGTCTTCTCGACCAATTAGATCGCTTCAAATGTATTGTCTTTTTTAGATTTGACTTTGGTGTAGCCACTTTCGCTTAAGTACGATAGAGAATCCTCCCCGTCAGTTGAGAATCTGCCAAGTCAAGGAAAGATGCTCCTCACTTACTGGATCATCGGAGCTTGGGATGTATACACCACACCTTCTACGAGCCCTGGGGAGAGCCGGGCTCCTGGGCTCTTGGGTGAACCCAAAAAGTCGCGAGCTCGGGCTCCTGGGCTCTTGAGTTCAATAGGTTAAGTGAAAGGAGCCCTCCAGAACTGTGAGCTCTCGTTAAGGGCCCCCCCTCACCTGTGTTAAATATCTCGCTGATGATTGGCCGTCATTGAAGTATCTCCAGGTTCTAACCTGAAAAGGCATAGGAAAGAGGGCTTCTCCTTGAGGGGAAGGAAGGACTATCGGCGACGCTGGGGTGGCCACGGAGCGGCTGTACACATATGAGCGGCGCGAGATCTTCTAGTGTGGCGATCTTTGAGCTCGATCTTCTAGCGTGGCGCATCGATCACGCGAAGTTGCTCGCCTTAAGTCTAGGTAAAAGTGGCCAATCAGATATTACTATGAAGAGCCCTTCATAGATTTGAAGCTAAATTTGGGGAGCCCTGGAGGGGAGCCAATGGGGAGCCCGAACCAGGGCTCCTTGATCTCGTACTTACCATGAGGGAGCCTATTTTGTGCGACTTTTGGCTCTCGTTTTAGGGGGAGCCCACTTTTGATGTAGACGGGCTCGGGCTCGTAGAAGGTGTGGTATACACTATCCTCATCGACGAGCGGATGCATGTGGCTATCCTGAAGAAAGCGATCAAGGACAACGACCCGCTTGCAATCCAATGTAGCGCTGCGGACCTGCAGATCTTCCTGGCCAAGACAAGGGAAGGCGTGTGGCTGACGGCAGACGACGTGATGGGCGATGTGCGCGATATCAGTGGCATGAAAGAGCCGAACGTCGGGAACGCGACACTCCGCGCGTGCAGCTTATCGGAGGAGAGCACGCGGGTCGAAGTATCAGATGAGGACCTTGTAGCAGGGAAGGGCCCTGTGCACGTGGTGGTGAAGATCCCATCGGTGCAGCAGCCCCAGTCAAGTCTAGCGCAGCCGCAAGCTGCCCCAAAGCCGCAATGGAAACCTGTGTACGAGACTCTGGTGTCATTGCAGAATGAGACGCTGTATTTTGTCGACCGGAAGCAGGCTGTGAAACAGCTCTGTGAAGTTCACAAGTCGGTGTACATCGGCGCCAACTTCAACCGCCGAGCAGACGCGTGGCCCATAGCTCTTGCGGATAACGAGCTCGGGATCGGGAAAAGCGAATTTGCGAGGCAATACATTCGATGCTGTCGCGAGCAGTGGCCCGAGGGAGTGCTCGCTCTTCAAACCTTTAAAAGGTCATTGGGGGCTTGCAGAACGATCGTGGTGGACATCGACTACGCTGTTTTCGTCAATGCTTGGGATGGCGATGCTAAAACGTTGGAGAAAGCTTTGTATCGAGTCATTAACGCAGTGCTAGCAAGGGCTGTGATTGACGAGTTGGAGCTGCCCGACGGAGCCGAGCTGCCTAATTACCTTTGCGCGCCAGAGTCGGTCGACGCTCGGACGTTTGTTCATTGTTTGGTTAGAGATCTTGGACCTGTGTTCATCGTTTTGGACGAGATTGGTCGAGGGTTTGAAAATATTCGATCGGGGTGTGCTGATATGGCGGAGGAAGAGGCTTCGCGAAACTTGTTTTTGGACTTCTGCTCGTCCGTGTTGAGCACCTGGATGAGCACGCGTCACGTCTACTTCTTGTTGGTCGGCTATGCGCCATTCCTGCGGAATGTGGGGGAGCGGAAAGACGACAGGCCTCACAGCTCCAGTAAGCAAAGGTTCATTCGCCTGAACTTGCAGCTGATTCGTCCCAAGAAAATCGAGCAGATTATCCGGCACACGTGGGTCGACGATTCGAGCACTATGACTCTACAGCAACGATGGGGGCTGCAATCGAAGAAGGATGTAGCCAAAGCTGCTACGAAGATGTACGAGAAAACCTGTGGCCATCCACGCACAATGATCCAGATGTTCATCCTTCACGAGTCGTACAAGGCTTTTCGCGCTGCTAGCGTGAACCGTTTTGACTCAGAAGAAGGTCAAAAGGAGTGGGTAAAGATTTTCCGCGAGCTGCGCTATTGGCAAAAGACTCTGGACGGCCTGAAACCACAACTTCTTGAAAACAAAGTGATCGACTTGAGCGACGACTCTAAATGGCCGCACCTTCCGAAGTCCCCGCAGAAAAAGATTTCGTTTGCCATCATCATGGAACGCTGTCACTTACGGTGGGCAGGCACGGTAAAAAAAGCCCGGATCTACGCGCTTCCAAGAATTCTGACTGCGATCGTCAGCATCGTTCAGCCGCTGCGCCTGTGCATCAGAACCATTGACCCTCTCATCGACGATGTCACACTAGCGTACGCGACCGTGTTTGAGTGGGCGTGCCTCAAGCGGTTCCAAGAGCTTTTCTCGGAGCCAAGTGAACCGCACACCGTGCTGAAAAACTTTTTCGGTACGGACACGGAGTTTGACAAGTGGGGCGAGGTCCACTTTCCGAGTGATCATGTGGATTTACCGAAGATCACAAAAGCGACGACTTGGTTCGTAAGTTGCGCTCTTCAATGTTGCTTGCCATCTTGTCTCTGATCTTAGCAATGCGCTGCGAATCCGACAGGGAACTTGGGTACCGTTCTCGTAGCATATTGAGAGTCTGAGAAAAGTAGCCTAGCGCCGTAGATTTAGCCAACAATCCATCTCCCGAACGTGCTCTGTTGCTCTTTTTAGTTTGGAGAAAAATAGCGAACGCTGTTAGCAAGGAATAAAAATTCTGGGTAGGCAGGCTAGGTCCCTTGGTCACTTGAGCAGTGCATCGTATCTAGCGTTGTCGGAGTTAGCGCAGCCGACTCGAGAAACTCTGCAAAGTATTTCTCAGTTGCTTGTTCTTGACCCATTGTCCCCGCAGGCGTGTCTAGCCCTCGCGCAGCGCGCCGCATGATGGCGGTTGCTCTTCCAGATGCGTTAACTGTGAGAATGAGAGTGACGGCAGCTAGACACCGCAGTTGTAGCTATTCATAGCGTAGTGCCAGGCTGAACTACAGAGCACTTATTCGATAACCAAACTTTGTACTTGGTTTCAGTATGGTTTATTTCACTGTAAGAAATTCATACTACTCTGCTAGTAGCCGTTCTCGTCAATACTTAAAGTACTCATTAACAACTTGACTGTGTGGTACAGTTCAGCTCGACTGCGAATCTACAACTACCAGGCGTCGAGGTGATGCATTTCCCACAAATCCTACTGTATCAATGTGCTATCCCTTCCCTACATGCACTTCTGCACTTTCCGTCTACATGCACAGATCTGTATTCCAGCCCTATTCGAATGCAGCAGCCCCCTCCAAAACCCACCATCTTGAAAGCAAATCAGGGAACGTTTCGTGTTTGGAAGAGGTTTCTTACTGAATCAGTGTCGTCAAACGGGCACGATTGATGACTACGTGGCTCGGTTTCGGCGTCTTATCGCTAGGGTGCGTGACATGAGCCAGCTGGACCAAATCGATCGTTTCTGCGATGGTCTTAAGGCGGAGACTCGGAAGGAAGTCAGCTATCGTCGCTGTTCGACTCTGTCGCAAGCTATTGAGCAGGCCCAGGCTTACGAGCGTACCCATTTCGGCAGTGCTCAAGGTTCGCCATGCGCTAGAGCGGTGCGATCCGATCTACCTGCGGACGAAGAGGGCCCGACTCCCCGGTGGACTCACGCAACGTGTCAACAGACACCTGGGCCCCAGCAGCCCCGACACGCCACCACGGCACGCTCGACCGCACGCCCGGCGGCACGCACCCGACTCTTCGACACAGCGGGCGGCCCCGCTCACTATTCCTACCTCCTATACTGGGGGCAGCTCGCGTCTCCACCCGCGGTACTACAGCAACGCATTGCCTCACCACGACCTCAGGAATGGAAACCGATCAACTAGGAATAGTTTAGGGTAACTCACTTAGACGTCAAAGTGCCAGCTTCCAGCAGGCTCCGAAATAAGGGCCTAAATATACGCCACCAGGTCAAGTACCTGGGGCCTTCTCTCTCTACAGCAACGCATTGACCCAACCTTTTCGGCTGTTGGTCTGCTGCTCGGCGGCACCGTCGTTCTCGGCAACCCACCATCGGACAACAACACGCCCACGCTGCTGAGTTGCTCCACGGTTACGCCTGCAAGGACCCAGCTTCCTACCACGCTCGGCAACAACCAACACCGGCTGCTCGTCCACACCCGGGGCCAAGTAGCGCAAGATCATCAGTTCGAGCATGGGGGGCGTCAACTGCTAGCTGTACCGCAACGGGCACGTTATCCATGCACTACATGCTCTCTCTAGTTCTCACTGCTATCTCGTGCTACTAACGTTATGCGTGTGCTCGGACAGTTGGGCCAGCAGCTCGTTCCCGATCACCTCAGCGAATTATTCGGGGGTAGCCCCAACTCGCACTCCCTCCGTGAGCTTGATGGGGCTCGCCTTCAATAATCCAGAACGACTGCTGACCTCCCAACGTGCTTTAGTATGCTCAAAGGAAAGTCGATTTTTAAGCCTTTTGCGGCAAACCGGTCCAAAATGGCACGTTTGGATGCCTGCCCGTTTTGAGTTTGTCACCACCCTGAAGGCTGCGACGAGTTTCGTAAATTACTAATCTAGACATTGGCGGAAATGCCGTACTCACTTGTCAAGCGAAGTAGACTACGATGCATCCTCGGGCGGATCCTACAGCCATGCGAGCAACAAACGCCGTATAGAAGAGGGACTAAGGTAGATGCAGTTGTCGATGCAGAATATCTTACATTCTTTGAGCAAGTAACAAGGAGAACACGGCGCCCAGCGTAACGCTGTAGTGTGGAACTTGCCCAATGAGTAAACTTACACAGGTGCTTACTCTATACTCACTCGTCAATCTGCGTCGTGGAGCTCAAGTCGCCTGGAGGACCAATCAGCGACGACGGCTCCCTGGGGGAGCCAGTCGTTCCTTGCGACCGGAGCTCTAATGGACGGCGTGCACCTGGCCAGCGTGCTTGCATGCCTGGTCGGGCAGCTTGAGGGTGACGCCTCGGACCAAGCTGGTGTCTGCATCGCTGCGAGCGGTGATTTATTGCGGCGACTTCGTCGTCAGCCGGAAGGTGGGGCTGTGGGGGCCCACGGCAGTCTACATGTAGATTGCCGCGCCGTTTCTCGTTAGATATCAGGCCGCCGTGGGCCCGCCTGGAAGTCATTGTCTACATGTATTTGCAGGCTTAACACTGATATGGCAGGTCACCGGATCGGTGGGTGTGGGGCGCGAGGACGAGATGCCACCTCGCGTGTTATCCCACCCACGTCACTATATCTCGCAGGCCGACGACCTGAGGCGCCGAGCAATTAGTCACCGAGCGCGCGGACGGACGCCACCGCGCACCAGCTCCTCAAGTCAAGATAGCTCGCGGAATGACGACCCCTGGCGCCGAGCAACGCGTCAACGGGGTGCGAGAGTGGACGGATCTCGCTTCCAGCCCCCACCACCTCAAACGAGTCAGCGTGGGCTGTGCCACGCTGGTGATCAAGTGCGCGCTTCACAGTGACCTCTGCCGGCCAGACGTCAGCCCGTAGAGCCCCCACAAGACACCTACTTCCCACTGTAGAATAGCACACAGACAGCGGAGCACGGATGACGGAAAGCGGGGAGTTACGGACGGAGCAAAGAGGACGGAGCGAAGAGAACGGAGCGAAGAGAACGAACGGTGCTGAGGAGGCTTGTTGTTTAGCAGGTAAATTGCAGAGTGAGCTTAATACACGGGACATCTACTTCCACTGGCACCCTCGTAGCAGAGACCTCGTGGGGGAGGGGGGTAGCACGGTCAGGATGGGCTGCAATTCGTCGATACTGAGCTCTCTGCCAATGTCTCGTGATGCACAGCGGCGTGGCGAAGCTTGACTTGCTGGCAGCAAGCTTACGGGGCACTCGTCGACTCGTGACGGACGGTGAGTCTCCGAAGGAGGCCATCGATTTGCCTTGCAGGCGATGACAGTCGTTGACACGGCAGCTACATTACATTCTCCACCCCAGAAGCTTGACCCGATGAGGTCGAACGAAGGTTGTAGCGTGAGCTGCGTGTTGGGGCTTGGCGTTGGCGGTCCCTACGAGCGACTGGGTTTGTCTGTGCTGTTGGCCTCCGCTGCAGGTCCGCAAGTAGGCCATTCCAGTGCGCCAGTATATTGCTTTCCGGTTCCCAGGACTGTTGCGAAGCTGGCTCGTCAAGCCAATCGACCAGAAACTCTCGACGGCCATGGTGCTTACGTTGCTTCACCAGTTTGTTCACAATGTGGACTCGCTGACCAGCCTCGTCGAAGAGGAAATCTGCGGCTTGATAAATCTTGCGACCGATCAAATGAGTAGGCGTTCCTGGTGATTTCTTGAACCGCTCGACGTTGAATACGAAATGAAGCTGAGACATTGACGCCGGTAGCTGCAGCTCGAACGTAGTGGCCGAAAGCCTACGGCAAATCCGAAATGGTCCGATGTACCGGGGCAGCAGCTTGTTCTCCACGTCTCCTTCTACTACGTGGTGCTTTGTCAAGTGCGATGCATCGAGAAATACCCACTCGTCAACCTTGTACTCCACTTCCTTCCTGCCTTGATCATAATATTTCTTTTGCCGCTCCTGGGACGCAAGTTCTCTCGCATATGTTAAATGATGCGATGCCACTCCGACCAAAAGATACTCCCCGCAGACGTCGGTGCTGCCGACGGGACAGGTGGCTGGCGAGGAAGCTGCCCGTGTCGAGCTGGAAATGCGAGTATCCGGAACTGGCCGACACCAAGGTTGCGTGGGCAAACTCCACCAATGGCAACTTAAAGAACCAGTCTGCGCCATAGTGACTGGTGACACACCGTAGACTGTCTTCTAGCGTCCGAATCTGCCGCTCACTTTGCCCGTCCGCCTGCGCGCGGTAAGCGACGGTCATGGAGACCTTGATACCGGTCAACTCCATCAACGCCGTCCAGAACTCCGATGTAAACTTGGGGTCCCTGCCCGACATGATCACACGCGGGAATCCATACTGGCGGAAGCAGTGACGAAACATAAGTTCTGCCACCGTAGCTGCGTCGGCTGTCTTAGTCGTGGGTATGTAGCACGGACGCTTGGTAAGCTTGCACACCACGATTTGGATGGCATCACACCCGTTGGAGGCTGGTAGTTGCGTTAAGAAATCCGTCGTGATGACTTCCCATGCGGCATGGGCCATGCCACTCGAGGAGCTGATATCGGGCGAAGTAAGCCTTGGCGACGTCTCCCGGTCTTATTGCAAAGACACATCTCACACGTCGTCACATATTCACATACTGATGAACCCAGAAGTACCATTGTCGGATAGCGATACAAGTGCGAAGTACACCTGGGTGTGCAGCAACCGCAGCATCATGGAAATCGTGATACACCTTCAGTAGTACGGCCTTCACTCTCGGCAGGCAGACTGGCTTCACTCTATCGCGCGTCTTAAACTGCATCAACCCGGCCGTGTTCAGTTCAAATCTCGCCACGGTCTGACCTTGGGACAAACGTTTCTAGTCGGCTTTGAGAGTCGGATCGCTTGAGTATGCAGCAGGGCGAAAAGAATTGACGACGTGTTAGATCTTGGTGTCGGGCTGACGTTGGTGTTTCTAGAGTGCTGTCTGGTAGCTGCCGCAAAGGTGTAATCCCCACACATCACCGCAAGATCTCGGGTTACCATCGACGTGTCGTGGCGTTCTGCTGTCCGGGACAAAGCGTCAGCGACGACGTTTGCTGCACCTGCGCGGTGTAGGACTTCGAACCGGAACTCCGAAAGGTACCCCAACCACCGCAACAACTTGGTCGACAACTTTTTGCGCGATGGGGCCAAAATGTACCGGCACGCAATGTTGTCCATGAACAGACGAAACGGAGCATTGATTAAGTACACCCTCCAGACCTCAAAACACAGCTTGATAGCGAGCATCTCCTGTTCCACTGCCGACCAACGCCGCTCGGTGGGGATCAACTTCTTGGAAAAGAAGGCCACTGGCAAGTCATGTCCATTCTTCATCTGGGAGAGCACGCCACCAACGCCAACACCAGAAGCATCCGTGGTGACAATGAACGGGAGAGCAAAGTTGGGTAGCTGCAGGACGGGCGCTTGAGTCAGTGCAGCTTTGACGACGTAGAACGAGTGCTCTTGCGACTGCTCCCATCGCCATGTCACCTGGTCCTTCAAGAGATCACTGAGGGGCGCGAGCAGTGTGGCAAAATCCGCAATGAACCTTCGGTAATAGCCCACAAGACCCAAAAATCGCTGTAATTCTCTTCGATTGGTAGGGACCGGCCACGCCGTTACAGCTTCCACCTTACGCGGGTCCACGTGAAGTCCGTGCGAACTGATCACATGGCCTAAGAAGGCTACTTCGGTCTGCAGGAAAACACACTTCTCCAGTCGGGCGTAGAGTCGGTTTGAGCGGAGCTCTGTCAGGACAGCTTCCAGGTGTTGCAAGTGGAGCTCGGCGGTTGCACTGAAGATGCCGATATCATTTAAATACACCACCACAAATGATCCGAATTTAGCGCCACCAAAACTCGATGCCATCAGCCGGGTCCAAGTGCCCGGCATCCCCGCTAGTCCCATAGGAGCAACCAACCATTCATACTCGTCCTGCAAAGTCTGGAAAGCTGTCAAATGGCGAGAGGACGGGCCCATGCGCAGCTGGTGATAATCAAACGCTAAATCAATTGTTGTGAGGACGCGTGCACCCTCCATTTTGTCGAATAAATCGTCAATCCGCGGAAGAGGGATCTTTGGCACTTCTGTCTGCGTGTTGTCATGTCGATAGTCGATCACCCAGCGCACCGGCGCTTCTGGATCTCCACTGCGAATCCACTTAGCCCGCGTCGGAGCCTTCCTTGGCGTGGGGTCTTTCTTCGGTACAGCGAAAATGTTTGAGACCCACGGAGAGTTACTCACTCGCACCCAGTTCCGCTCCAGCATGGAGTTCACAAACGCTTGGAGTGCTTGTTGCTCAACGGGCGACAGTCGATACGGGGCCCACGCGCGCCCGGCTTGAGCGTGATCTCATGCTCGATATCGCGATTCGGGGGCAGCTCGTTCGGAAGCCGTTCGGGAAAGACGTCCGCAAAACGCGCTAGCAATGGCTGTACGCGTTCATCCACTGGGCGCTGGCAGTTTGACGTAATGCGAAGCATAAAAAATCTCCACATAGTGACCGGCGACTAGTCGCTGTCGAAACTCCTCTGTGATAATTGGCTGTAATTCGTCCCGAACCGCAGTAATCGACCGTTGCTGCCAATCAATCACCTGGTTGGACTTGCGTAGCCATTCCTGGCCCAAAATCCCGTCATAGTCGTGGCTGATTGGCCACTCCATGTAACGAACAGACGGAAATCAAACTCGACCGTTGCCGAAACATCAGCTGTTGCCGTGGGCGGGGACAGCTGACCGTCAAATCCTTTCACTTGAACGGTTCTCGGAGTCTTATTGCCTGCCACCACACCGGGCTTGAGGATGTTGTGCGTTGCGCCCGAGTCGATTAGTAGGCGAACCGCGTGCCCATCCACGGTGGTGTTTTGAATGATCAAGCTAGCCGATGACTGGCCGGAAGTCGCAGCATGGACTCCCACCGTACTAATGTCGACCGGATAACACGCCGGATGCTCGACTTCAGTCACGTCACGGCTGGCTACAACAACAGGTTCTTCGGAATGCAGCAGATCGTTTTCCACCCGGACTACGGCTGCATACACCTCATTGCGAGCAGACTTCGCCTCACCACGACGTCGCTGGCGGACCGGACAGCGGTTGATGCTGTGCCCTTTCCGCTTGCAGTAGAAACAGAGCCCCAGACGGCGGCCTGCGCCCGACGGTGCAAACTCTTGACTGTCCCAGTCAAACTACACTACTGCCACGTTCGGCTGGGGACAAAACATGTACCGGTTGCCCGGTCCAAGAAAACCGCCCGCTTGAATGGCATACTAAACCTACTGGTGACCGCGCGCGGCTTGGTGTGCGTGTGCATCTTGGTGTCCACGTGCGCCTTGGTGTCCGCGTGCGGCTCGCCGTCCACGGTCACCTCGTCCTTCTTCAACGTGGCTTTATCCTTCCATCGGAAAACATAACAGTAGCGCGTCTCGAGTCCTCTTTCGAGGTCTCTTCGCGCATGAGATCTTTCACCCTACTGCGAACTAGGGCTACGCTTAGGCTGGGATAGCATTTCACGCGAGCAGCAAGGGTCTTACCACAGTAGTAGTATGGCTATCAAGGCGCGTGAGCGCAATCCCAAAGGTTAACTATCCGCCGCCTCTTTTGTCTAGCAAGTGAGAAGGAGAGCTATCAGCTTCATAGACGATAAACCTGGACCATTATAAGCTCTACTAGTATGTATTATCCTGGGGGGCAGCTAGAAGAGCTGTATGGACAGCCTCACACAGATTAATTCGTCGAAAAAAGTTGCTTGTACCTCAGGCAACATTTAAACAACATCTCGCCACACCATACTCACACAATCGTACGCCATACCTACACAAATATAGCCATATTGACATCCCGACCGCTACCATACAAAGTCAATTGACAATGAAATGAGGACAGCGTTAGCGACAAGAGAATGCAGGATGACCAATCAGCCTACAACTACACTGTATTCCATAGTTCCTAGTTACTGGCGGATAACTGAGGATGTCTTACGTCCACGCAGCTGAGCTCTTGGCCTACAAATTAAACCTGTCCGCCTGGATCTCGGGCAGCCTCGCTGGCATTACACCTTTTCAGCTTCAAAATGGCAAATTGCTAGTTCAAAATGACAAAACGTAAGTTCAAACTGTCACGAATAGAGACAGGACCGTCTTACAATCTTATACGAGCACAATTGGCTGATACAGCTCACTGTCAGCCAATAGATATTCGACACTCTGTATTTCTATATATCCCACTATTACAAACAGGTCTAGGTATCGGTTTACAAAGTATTGTCGTTTTGATTTTACATTTTGACGGATTGAATTTTCTTTTTGCCATTTTGAAGTTGAAAAGGTGTACTTCATAGGCTCCATATAAAAAATGGCGCTGCAAACGCTTACGTTCTTAGCTCTTGGCCTACAAACCAATCTGTCCGGTAGGCAGCTTCGCCGGCAGTAGATAGTTGGCTCCATATAAAAAAAGGAAAATTCCGGAATATGACTCAAAATGAAATTTTGTGCAAAAGGTGATACAAGGCTTTGTGCCAAGCGCATTTGGCCACCGATAGCGGCCAGCACCTGAATGCCATGCACATCGCTGAATGCACCAATTGTGTCAACGCGAAGGCGGTGCCGGTGTAGGCATCGCCCTCTGCTGATAGTTGTTGTGGTGGAGTACGGTCGCCTTCTGTATCGCTTAAGCGACACTGCCCACACTGCATAAAGCATCACCGACGGCTTGGATGCCTTACTTCCCATGTCGCCGCTGGAGGCAACAATGTCGTGGCCCAATGCCCTAGCAAATGCTGCTGAACCTGAAATATGTGCTCTCGACACAAATCCTTCTATCACCTTTTGCACAAATTTTATTATTGAGTCACCTTCCTGAAATTTCCCTAAGAAAAATGATGGTAGGCGCTGCAAATGCGGGGCTATGCCCCTCATTTGCTACTTGCATGTGAACATAGTACGTAACCACTGTTTGGTACTGCTATTGCATGTATTGATGGTTGTTGTTTTGGATTTGGCTTAGCTTTGTACTGGCGCCAAAACACGGCGCCAAAACACTCGACCACTCAGTAGGCGAAGTATTAGCACAAGACTTGGCTACTTCGTAGCCAAAGAAGACATCTATTAGTTTCTTCAAAGTGTTCCAGTATGAAAGATATAGTTGTACTCGAGTTGGTAAAATCGAGCTAACGTTAGATACGACCGAGCAGACTTTTTGGAATTTAAAGCAGTCCTCCCAGCCTAACGCAACGCACCCTTGTAAAACCATGGTTTCTTTCGTATTCTATATTAATTGTTTTTGCACTCGGCAATTATCTGTGAGCCACGATTTCTAGTCGCCAAGATGCGCGCCGTATACACCCTCCTAGCTGCAATATTATCTAACCTAGCAGCCGTGGTGACAAAAACATTAGGATCCGCGGTTTTCGAGTGAGTCAGCAATGTTGTCGCACCAAATAATCTGAAATTTAGGGGCTCATAACAGCCTGCAGTACCTACCGGACTGAGCTCAACCTTTAGATCTTTCTTGTAATCAATGAAAGCCCAAAGGCTTCTCATGATAACGTAGAGCCTCCACTACAGACAGGGATGTTAAGAGTTCTTTTATTGAGTTTTCTTTAATGTTCTTTTATATTAAAAGAAGAAGTTGCACCACAGCCATTTTTTCCTTTTATTCTGGGGTTACAAATATTACTCGTTTTAAGTTTGTCAAGCTGTAACTCGGTAAAACTAGCTTCACCACCGCGTCATAAGACTGCCTCGAAAAGCTAACGCAAAGTCCTTACGTTTAACAGGTCATTCGAGGACCTTCACCACCACCATCTGGTAGATTTATACTGTTCATGGCACATAATAAAAGAAAATAAAGAAGATTTCTTCTTTTAATGGCCAAGAAAAAAGAAAATTTTCACTTCAAAAAAATCGTTCTTTTAATATCCCTGACTACAGACCGACGTCCCCGCCCTCCAATACATTCATCAATGACCATGATCATGATTATGTTTTGTAGTTAAGTGGAGAGAAGCAAAATCAGAGTCTCAGTTTAACCCTTCCAGGTCATAGAATCGATAAATAATAGCAACCCTAGTTGGTCTGCATGATGGAGTCTTCATTCTCAGCAACGACTCTATCGCTAGCTTAATCCGGGGGGGGGGGGGTTGCACCGTATCCAGCAAACATTCCAGAATTTGACGGGTCGCGAGCAAGTGTCTGCCAAGGGTCGCCTCCAAGGATCTCCGGGCCCTTGGCCTTCCTGGGGGGAATCCTCCCTAGGGAGCCCAGGAAGGAGCATGGCGGCTGCAGCGACGGCTTGCGCGTGACCATGGCCGACGACGGGAGTCGGCACAGGAGCAGCTCGCGCACGACGACGGCGATGGCGCTCTAAGAGGGCGGCGACTCTATGGGTCGTTGTCACGGTGGTGGGAGGCCCAGTCTTCGACCACTCTTTCAAGCTCGCGGCAGGCGACCGCGGTTCAAGCACTCAAGCCACGCCTTCACGGAGGCATTTGGGCGGTGTCCTTCGGGATGCTGCCGTCATCCGATGTTGTTAAAGCCTAGGCTCACGCATCCTTCAGCACGCGCCGGACGAACGCGATCAACGCTCAAGTCAAGTCTCCATGGGACAGCGGCCGACGGCCGCACAACAGGAGGTGCAGGGCCCCTGTCCTATATCTGCCGACCTCGTGGGTGGCGAGTACGATCCACCTGACCTCGCACCAGACTCTGCTCCAGAGAGCCCCCTCCCTAGTGACGCTTTGCACTGGTGAGTCCCCCGGTCTTTAGTAGTCGTTAGCGATCGTATTAGGTAAGTGACAATAATGATCCTCAATTCAAAAACAAAAACAAAAAACGTATCCAGCAATACAACAAATAGCTCCTAGTTGTGGCAACGGGTTCGTTTCCTGGAATGTTGGTCGCTGGGACCAAAAATTATTTACCTACATTCCTCGCAGCCGCTCACTACCGATATAATAGATACGAAGACCGAGCCGAGCTACGTCACTACCAGGAGCTCTCCTGTAGATCGACGAGCTTCACAGAGTGCATACAACAGAGTACCTGGGTCGTTTGGTTGGTTTCCGATTCGCCTAAGACGTCGAAGAAGTTGCAAGGCTAAAACGGAAACCCCTCGGTTTCCCGATCACGGAGGAAGAAGTATCCATAGTCTGTTCGTGCTTAGATTTCCTTCCTAGCTAAACCCACCACGCCACGCCCTGAGGCGGTCAAACACAACTACATTTTCCTCACGAAGTGATTGTTGGAAATCCTCCCTGGGGAACGTCGCAGTTCGTACAAGCCGCCTCTACAGCGGCAACCTATGTTTTATGTGTTATACACAACGATGTGGCGCACCTTAGAAAAGCTTTAGATTTTAGAAACCTACCGGAAAAGTTCAATTGAAGTTGAAGATAACGGTTGAAGTTCATACAAAACTCATACTGAACTCAAGTGACTCAAGCGACCCCGCAGTGCTGCAAGGCCCCCGTAAATAGGGCTCGGACTCCATTGGCGCAAAGGCGCATGGTGTCAACTTGAACAGACGCACAGTGGATACTTCGCGACCCTTCGCGAAAAATCGCAGTACCGTTAATTTGCGTGTATTTTCATTTCTAATAGCTTCTTCACACAATATTGTTCCAGCCCTAAACTTACTCGAGAGAAATACCGTGGATTGCTGAAAAGGCTACACATTAGGAATTAACTGAGATCTGGGAGAATTTGGCCACATTCACAAACCCGACGCTGTCCCTTGTGAGTTTTACGGACCTGTTCCGCCGAGCTCCTTCTTACAAAACCCAAATGAGCTGTACACCAACTACACATAATACGGTGTTGCCACTACCCGTTTTGTTGATAAACGTTTTGATGACAAAAAAACTCTAAATATACGTTTCTACAGCCCGGAAAAGCGCTTGTGCTTTCACATGTCCTGAAAGAATTTCCCCGCTACACTCGGAAATCACAAAATGCCGCGGATGAAACTCCAGTCCATTTCGAGCTCAACCGCCGCTACGATCGCATCGTAGTGCACTTCCAAATTCGTCGCTGATCCCTAACATGGCGGCGTTGCCTCCGCTCGCAGGCCGAAGCTATGAACTGCGTGATCCTACGCTGGAAGAGCTGTATACAGGCCCCGCGCGTGCGCTTCCCGATGAGATCCAACAGCTTCCAGCCGAGGACACGGCGTGCACATTCTGTGGCGTCAGCTATTTCGTGTTTGCCGAGGTGCAGACACTGCAGTCCACAGTGAAGCAGTACAAGAAAGTCTTTCGAGTGCGCGTGCTGCATTGTTTTGAGACTGAGTGAGTATCTGCACTGACGTTGCTGTTGTGTACACGTCTGTTACCAGGACTTCGTGCGGTTCATGGAGCGCGAACGCTCCGTGGCGAGAGATCTACGTCAACAGATTACCGAATTGAAGGACAGTTTTGAGGAGGTGGTAGCGACGTGCAGTGCTAGCACCAAGCAGCTCGGAGATGAGAGTGAAATCCAGCGCGCTGCAAAGCGAGAAGCATTGGACCAGCTTCAGAGAGTGCAAAGAGAACTAATGGCGTCGGAAGAAGCGTTGAGAGAGCTACAGATGTTGTCAAAACAACACGAAGAAGAGCAAAAGATGGCACATGCTCTTGTCGAGCAGAAGCTGCGCAACGAGATTTTGCACCTGTCGAGCCAAGTTGAGAGCTGCAAACTACTGTCCGAGACGCAGTTAGCAGAGTTCAAGCAGACCCAAGAGCGTGATCAGCTCCGCATTCGGGAGCTCGAGGCGAAGCTGGTGGAAAGCCAAAGCCACTGGACTGCCGCTGAGAGGCAGATGATCACCGAGCGCGACGTGTTAAAGCAAAAGCTCTTGGCGGCGAATGAACGAGTGGAGCTAGAGTCAACCTCTGCGCAGCAGCTAGAGACTCAGCTGACTGCCATTCGCGAAGAACTCGCTCGTGTCGTGTCTGCGAGTGACACAGAACGAAAAGCAAACTCGCAAATGAGCAGCGAAGTTATTCAGCTGAAATACCAGCTACAGACTCTGGAGAAGACTCGAGCCCAGCTCTACTCGGAGAACGGACGGTTCAAGGACGAGAAGTACAAACTGGAAGACGAAATCAAGGCTCTGCGTGTTCGCGCGGACCAATTGCAGGGCCAGCTAAGCGTCAGTACGTCGTCCACGGTGAAGGTGAAGGCTGACTATGCTCGGGATCTGGAGAAGCTTCGTAGTGAGCATGGAGTGGAAATTAACCGACTGCAACGGGATCACGGACGAGCGATTGAAGAGCTCAAGGCGAGTCAAAACACCTACCTCGAGTACCTCAAGAAAGAAACTGCGGAGCTTCAGACGCAAGGAGAAGAAACATCTCGCCAGGCGATTCTGACGCTAGAAGAGAGAGTAAGATGGATGTACTGATGAGAATTTCACGAGTTTGTTGACACATTTTGAATCTGTTATTGTGTGAATAGCTCAGCGACGCAGAGCGCAGAGCGAGCGAGTGGAAAGACCGAGCATTACAAAACGCCAGCGAGCGAGAGGTATATAGTTCTTGAAGCATTGTTTTGCATGCCGTACATAGTATATTGACCTAGTGATGGCTTCTACAGGAGGCTAAGCGCAACACCTCTCACTTCGAAAGTATGGTTCAGATGCTGCACGACAAACTCAAGTCGAGTGAGCGCGACAAGGTGAATAACAATATATATTTTCAAGCTATTTAACATACTGACCGAGTTTGTACAGCAAAAAATCTCGGATGAAGCCAAGACCACCAGCGCTTCGCTTGAGAAGAAACTGATGGCTGCTCAACGCGAACTTGATAGCGTTCGGCAAGGTACTGACCAGCAAAAAGCCCTCAGGGACAAGAATGCAGCACTTCAACAGCATACCCTTGATCTTCAGAGTCAACTCGGAGAACTACGAGAACAACTCGCTAGAGCGCAACCTCAAGCTGCGTGGCAAAACGATCCAGCAAACGGCAGCAAAGGGAGACGCGAGGAGTCCAGCAACCAGGATAGCCACGACAACGACAAGATCATCGAGCAGCTTCGGCATACACTCAAGCAGAAAGATCGCGTAAGTGAAGCGTTGTCTGCCAGCTGAGCGCGAGTCACAACGCTTGAACTCATTTACGTGTGCTTGTTTGTGCCGTCACCAGGAGATAGCGCTGCTTCAGCAGACAGTTCATCGCGAATGCATGGAGCGAACCTCGTTGCTGGAGAGGATGAGGAGCGGCAAGGTGCTTCCAGGGACGGTGGTCCCCGCAGTTTTCAATAACTCTGAGCGAGCAAGTGCGATGCAATCGGCGACTTCAAGTAGTAGTGAGGATACTAGTGGGAGTACCGATCGCGCTGAGCATGCTGCAACTGAAGAGCAGCAGCCCAAGGCATCGTTCTACGAAAAGCTCAGGCGTGCAGGTTCCAGGAAACCGAAGGCCAGAAAGTAACGCGCGCTACCTCTAGCAAGGGGATAGACCTCAAGCTTAGAAGTAGCAATCGTCATCCGTCTCCTCTTCGTCACTCTCTTGATCATCACCACTGTAGCTGCTGTCGTCTTTTATCCAGTACTTCATACTTCCCTGCATGATCCGCGCGATTCGTTCCGTCTCCGAGTCGTGGGCAAATAGAGAATGGGCAGACAAATGGTCATCCTTTTCAGATGCTTGACGACTGCACTGTGCCTTCTTTCCCCATGTGATATCCGACGATGAAAGCCAGCCTCGATTACCACTGACGCGGTAGTGATCACCTCCACCGGAGACATCAAGTGAAAAGAGTAACGGAGTACTGCTCATGTCGCGCCTGATAGTCTTGCTCTCGGCATTTCGTTCCGATCGCAGTAGTGGTGAAATCACTCTGGAAGTGTCTACGAAGTCTTGCTGCCGCAGTCCAATCGAAGATGGTATATCTTGCGCGATACTTTTATCGAGAATCAAACGCTCTGCCTTCGGAGAAATGGGGCCTCTAGAGGCCGTCGGAGTGGAACAGGTACAAGTTTTGTCACCAGTGTCCTTGATTTCAGATGAAGCAAAGCTTGCTTTAGGCGATAAGGTCCCGATGTCACCCTCTAGATCCTCGTGGCATCTAACATCCTCGGTAGATGCAGGTGGCTTCTCCAACGACTTGGCAACATACAAGTCACGCATCTCACGCAGCATTTCGTACATCAGCTCCAGTTTCTCATTTTGCAGAGCAGGAAGAGGAGTAGCTTCGTAAGCGTTTTCGCAGTCTACGGTTAGCTGCTCTGGGCTGACCAACGTGGATTTAGGGGAAGGTACGCGATCTTCTCTCCTGCCGTCGATGCCATCAACGCTATCTCCAATATCATCAGTGATGACGCTGCTCAAGTCATCACCCATTTCCATACCATCGCTGTCCTTATCAACCTCCAGACCTCCATTGTCTGCGGGTGCCTCCTCCTCGAACGGAGCTTCGCTACCAACAGCAATCGAAACGCGTGCCATCGCATCACAACCAATGTCAACAGTTGACCGTTCACCACCGGCGCTTACTTGAGACTCGTCATTCCTACGTGTATCTCCACAAACGTAGTTACCACTCACACTCGGCGAGGATTCGTTGTCTGTCTGAGCCAATTCACAGAGATCAGTCTGAACACACTTATCAGCATAGTCGACTGTACGCGCAGGGCTAGAAGGGATACACCCAGGAAGACGTTCTGTATCCATATCGGCACATCCGGCTGGCTTCTCCAATGACTTGGCAAATTGTGAGTCACGCATCTCGCGCAGCATTTCGTACACCAACTCCAGTTTCTCCTTTTGCGGAGACTCGTGAACGCTTTCGTTTTCTACGACGCGGGGAATTAGCAGCTCTGGGTGACCCACCGAGGATGTAGTCGAAGGTACGCTCCTGTCGTAGACACTATCAGAGCTATCCGCATCATCGTCAGCAAAGTCGCTTTTCGAGTCATCATGCAAGTCCATATCATCCTCGCCAACCTCCGCACAACTGCTTTGTGACGATACCTCCACCTCGTACTGAGTTTTGCTCTCATCAGCAATCGAAACGCTTGCCATTTGCATCTCATCGCAAGCAACATCAACAGTTAACCCCTCACCACCGGCGCTTATTTGAGCTTCGTCACTCCTAGGCGTATTTTCACAGACGTCGTCACCGCTCACGCTTTGCGGGGATTCGTTGACTGCTGGAGCCCAGATATTCAGTTCAGAGATTCCAACCAGAGCAGACGTATCAGCGTGTCCAACTGGTTGGGCAGGGATAGAATCAATACACTCTGGAAGGCGTTCCGTGTCCATAAAGTTCCCGACATTATCTTCCAGCGATGAGCTCTCTGCACAGTCATTTGATGCGGCATCATCAGCACTTAAACCACTCCCCATATCGCCTGTCGAATCAGCCGCCACAATGTCACTCACAGGAGTCGCCTCTTCACTCACAGCAGCCCAATTTTGAGCATCGTTGCTAGAGGAGCCGTAATCAATTTCAGGACAAGGAGATTGGGCACTCATAGGTGCAGTTTCTTCTCCCGCCTGAACTTGCTCCTCCTTAGCGAACGCCACTGCCTGTGGATCAGAGATAGATTCATCGCCGCTTACTGCATCGACAGAAACTCCACTGCGGTCCAAGCCGCCACTCGTTTGCGGGGAGATTGCTGTTGGTGATGCTACCGGGTACTTCTCGGATGATTCTTCATCTACCCTAAGCGGCGACAGCTCCATTTCTTCAATTCCAAACGAAGTTAGCGTAATCGGCTTGAAAAAGTCGTCCGTCAGCTCTAATGAACTGCCGTCTGAATCGCCATTGTAAGGGCGAGCGTCGTTGGCGCTTGCTGTGTCGTCTTTCTGGTGAGATTCACAGTCTGATTTCGAGTTGGCGATCGGTACATTCAGCACATTCAGCGCATCCACCGGGTCTTCTCCATCACGGCTGACCTTACCAGACTTTATTAGGTCAAGACCAACTTCTGCGCTCTGGTTCGCTATACCCGCTGAAGTGTCAGCCGTACGCGATGACGTATTGGTTTCGAAATCCGCTATGAAATTCTTAGCCTCAGTGCTTGTAGAATCACCCACGTACTCGACGCTGCCAAAGCAATCTGAGAGCACGATATCATCACGATCGATCGTTCGCTCAAGAGTCGACAATGGCACAGTGCTGTACAAGATTTTCAATGGTAGCACAGTCGGGAGTCGTTGCGACTCGTCATCTTCACTATCCCATTCGATCGGTACGTCCACGCTAACTGATGATGCATCCATCGTACTTCGGCGCATCGTGCTCTCAGCAACCACAGTGCGTTTGTCAACTGCTTGGTAGAGATTCAATCGCGCCTCGCCCGTGGTCACTTGACGAGACTGCGTTCCAAAAAAGCCATGTTCCACTTGAAACGAGAACACCACCTGGCTTTGAGGCCCCAGCAGCGGCAAGTGCTCATTCAGTTGAGAGCCTCGAAAGCTATGAACAAAGGAGGAGTTCAAGTTCTTGTCCACTGCATCCCACCACAATGCAAACGGAATTCCCTTTTGGTAGCGCGTGCCCCCAGTTAACACCAGATGTCCCTGCAGTTCACACCCCAACGGCGAGGGAGATTTCACACCGTGTTGGTGACGAGTGCCACCCGTGTGGCCCTCATGCAGAATTGCAGACCTCCAACTCTCGCGGATGTTAAAGCGTACTTTGCGTAAGACCACACGATGCTCGCGATCACCCAGATCACTTTCAACGACATCCGAGTTCTCAGACAAATTCTCCAACCTTTGCTCCATCCTATCATCTTGAGTGTATCTGTCCACAAAATTCACCCGCGCGGTTTCAAGGGTAGGTGCTGTCGATACGGAGTCTGATCGGCTATCCGCAGTTGACTGTACGACGCTCCACGAATCGGCGGTCGGTTCGCTTAACTCTTGCTTTGTTTGGCTATCTCGGAAGTTGCTGAGTTGCTTTCGGCAGATAGCTCCACGCGCAACTCCTTGCAGCCTGACGATGGCTCGAATCGTCGATGCCCATACAAGAAGCTGAAACACAACAACAAAATGAGAGTAAGGCGAAAAGTTAATGAACCCGCGCAGAAAGAAAACTGCATCGACTGTCATACCTGTTCTGCTGTCCCTACGCACACTCGAACCTGAAGATACCCCGCTGCATGTCCTGTAAACGGATTTTCGATGGCGAACCTGCCATCTACGCTGACAGGAGGAATAGTGTTCTTACTGTAGCTGAGCAGATCAACTTCCCCACTCCTGTTATAGGTAGTCGATCCAAATACTAGGTTAGACCCCAAGTCAAGAACGGTTGACATGAACTTAGCAATTGCTCAATCGAACCTGAAAACCTTCGTGAACTCATTAAGAGGCACCTTCGACAGACCTAAAAGGGTAGACTCAGCATCGCCGCTATGCAACCACACTTCAATAATCTTCAACAGCACGGATCATGAGTTAGTCCAGCATAAACATTCGATATTCTCAATTGAGGACGTACCAGGTACCCGCTCGAAAAGTATTCGCTGGCATCGTCGGCAAACATTGACTGGAAAACGTGAATACTACCCATGAAGTCGGCTGACAACGACGCTGAAAAGTCTGAGCAAACGAGCTTCCGCTTAGCAGTCCGCTCAAACTTGATCGATGGCGGAGGTCTTCTTGTGAATACTGACGGCACCGAATAATGAAGAGAAATACTTGTCCCTTCCCGCCATGCCACCACCGCGTCACTTCCTCTGGATCCTCCGTTGCTGGCAGTGAATTGGGCTCGATCACCTTTGGCCAGAGGCGATCTATTACTAGGAGATTCAAAGAGCTTTACATTCGAGACGCCGTCGATCATCACACCAAGCTGGAACAATTCAGAGCCACCAAACTTGGAGGCAAATTCCATTTCCCCGACCAGATGCTGTACCAGTTCTCTAGCATTTGACAAGGCAATCTGACCCTTTTCGGAAATTCTTTCGCTTGGGTTCGAGCTCACGAAAGAGAAGTCGAAATCTTCCGCACTGTCCTTGGCATCGCTAGAACCTCCACTTTCAGAGAGTGGGTTGCTGGGGGTTAGATCGGAAAACTCATACTTGACCTTGAGATAGCCGACAGGTGGTGCTTTCTTGTGTCGTGGCAGCCTGTTGATCCGAGCACCTCGATGATCGCCATGAGCGACCTTCCTTGAATCAAGCCCGTTGTGATCTCCCACAACAAACAGCGGCACTGATGTTTGCCGATCGTGATTATCTCGCTCCGTATCGAAGAGCGCCGTACCAGGTAAGACCCCCTCAAGGAGAATGCATTTCGACGGACGAGGAAACAGGTTCTTTGCTTCTCTCTTCTTGCTGCGCCGCGCATCACTTTGATTCTCGCATCTGACAAGAAAATGAAGCTGTTTTATTCCGTCACATTTGCTTGGGGTTGAGGTGTCGCCCCCAGGATGAAATGATGGTGGAGTCAACGTCATTGTACTGCTGCATTCGAGTTGCCAATGTCGCCTCCGCAATGAAGTGGTCACCGAAAAGGCAGATACTTCAGGAAAATCGGTTTTATTCGCGTTCCGGTACAGCAGAGTAGCCACGTGATCGTGTGAGACGCGGATCTCTATCGGACTGAATCGACTTGACACTGACGACGAATCTCGCAGGTGATGGAGTTGATGGGCAACGAAATCGCGTTCCAGCTCCAACGATTGAAATGTGAGCGTCAACGCATTAAACTGATCAAGAAACCTGGAATCAATGCCGCCATTCAGTTGTGCAGTCATCTTGTTCTGTAGTTTAGCGATCGGTTCAGACTTTAATGCGAAAGCCTGTGGCTGGTCCTCTTCCCATTTCCCCGTAGTATTCGTGAATTCTGTGTAGGGGTCACGCCCATCACCCTTCTGCTCCCCAGCCAGCTCGTCTGGAACATTGAAATAAGCACCTCCTTGATCTCCTACTTGCACCACGTCCAACTCCTTTCGGTTCTCAGTCTCCTCGTCCTTTACAGCTCTCTCCATCGACTGCTGCAGTGCTTTGCCCTTCAACAAGAGTCTCTGAATCCACTGGGAATCATCACTCGGCGTACGCGATTCCACGCCCACGCCCTCTTCCCCTGTCGTCCTCTCCATAATAACAGTGTTCTCCTTCTTATCACCCTGTCGAGGCCCTACGATCAACACCGGCCTCCTCGCCTCCTTCTCCGTATCCACAACCGTCGCCCACTCTCGATTCGACGGCAACGACGCTGACGACGCCGAGCTCACTTCATTCACATCCTCATCGCTCTCCATCTTCTTCTCCTGCGCCTGCACCTGCTCTCTGGTCCTCACTTTCGTCTCGTCCGTCCATTGAACAGCGAAGCTCACGGCCAAATAGCCGAGCACCTCGTCCTGCTCTCCTCCTTCACTGGGCTTGATCTCACACAGAGCGTTTTCCCTCCTCAGCGCCACCAGCTTCTCCTCCGCCGTCATCTCTGCGTTGTCCCTCTCCAGCTCCAGACTCAGCCTGCCCTCGCCCACCTTCTTCCTCGAGTCGCGGTCGATCACGTCGAGCGCCAGGTGCCTCATGTCCTGGAAATATTCCACCAGCTGCTCCGGCTGCACCGTGACCGGGTAGTTCATGGCGATGGCGCGCTGCGGCGCGTCCTCCGCCTGATGCGCTTGAGGGCCGCCGTCTCCTGACAGTAAGCTCGGGCGGAAGAGGCTGCCGGGCGCCTGCTCGCCCCACCAGCGCACGCGCACGAGCGCCACGCGCGGCAGCGGCCGGGAGCTCACGGCGCTCTCGAGAATGTGCGGCACACAGAGCGTCACGGCACCGCAGCGCTTGCCAGACACTTGAGGGGGCAGAGAAGCACCTGTGAGCTCCTGTGGCAGCGACAGGAAGCGCCTGGACAGCGACATATCGGCCAGCGGAGCGCCGCCGCCGGCCGGAGCGGAGCTGCTCATAATTTTGACAGTTGAAGGCTGAATTGTGAATTTTCGCGTTGGAAAACGTGAAACTTGAAGTTGTAAGTTGTAGAATGGATTAGTATGTTACAGTACTGTTATAAGGCGTGCACGACGTGGGTTCTTCTCGAGTTGGTGCGCTCCGAGCTCTCCGAGACTTCACTGATGGCTGTTTGACTGGTGCTGTAGAGCGAGGTGGTGCTGATTGTGAGACTTGGCTTGAGAGTTGCTGAGGTCGGGTCCGAGTCCGTTAGTGTGGTGAGCTCGGACTGGCGGTTCGCGATAGCGTTGACGTTGGTGCTTGCGACGGTCACGCCGCAGGCCTGCTCTTTCTCCGCTAGCATCTGCAGCTGCTTAGGTAGCAGGTCGGGAGACCACTCGCTGCTGCGTCGCTTGTAGAGGTTCGCCATGGCCACTTTGCCGAGGTCTCGGAGTTTCACTTTAGCGTGGTTGTGCTCTGCCACGGCTCGGAAATGTTGACCTCGGCGCAAGGCAAACTGGACGTTGGCTAGTTGGTGCGGCAGCAGGGAAATCGTGTCGTCGGCAACCAGAACTGACGCCAGTTGGCTCACAAAGTAGGTGCTCACTGCAGGCGAGACATCCTCTAGAGTCCTGCAAGAATCAAATGTGAACTCAGAAGTTAGTCGGTTTGTAGGATCCATACCGGCGATGTGATGTACGACACTTACTTGAAGTCGTGGATAGTGAGGGAGTACAGTATGCACTTGCTCGTGATAGCAGTAGCGGTCGAGACGGTTCGGTAGAGCTCTTCGGGTTTCGCCATCAAGGCATACTGCTCGAAGACGGAGTTTTCACCGATTATACGGCCAAGGCCAGTCACGGAGTTTAGCAGATCACACTCGCCCTCGACGAGGAAGAATGTCTCGGTGCCTGGACTACCACAACGGCAGACGCTTTCTCCCCGCTGGATGCACACTGGTTTCATGAGAAAGAGCGCGTACGACACAAAACCCTTGAAGGCGTCTTCCATAACAGTAATGAGCGGGATTGCGAACAATGTCTCCACGGCTACAAGTCGGGCCACATCGAAGCGTAGATTCGGGGCCATCTTGTCAAACAACTACAGCACGATAACAGCAACTCAGTTAGCACACCCCACTCACTGATCTACATAGTCACTGGTTGCTAGCGTGCCTTTTGTTCGGGAAAGAGGCTGGTGCACGCTATGTGATGTTGGTAGTGCTGCAATAACGTACGCTCAGAGTTAATTTAAGTGTCGTTGTCAATTGCCGTGCCGCGTGCCCACTTACATTTTTGACATTTGTGCAGAGGCGCTCACTGACAGAAGCGTCACGCAGGTAGTCTTTCATCTCTGTCATCAGCAGCCGGTACTCGCGATCGCTCGGGTCTAGGTTGTGGATGAGCGTCATCACCGACGAGATGATGTAACCAAACACGGTGGCATTCACAACGATGAGGATGATCACCACGACCAGCTCGTACGGTGAGTGGACGCTCGGCTTTACATCGCCATACCCCACTGTGGTAAGAGTGGTGAACGCCCAGTAAAGCGCTGCGATGTAGCGGTCACCAATCGGTACGAGTGAAGAACACTCCAGCTGATGGGGGTCATCCGGGAAAAAGGCATCGTCACACCAAGTATGGTAACCGGCCGTCTCGCTCGCCATCATCACTCCATGAAACATGCACGCGTTCCAATGGCAGATGATCGACATGATCGCCAGCAGCTTAAATAGTCGTTCGGTGGATGGGCTCAACTGTGCAAAACACAAGCCCAGCGAAGTTAGTCCAGTGCGCTGAAGATTAGTCGAATAACTGCGTCTGACGAACCTGAACATGGTCACGGATTCGGCCAAAGACACGACTGAGCTTGATCAAACGCGTAAGCTTCAGCAACCGCGCAACTCGGAAGAGCCTCAACAACTTTGTCGGGAAAAGCCGCACGGTTTGGTTTGATGTGCCCACCGCAGCTCTAAAAAATGCGTAAAACGTTAGCAAACCAAATTTTGGTGCTAAGAGATTGCAATACTTACTGGAAAAGCTCGTCGATAGGCACTGTAGAAATTAGGTCAAGGACGAACCAGCCTTTGGCGTATCGCCAAAAGAGTGCTTTTGGATCGTAGATGAGTCGTCGCTCGTCGTCAAAGTAAGCTGTGCGGAAATTGAGCAGTATATCCACGAGAAAGAACCCGTCGATTATCATCTCCAGCACATACCACCCACCAGTCGCGTCGACATCGTAGCCCAGACGAAATGGCACGACGATGATTGAATACACAATGCCGATGCCAACGAAGAACTGCCAGAACACAATCGCTGGCTCCTGCGGGTGGAACAAGTAGGTCCCTCGCAGCATCACGCGCTCCGACTGGAAGTTGCGCTTGGGCTGTTCATGCGGTGAATCGCGGATCTTGACGATCATGTTATGCAGCTCGTTTTCGTCGGCAGCTCCAGCTAAGGATGCACGCCCTCCAGGCGAACTATCGTCCAGAGTGTGGCCTGCTTGCTCAGCCATCTGCTCAGCTAACTGCTGGAGAGCTAGAGTTTTCTCGTGATGTCGCTGTAAATCCTCTGGTGTCATCGTTGGAGATGGCTTGTTCTCTGCTATGGTGGTCATTTCGGTGGTAGGGGCATAACGTCGTTCAGCTGCTGTACTTGAACTAGAAACATGATCTTGTACAGCTTGATCGTTGCTCATGGCTGTTGACAACGGAAGCTCCTCGTTCTGGACTTGACCGTACCCGGGTTCTTCACTGTGGGTTTCGTTTGAATCTAACGAGTCCAATCTGTCGAACGCCGCTACTTTGGCCCCAAGTTTCGCTTTAGCGGAAGGTGTCGGCGGCAATGCCTCCAACGTCACCTTTCGACCTTGAGCCATCGAAGTATACGGCCTTGTCAATGGATGTACAGCGATTATCGAAGGAGGCTCACTTGATGATTCAGGAGAAGCCAGCCATGCCTGGTTGCCATGCTCTCGCTCGACTGGGGATTGAGGCAAAGCTGCGGGTCCATCGCTCGGTGAAGGGTTGAGAGGTGGCGACACTGCGCTCTCGGTTACGGTATTTTTCTGTTGGTCTCCTTGATCGATGATCTCCTCCTCAATCGTCTGGGGTCTGGAGTGCCCTGTATCAATCGCACTGGGCATGAAGGGTATTATACGCGCTGGTCTGCTGGGGGTAACCTTGCTATTCACCACTGCAGTTTTGGTCATGGTCACTACTGCCGGCATGTCGACGTGTTTGTGGTGAACCGGAGATCGCGGAGGCTTCTGACTCGAGTCGAATATGGAGGGATCTACGCGTCGCCGCATGCTGTTGGAACTGGTCGCAGCACTGTCACGAAAGTGCTTGATAACTTCTGGCCAGCTAATGCCTGGGGTGATGCAGGTGAAACAGTTAGGCATCAACCAATAGATAGATATTGAGCGTGCTAGGCCACCTACTGATTTTCTGGATGGCTTCTCGTGAGAGGAATGTCAGTTCACAGTAAGACTTTGCGACGGCCGAACAAATACGCACGCCATTGCCGTGATCATGGTCATATACTTCCAGCTACGTTAGCGACGATAAGGTTAGTAATTTCTCGCTTAGGACAGAGTTTCTGGATAGCGCGTACAGTACATTACCTCGCCGAAATGGTCGCCAACACCTAATGACGACAGTCGCGTGTCTTCCTTCCCGCGTTTCGCTGTCTTCACGAGTTGAACCTTGCCTTTGATGATAAAAAACACGTGGGCTGCAATTTCGTGCTCAACATAAATGTACTCGTCCTTTAGCATTGCAAACGGACGCATTGCCATGACGATGTCGCTGATCAGGCTCTCGGGGCATTTGACAAAATATTTCACACTTGACACGATCTTGGCATGAACGTGATGAATCTGAGCACAAAGGCAAAAAAACATGATGAGATCGTCTAACCGGCAACATGATAGCGCTCTCTCCAGGACTTACCATTTCGTTCCGTAGTGCGGATGGCAGCCGGTTCAGGATCAGACTCTCGTTAAAAACCGAGCGGTTTTGGTAAAAGTACTCAAAGTGGTGGCGAATTTTGTTGCCAATGTACTTGGGCATCCGGCGCGAGATGATGTATTCCTTGACCACCGTCATGCGCTCATCGTACCGCGCTGCTGCCACATCCAGATTCGTGACGAGAGTTGAAATGGTTCCGATCACATAACCAAAGAAAGACACTCCCACGGCCATCACTGCGATGTTGAGCATCCTCTCATAGTTGTTGTGCCCGACAATGTCGCCGTATCCGATAGTTGTCTACAAAGCATCTCCATTAGTTGACTGGGTCTGCAAAATCAACGAACGAAAGCGGCAAAATCCCTTACCATGGTGACGATGGCCCAATACACCGAACGGACGTATTGGAGAGAATTGGTATCAACAACGTGGCCTGCTGGGTCGTTGGCAAGGACGACAAGCCACGACTCAGTTGAGTCTGCTCTCCCAACTGCGTACCACAGGCAGGCCACCAGATGAGCGATGAAGAGCATCGTCAGTGCCAGCTTGGCTAGCGACACACGACTCTGGTTGGTGTAGACGGCATCCTCGAGATTCGCGAAAACTTTGCCGAGACGGCGGATGCGCGCGAGCTTGAACAGCCGAAGTACCTTAAGTCCACGGAGCAGCTTCGCTGATAACAGAGCAGCGTGAGCGTTGTCCCCCACTCCAAAGAGTTTGGCAATCGACTCGAACGGAAGAGTCGAGCAAAAGTCCACAACGAACCAGCCACGCAGGTACGCCTTCACAATCACTCGGAAGTTGTACGACACCTCGCCAGAGGGCAACTGGAGGCCGGTTACGAAGTTGAGAACGATGTCAACGAAGAAAGCCACATCCATGCTGGTCTCGAGGATGGCGAAGCCTCCTGCAGCTTCCACTTGAAAGCACACTCGGTACGGCACGACCAACGTGGTGTACAGCACAAGGCCCGTGAGTAGGAGGTCCCACATCCTCTTGGCATTCGCCTCAGGGTCGATGAAGTACCGTGGCTTCAGCAGTCGGCGGACAACGCGCCTTCGTCGACCAATGTATAACGGCATACTCCTCCTGAGCGCAAGCCACAGCGCATGTCCACTTCTAGGGGGGTTGGCCATTCGGTGGCGATGATGTCGGAACCCTGTCATCTTGGTCTACCAACTCTCTCCAGCACCCTCCGGCATAAGACTTCTCTTTGCGTAGTGAGCGCACGATACACGGCCGCGGAACCCAGGAAAGACTGCGGTGGACTCGGAACAGACAGCTGGATGGTTAATTCCGCAACATTGACGACGGGCGGCGCCAGTGAGAGGAACTCGGGGAAGATGCAGTCGAGACGACGATAACGAGGCCCAGCTAGCCGCGCAGGAAGCAACAAGTCAGAGCAGTAACTGCTGGCAAACTTGGTCTTCCGCTGGTGCCTGCTCGCTTCCAGTATAAATAACACTCACCTGGCGCTCATTTGGTGCGGGGTTCGCCGGCGCAGTCTCATTGCAAGTGAGCACATGCTGAGCCAACAGAGAAAAGAGAGTAGCAGAGAGGAATGGATCTATTGATTCACCAAAACCGAGCTGGCGAAAGCGCATCATCTGCTTGACGAGACTTCGTTCGACTGACGAGACTCCTCGGTCGGGCGCCGTCTTACTGCGTCTTCTTCTCACCAGACGCAGAGCGACGCTGCGGGAAGAGGTTGAAGAAGACCAGCAGGCCAATGCTCACGACGTGCGGGAGGAAGTACCAGGCGCTCCAAATGGCGAGGCAGCGGCGCACGTCCATGATCTCGAATGCAACGCCGGCGTACTGCATCGCCACCCAGGTAAAGAACATGCCCGTGATGTCGTAGAAGAACGCGAGCGGGCTGGAAGTACCGTTGAAGTACGAAAGGAAAATGGCGTGCGGGTGCGCCTTGCGGTCTTCCGTGTAGTGGAAGTACGGCCTCAAGCGACGGCGAAGATCTACATCAATGAAATAGTGACGCGTCAGTTTACCTCGGATGTATGCACTACTGCAGTCGATGTACTTACGCTTTCCAACTTCGATGTAGATGCCTCCCAACAGGAAGAACAGGTAGTAACCCGGGGACAGACCCTAGAGCAAAAACGTTATGTTAGTCGGCGATCATTTGACTTGATGATGCAAAACCCCACTGCCACTTACATGCCACAGAGCACTAACGAAGAAAGAGGCCATGGTCGACAGCAAGCCCGACTTGCCCGACTTGGACAATCCCACACGCTGGTAAATGTCTGCAGGAAAAAAAGTATGACGAGTTGTCACGTTAGTATACGATAAGATAGATACCACCAGCAGCGTGAGAGAAAAAAAACTTGTGTCGTACAGGTGTTGATCCAACGAGCGACTCCCCTGTTCCAGTTGTTAATAGCCACGCGGAAGTTGGTAGGAAGCTCCACGCAGAGAAGGTCATTGTTCGTGATGCCATCCCTACGAGTTTTGAATGGGTGAACGTTAATAAATCTATGCACTAAATGAGACAGCAACACCTGCAGCGAGCGAGTACGTACCACTTGCCAGTAGACTGCACATAGCCAACGCCGGCAGCAGCGCTCGCCGCCTCGGCCAACGACCACGCAAGGTACTGTCAAACACCACAGGCAATGTCAGCAATTAAACTGCTAGTACAGTATACAACAGTACAGGTATCACTTACGAAGCGGAAACGGAACAGCACCACAGGAATGCACATGCGGAGGCAGCGAACTGCCCACGAGGACTTCGGATAAAAGTCAGGCGAGTCGATCTCTTCAACCGGAAATTGCAGCGACGCGAAGAATCCGGCAGCCGAAATCTAGAGTTGAAAACCGAGCATTTGGTATGGTAAGAAGCATATTTTTTTAAATTGACGAGCATGCCAAGATACGTACCACAATCACGAACAGGTTACGGACGTGGACCAGGAATGGGGCGACGCGGATATCCTGGTGAACAGGTATACCCGTTAGAACAGTATAGCATTGCAATCAACAAAACATGTCGCCTTGTACCTTCATCCAAAAGATGTAGTCCTTGTACTCAAACGCGGGGCCAGCGAGGTACGTGGGGAAGAAGAAAATGAAGCCTGCAATAGAAGCATCATCACCAGCATTAAGTCGCAAGCTACTACAACAGCAACAAGCCATGCATCACCACCCACCGAAGTACGGGATCAACGCCGGGATCTCCTGCAGCTCGTTCTTGAGCATCGTCGGCGTCTTCTTCTCCTTGGGCAGGCCGCCATCGCTGTAGTTGATAGCGACGCTGCTGAGCTTCAGCGTCAGAATCATCTGCGCCGAGTCCCACACAAGGTCGGGGCTGTGGAATTCACGGTAGTAGTGACTGCAACCACAAACGATCCATCCATCAGTACCCACGCAGCTCAATGAGTCACTGCGACCAGCATCACTTACACTCCCACGAGGTACGCCAGCAGCAACGGCAGCACAATGCGACCCACCAGCTTCCTGCACCACAAAAACGCCAAAAGCATCAACACACTACTCTATAGATTATGCCATTTCTAGTAAACTGTGCCGTACCTCGGGGCCACCATCATGAGCAGATACACCGCCGCAGCCGTGCCAACGGTGTGCAGCACGGCCGTATCGAACACAAAGGCGCCGGCGAACAGTCCCGCCGCCACATTGAACAAGTGGCCTAGCAGAGCCAGCAGTAGTAAAAGTACTAACATCAGTATCAATGCTGCAAGTGTACCATTCATCTATTCGTTCGTACGGGACGTCTCGCCGCGCGTGAGGTGGATGAGCGGCGCCACGAGGCTGCAGCCAGCCAGCGCCACCATGAGGCGGAAGCCATTGACGGGGAAGTTCTCGCTCTGGGCGATGCCGTCCACGGGGCCGCGCAGAAACTCCATGCTCTGCTCTGCTGCGCGCCAGCTGTACACGATCCAAGCTTCGGCCAGTCTGCGAATGCGCCGAATGACACGCATGACTGCGCAGGTGACATCATGGCCACAGGTTCTATGTTCGACGGCCTGCGCCCATTGGCTGAAACTTGTGCGATGGATACATTTGGTGTGAAGGTACACAAGTGCAACTGCAACAAGCGGCAGCAACTTCCTGCTTCAGCTTGTTAGCATTGAGCTCAGCCCGAAACCAAGCGGATAATACGAAATGACGGATACACTTAGAGCTGCTGGAATGCTGCTGAACGCGTAGGAGGTGCGAGACTACTGGTTGTGTAGCTGCCGATCGAACGATGCAGTGGCAAAGGCAGGAGGATTTCGCACAACGTACGAAAAGTTGACGATCTTCTTGAAGAGAAGCAGCGGGCACACTCTTGACACTAACTCAATGGAGTTGACGTCTTCATGCTAAGCAAGTGCTTCAAAATGTCAGTTCACACTGGGGGGTCTTTGCTCGCAGGCACAGCGGGGACGATCCGGCGCTCGAATTCAGCCAATCGTCGTGCGGTTGTGCTGAGCCTGAACACTTTGGCTCAGTTCGACTAAAGGAGCGTTGGAGTGATCATGTTTGCACGGGCGATTCGGAGCCACGCGAAGCTGGGGGCAGCGGCGCTGCTGGGCGCCCCCATACTGCTCTCGCAGCAACAGGCGCGCGCGGAGCAGCGCGTGTACGCGAGCGGGTACGCAGTCGCAGAAGCGTTTTGGATTCCGGCGAGATATCTCGATTTCTGAGATTTGCGGGTGGGATATCTGTCTAAAGTGAAGCGCTGGGGCGAGGAGTGCGTCTCGAGCTGTGGAAAGCCCAGGTTCGTTGTGAAGATACTGCATTGAGGGCTCTTGAGGGTGGGGGCTGACGGGGGTGCCCATTGCAGCACGAGAACGTGGTCGTCCTCGACCTGGAGAGCGAGCTGATTCAGCTCGGGATGACGCGCATCCGTGACTACGAGAATGCCGGTAAGTGCATTAAATACTGTTGGTGGGGGTGGTTTTGGTGGCTGATTGTTGTCTGTGAGTAGGAGCAAAGTTCACGCATGATGCAAACGGCGTGCTGCGCTCGACGCTGGATTTGGCGCTGACAGAGCTCCCGAACGACGAGGAGGTTTGTAGCGGGGAACCTTTGTGACCGGTAGTTCGCCATGATAATGGTAGAAGTGGTTGGCTTCGTGTAGGCTGTTGTCACAACCCCGCGTGGATACAAAGTCGAGGGCCTCGTGTTTGAGGATGATGTGAAGGTGTGCGGTATTAGTATCGCCGCGAAGCCGGAAGCCCAGAAGGGGTGAGTCCAAATAGCGGCTTGGCTTGTAGATCCTGTATCCGCTGTGCATGATAGCAACCATCATTCTTCTTACCGTTTGTACTGTTGACTGTGTCACCTCGCAGCCTATCGCAAGTTCTCCGCACATCGCTGCCGTATGACTCCAAGTACGGCGAGGTCCTGGTACAGCAGCTTCCGAAGGGTGGAAACAAGGTGCTTTCGCTCCCCGTTTACTTTATTTGCTTAGGTCTTGTGCTGACAATCTTTGTATTTACTACACAGATCACGAAGGCAACTCTTCCGGACGATATCGATGGCCACGAAATCCTGCTTTTGTTGCCTGAGCTTGCTTCGGTGTCCCAAGTGGACAAAATCATCCACGTACGAATGCCGTTCTGAGCATGATCTCTGCTATTTGCTCCAACACTGACTCCGTGCATTGTATTCGTAGCTCCTGATGCAGCAAGGTGCAGAGGAAGAAAAGATCACCGTCGTGACTCTTGTGACGTGCCCCGAGGCTGCCGACGGCTTCTGCAAGGTTTGCCTTGGTGTTGCTAATTGTCATCGCCTCAAATCCAGTTAGCTGACGTTGTGCATTTTTCGGCTAGGCATTCGGCGACGCTCGCCTGGTGACTGCTTCTTTCGACTCAAGGCTCAACAATGACGGACACATTGTGCCAGGTATCGGCGCCTTCGAAGAGCGCTACCTCGGTGCCCCCAGCGCTGTCATGGAGCTAGCGGACGACCCCGCCGAGGACGCAGGCGACGATGAGAACGGTTTGAAGGCCAAAATCACTCAAAAGCTTTCATCGTGGTTCAAGAAGGACTGATCATCGCGTCAGCACTACATACACAACCCTCTCTACCCGGTGAGGAGATCAGTAAAGGTGAAATACAGGCTGCACGTTGGCATGCACCTGTTCAACAAGTCCTGACTACAAAATATTGACTACCGGGTCGTCAATAATAAACACTACGTAAACATGGATACGTAGTAAGTGTCCCAGGAAGCCAACACACGCAAGCGTTTCGCTTGGCATAACGGAAATCGCGGACGCGTAGCCAAGATGCCGATGAACTTTAAGGTGACGTTCGCCAATGGCACGTCCATGAAGCTCATGGGTCTGCCGGACGACATCACGCTGGACGGACTGCGCGCTCAACTGTTCGAGAAGACGTCCATCCCGCCGCAAGATCAGCATGGCAAGGACACCAACACTCCGAGTGTATCATTCCTTCATCGACGGTATCACTAACCAACTTGTCGATTTGTGCTTCTCTACAGTGATGACGGGTTATCCCCCGAAGATGATCGAGGGATCTGGAGTACGTGGCAACCATAACTTGCTATTGCATCCCACTGGTACACTTTATCTGACTTGTACTTCGCAGGACAGCACGTTGTCGTCGTTGGGGGTCCGCACGGGCTCGGTGCTAGTGCTCAAGGAGGCGCCGGACACTGGCGGCGCTCAAGCCAAGTCGACGACTGTGTTCATGCGACGTGTGATGCCGGCGGACAACAGTTGTCTGTTCCATTCCATCGGGTACGTGTATGTGCGAGGATTTACTTTGCTGAAGACGCTGTGCCTGAACAAGCCTTTTTTGGTGTTTAGATACGCTCTTGGTAAGGGGAGGGAAGGCAACGGCCCCGCGATGCGCCAGCTGATCAGGGATACGATCCTTGCTGACCCGGAGAAGTACTCGGAGGTGTTTCTGGGGCGCCCGGTGTACGAGTACTGCGCGTGGATCATGGACGACAAGTCCTGGGGCGGCGAGATTGAGCTCTCTATTCTGTCCACCTACTTTAAGGTGGAGATGGTCGTCTTCGATGTAACGAGTATGAGCCGATTGTGCTACGGCGAGGACCAGGGCTTCACGCAGCGCATGTTCCTGCTCTACGACGGCATTCACTACGACCTGGTCATCGAGGCGCCATCCGCCACCGCCTCGGAGAGCCAGGATGTGACCCTCTTCGTGATCAATGATTTCTCCAAGGTGCGGTCTGATTGTTGCATGAAAAAGTATTTCGAATACGCTGCTTACGTTTCTCGATGTGCAGGTCGAACGCGCTAGCGAGGTCGCGGTGGAAGCTCATCAGAAACACGAATTCACCGACGTCAGCCGCTTCAGTATTATGTGCTTGGTGTGCAGGAGTACCTTTGTTGGACAGGTGCGATAAGGGGTTGCGCCAAAGTTTGTGTCGTGGAATTTGCTGATGCGTATATGTGTTGTTTTGCTGTTGTTCGCACAGAAAGAAGCACTTGCTCATTCCGAGGCTACCGGTCACCAGCAGTTTGGAGAGATCAAACCTTCATCTACGCGCTGATTTAGACGTGAATTCGGCAAATGCACTACTTCCATTTTGAACTCGATGAACGAGCTGATTAGAATGCTAAACGAGATGAAACAGAAAGAAGAAGAAAAGAGTTTTGCCCTTGCAAGCCTCACTTGTCCGGGAAATCCACCTTGTCCGAGCCCAAGGGTGATCTAGGATCGTTGGGAGCTGATAGCAGCTGAATTGCGGCTTCCGCATCACTCAGCGTCTGCAACTTTGTCTTGTGGACCAGTTTGCTGTACCACCACAGCATCACAATACTGAGAGAGCAGAGCAGAATGTCGATCCAAAATACAGGAGTCAGCGTCGGAATAGCTGCTGGCAGCAAAGGCAAAATGATGCGCGAGATCGAGGCGGCAGACCCAAGCAAGCCCATGAGCGTGCCTTGAGGGCGTCCACCCAGTAGCTTCGAAAAGGCTGCAACCACCACTGCAGTTGTGATGGGGCAGCCCACACTCCACACCAGGAACTCCGCGACTGCGAGCTGTGGAAACGACAAGTCCACCGGCACCATCACCAAAATCACGTTACCTGCCAGCAACATGACGAATCCAAGCTGCACCCAGCTCACATCAGACAGACTGAGTCGGAAGTACTCGATCGAGAAGTACGACAGCAGCCCCAGTAGTCCGAGATAAAACTGGAAGTTGGATGCATCGACCACAGCACTCACACTCTCGGGATCACTGCCCGTCACCTGGAGGAACAACGGGATATTCACCGTCTCAAAGACCGACAAGATGCCGCGCGCGTTGAAGTTGAGGAAGATAAACACCACCGCGCCGATGTTCACAATGCGTTCCGGCATCGTCGTGATATTGCTCAAGGTTCTGCTCGACCCCGCTTCTTGAAGTGACTCCCGCGGTCCATCTCGAGTCTCGATTGATCCGTCGTACAATGTCAACATGCCCACAATGGTCAGCACATCGAAGATTATCAGGATCAACCCCGGCGATGTGAACTTGTTGAAGTGGATGCCCAAGACATACACGTCCGTGTTGGCTACCAGACTGCCCAAACCAGGCGTCAACGCGTAGCCGAAGAACACCACAGTGGCCAGCATCGTCAGGTATGTGAGTCGCTGGTTGATGGTCGTGATCGACGCCACGTCGGCGCGGCACACGCTGCGGTTGCCGGCCCCGAAGCCGACGATGAACCGACTTGCAGCCAGCGCCGTCAAGCTTCCGGTCACGTGCTGGTCGGCAAAGACGTAGATGAGGTTGCCCACAAGGCAGATGGCCGACGACCACAGGTACACCGAGCGGAACGAGTAGTGGTCGCACATCCAGCCGAAGACCGTGGACGAGATGAGTCTCCCCACCGAGAAGAGCGACGTGAGCATGCCCATGAAGGCTAGGTCTCCGCCCAGCGACTTGGTGTAGAGGAAGAGCGTGGCCAGCACGACGCCGCGCGAGGACTCGGCCGCGAACTCGACGAAGTTGATCATGGCCATGTTGATGTACCATTGCGACAGGCGGCGAGGCGGAGCAGCCTTGGCCTCGAGAGTGCCGTAGCCCGAGCCGGTAGCGAGCGGAGGTCGCGCCATCGGATCCGGAAGTGGGCGAAGAGGCGTAAGGGATTCAGGTGGGTCGTTGAAATTACCGGTGGTAAGTTACCGGCGGTGCGTGTATCGCTGTTTTACGAACACAAGTTTCGACTAGAGAAAGCTCACAATGACAATAATGCAGGCTCGTTCATGTATTATCAAGATGCTAGGTTATTATACGAGTACAGTTTGCTTCAGGTGAGCGAGCGACTCACACGAGTGCAGCAGAGAACGATGGACAACCGATCCATTAGTCGTTCTCCGGGAAGTCCGCTTTGTCCGATCCGAGCGGGGAACGAAGGTCATTTGGTGGAGACACCGCCCGGTACGCATTCTCTACGTCCGCCAGCATCGCCATCTTGGTCCAGTGCACGAGACCAGTGTACCACCAGAGCAGCACGATGCTGCTGGCGCACAGCACGATGTTGATCCAGAACACTGGCTCCAGCGTCGACACCACTGCGGGGAGCAGCGGCAGCACGCTGCGGGAGATGCACGCCGTCGAGCCGAGCAGACCCATGAGCGTTCCCTGCGGGCGTCCGCCCAGCAGCTTCGAGAACGCCGCCAGCACTACCGTGGTCGAGATGGGGCACCCCACACTCCACACCAGGAACTCAGCCAGCGACAACTGCGTGAGCGTCAGACTCTCCGGAGCCTGAGCCAGCAACACGTTGCCCGCCAACACCATCGCGAAACCGAGGTGCACCCAGTTCTCATCGCGAATCTTGTGACGGAATAGCTCGATCGACAAGTACGAGAGCAGACCCAGCAGACCCAAGTAGAACTGGAAGTTGGAGGCGTCCACGACGGCGCTCACGCTCTCGGGGTCGCTGTCAGTTGCAGCGATGAACAGCGGCACGTTTACGGTCTCGAACACCGACAGGATGCCGCGCGCGTTGAAATTCAAGAAGATGAAGACGCCGACGCCGATGTGGACGATCCGGTCGGGCATCAGCGTCGGGTTGTTCAGCGTGTTGCTGACCGGGCCTCCCTCGGTCTCCTCTTCCTCCGGTCCGTCATTGACCGTCACGCTGTCGTCGTACACAGTGAGGATGCCGAAGATCGTCAACACGTTCAGCACGACCAGGATCATGCCGGGCGACGTGAACTTGTTGAAGTGCACGCCGCAGAAGAGCAGGTCCGTATTGGCCACGAGGCTGCCGAGACCCGGCGTCAGCGCGTAACCCAGGAACACGACGGCGACCAGTATCGTCAAATACGGCAGGCGCTGGTTGATCGTCGTGATCGACGCGACGTCAGCACGGCACACGCTGCGGTTGCCGCCGCCGAAGCCCACAATGAAGCGACTGGCCGCCAAAGCCGTCAAACTTCCGGCCATGTGCTCGTCGGCGATCAGGTAAATGACGTTGCCCACGAGGCAAATGAACGTCGAGATGAGGTAGACCGAGCGGAACGAGTAGCGGTCGCACATCCAGCCGAACGCGGTGGACGACAGGAGCCGACCAACCGAGAAGAGCGCGTTGATGAAGCCCATGAAGGCCAGATCGCCGCCCAGCGACGACGTGTACAGGAAGAGCGTAGGCAGCACGATGCCGCGTGACGACTCGGTCGCGAACTCCAAGAAGTTGATCATGAACATGTTGGTGTACCATTGCGATAGCCGGCGCTGCGGCGGTGACTGGGAGGTCTTGAGGAGCGGCGCGGACTCTTGGTATTTGTTAGCGCTGGTCGTGCCGTAGAACGTCCCTCCACCGTTCACTGACAGAGCTTGGTTCACCATGTTGAGAGCTGGTGGTGGGGTGGGGTGGCGATCGGGGGGCTGTTGGTTGGGTGCCGGCTGAGCAGAATCGGAAATGACCTCTTGCGCTCTGTGGATCGATCGGCGATCCGTGAGGCCCGGACAAAGTACGCCTACGGCATTCGGCCCGAGAGCTCAGGCCACCGGGAGGAGAGTGGCGGCTTCGGAGGTGTGGGGAGGCGGATTAGGTGCATTCAACGTCGTGTTGGGGGGGGTATCTCGAGCCTGCTGTCCGATCTTTGAGGGGGATCGCGCCTGCGGACTAGGCGACGGAACCCTTTTCGATGTCGATAGCCTCGTGCACTTCACGCCTCGCACTTCACACCGGCGTGTAAGACGGAGCCGGGTGTCGCGGCAGAGCGATCTAGTTGGTGAAATTTGCCAGCAGGAGCTCTGTGCTACAAATTCGGCGCCTCCATTGGCCGCAGCCAACACAAAACTCGGTTTATGCTTTCATGGTTTAGGCCACGACGACCAAATGTCCTGAGCGATCCGAGAAACACATGGAGGTTGGCTGGTGCAGTGTGCAAATCTGCAGCACCGATGGCATTTCCTGATGGTGGTTTTGGCTGCACTCAACTTGAGTCTCAAGGGGTTCGATGATTGAAGAGAGGCTTGGTTCTTCCCCCGGCACTTCCAAGGGAGGAGTTCCCGTGCAGCTCACGTCGAGGATGTCGCCTCGCCGCTGGTGGTTGAAACTGCAGAGGGCAGAGGTGCTGGTTGAGCTCTAGTCCACCAGTCCAGCGGTGCAGCCAAGCCTTTTTGATCGCCACGACTGTAGCCCGACACGGTCCCATGCGCCACGTTACATGTAGCTCACCGCAACGCGTCTTCTGTTACTGCCGTTAGATCAACCTTTGAGCACGGGGTTGTGCCGATGCAGCGCACCCGCAAACCTGGGGAGGGAAGACATGTCTGCAAACCGATGCTCCTCTGTCGGCTGTCGCCTTTCGCACGGCGGGGTGAGTGTCCGACAATCTATGATTCCGGCTGAGTATCTCCTCGGATAGGATACAGCTGATACCACTCGCCCAGAGCAATGAGTTAGCACTTCACGCCGCCGTAGGAGCCCACGCCTCATCCAAGCGCTAAGGCCTCAAACAGCGACCAAACATGTTAAATACAATGTATACTCAGAGCAGTGCAGGGGCGCTCTTGCTTTGGCGTCAAATGCCAAGAGGTTTGTTTAGCAACTTCAGGAATCGAGCGTAGAAACTTCGGGGTCGGACCCCAATTGGGGATGGTAGCAATTGGAGATGGTAGCAACGCTGAGAGGGGCAAGCTTATTCAGTTTGTAACAATGACTGGCAATTCTTCAGGACCTCAAGCAGAAGCCCGAGACTCATCCATTTCAACAGGAAGTCCTCAAACACGGCGAATCTCGTGACGCGCTGCGGGTCGAGCGCCATCTGCTGTAGGCAAAGCGTTGTGAAAAAATTGCGCGGCAGAAACAAAAATTGCAGACGAGCGGAGACCATGAGAGGGAGCCAATGCCTACTCATACGGTTTGCTCGCTCGTACAAGTTGTGCTGGCACTACTCCGTCGAGATTCGACTCGAGCCCGTGGGGTTTAAACCGGCTGAGGAAGTGTTTTCTTCGTTGCTGGGGAGAGAGAGCCAAATGAACGAACGCAGCTTGAATACGCAGCCTGGCATGCACGACATCCTATGCTCATGTTCCGGCGCAATGGATCGCGATGGGTGCTTTGCAGGCAACTTCAACTTTGAAGATCTGCGATCTCAGCTCACCACACCATGCGAATCCAAGCCGAAAGTACAGTATGTCGTATGCGTAGGTAGGGTAGACGCTAAGTGCTCAGAGATTCGTAAATCTTGCTGTAAAACAGCGCCATGACGATTGACTACCATACTATCAAAGAAATGGAAAACTATTCATGCCACTCACTACGCCGGCTTCAGTTCTTGCCAGGCGCGTTTACTTGTCCGGGAAGTCGGCCTTGTCCGATCCTAGCGGCGACCGTGGGTCGTTCGGCGGAGACACAATTCGGAAGGCGTTTTCGACGTCGGCCAGCATCGCCATCTTCGTCTTGCGCACTCGTCGGCTGTACCACCACAGCGACGCAATGCTCAGCGCACACAGCACGATGTTGATCCAGAACACTGGGGTCAGCGTCGGAATGGCGGCAGGAAGCAGCGGCAGCACGATGCGAGACACCGAGGCAGCAGAGCCCAGCAGCCCCATGAGCGTGCCCTGTGGACGACCGCCAAGCAGCTTCGAGAAAGCGGCTAGCACCACCGCAGTCGTGATCGGGCAGCCCACACTCCAGACGAGGAACTCAGCAACCGCGAGCTGTGGGAACGACAACGCGCTCGGCGCCACAACCAGCAGCACGTTGCCCGCCAGCAGCACGACGAATCCGAGCTGCACCCAGGTGACATCCCTCAGACTGTGTCTGAAGTACTCGATCGAGAAGTAAGACAGCAGCCCCAGTAGTCCGAGATAAAACTGGAAGTTGGACGCGTCCACCACGGCGCTCACGCTCTCCGGGTCGCTGCCGGTAGCCTCGATGAACAGCGGGATGTTCACAGTCTCAAACACTGACAAGATGCCGCGCGCGTTAAAGTTGAGGAAGATGAACACCGCAGCACCGATGTTCACGATGCGCTCGGGCATTGTCGTCGGGTCACTCAGCGTGTTGTTGACACCCGCCGTTCTCGGAGACTCGATCGGTCCGTCCTGCACGCCTACCGACTCGTCGTAGATGGTCAACATGCCAATGATCGTCAGCAAGTTGAACAGCACGAGGATCATGCCAGGCGACGTGAACTTGTTGAAGTGGACACCCAGCAAGTACGAGTCCGTGTTGGCTACCAGACTGCCCAAACCAGGCGTCAACGCGTAGCCGAAGAACACCACAGTGGCCAGCATCGTCAGGTATGTGAGTCGCTGGTTGATGGTCGTGATCGACGCCACGTCGGCGCGGCACACGCTGCGGTTGCCGGCCCCGAAGCCGACGATGAACCGACTTGCAGCCAGCGCCGTCAAGCTTCCGGTCACGTGCTGGTCGGCAAAGACGTAGATGAGGTTGCCCACAAGGCAGATGGCCGACGACCACAGGTACACCGAGCGGAACGAGTAGTGGTCGCACATCCAGCCGAAGACCGTGGACGAGATGAGTCTCCCCACCGAGAAGAGCGACGTGAGCATGCCCATGAAGGCTAGGTCTCCGCCTAGCGACTTGGTGTAGAGGAAGAGCGTGGCCAGCACGACGCCGCGCGAAGACTCGGCCGCGAACTCGACGAAGTTGATCATGGCCATGTTGATGTACCATTGCGACAGGCGGCGGCGCGGACTCGCCTCGAAGTTCTGGGGCTTCGGCAGCTCGGCCGTGCCGTATGTGGCGCCAGCGTTGACAGACAGCGCGGTCATCGTCGGGAGGGCGAGTGCGCGCGGGTTTTGCTTCTGGCCGGGGAGAATGCGGAATGAGAGCTCGTGGCGGATCGGCGGAGGCGGCCGGGGCGGGGCGACGTCCACAGGCGACAGCTCAGCCGGCCTCAGTTGAAGGACCTCCTTGCCTGCGAGCGTGGCATTTCGTCGCACAAAAAGGACGCGGTCAAGGCATTGCCCTTTGCTGTGCTGATACCGAGATCTGCTGGCGTGTCGAGGGCGATTGTCGCGCTGAGACCGTGGCTTTGGAGACCGAGCCGCCCATAAGATCTGGCGGGGCGGCAAGGTGTAATAGCTCGCGCGTGGCGGCCATGTTGCTCGAGTCGAATCTCCGGGTTCCAGCTGGCGCCGACGCGGCGCGCGTGGGCGTTTCGATGCATGCACCAGATGATCGAGCACGAGGGACGAGGGTCTTGCAACAACGCATCGTCCGCCATGGCGGCACCTCCACCGAGCTCAGCCGGACGGAGGTCTCCTTCAACGGCCACGGGGCCCGCGCACGCTTCCGAGCTCTCGATGCAGGCGGTCATTGGCAGGTTGCCAACGACGTCCGGTGCACAGATGGTTGAGTGTGCGTTATAGGAATTTTGGCGCCGAAAAAGTATCTTGTCCTTGTTCCGGCCTTGCCATCCATCTCCATGTTCCGGCCTACGTCACTGATCTTGTTGATTTGGTCGAACTTGGGTGCCTCCGAGGCCTCCTCGAGTCTCTGCCAGGACGGCTGCGTTGGTCTCCGCGGCATCACCGCTGGCGCGACTGTAGTCCGCATGATAGCAATGCTCTCTCGTTTGATGGCCTGAGGTGAAGAGTTCAGTATTTTGCCAGCACGACGCCAGATTGCAAGCAGACTTAGCATGAAAGAAACGTGTATTTATCATGCAGTACTCCAGCTCATTGCTGCCAGCTAGCAAGGCTTGCCTTCAGCAGACCCCTCAGAGCCTGTCTTTCGCGACGACGACGCTGGGAGGGTAAACCTTTTCGGTGTCGGCCAGCAAGTCCATCCTCGTTTTGCGCTCGAGTCCATTGAACCACCACAGCATCAACAAGCTGAGTACGCTCAGCGAAACGTTGATCCAGAACACCGGCGCCAGCGTCGGGATGGCGGCGGGGATGAGAGGCAAGATGATGCGGGAGACCGAGGCGGCCGAGCCGAACAAACCCATCAGCGTGCCTTGCGGGCGCCCTCCGAGCAACTTCGAGAAGGCCGCCACGCCCACCGCAGTCGTAATCGGGCACCCCACGCTCCACACCAGCATCTCAGCTGTCGCGAGCAGCGCAACCGACAGGTCTGCGGAGGGCACCACCGCCAAGACTGCATTGCCAGCAAGTAGTGACAGGAATCCCAGCTGCACCCAGCTGACGTCCGACATGCGTTTGCTGAAGTACTCGATCGAGAAGTACGACACCAGACCGAGCAGGCCCAAGTAGAACTGAAAGTTCGAGGCCTCCACGACAGCACTCACCGTACTCGGATCTTTTCCTGTGGCCTCTAGGAAGAGCGGGATGTTCACCGTCTCGAAGACCGACAGCATTCCCCTCGCATTGAAGTTCAGGAAGATGTACACTGAAGCGCCGATTTTAACGATCCGATCCGGCAAGCTGATAGTGTTGGCCCGCGCGTTGCTTGCCTGGGTTGTCGGTGCAGACTCTTGAGGACCGTCGTGAACTTTCACTGAAACATCGTACGCAATGAGCATGCCCACAATGGACAAAACATTCAGGACGACCAAGATGACGCCTGGGGCTGTGAACTGATTCATGTGGATGCCAAGCACAAACTTGTCGCTGTTGGCTACGAGGCTGCCTAGTCCGGGTGTGAGCGCATACGCGAGAAACTCGACCGTTGATAGAATTGTCATGTACGGCAAACGCTGGCTAACCGTCGTCATCGCGGCGACATCCGCACGACAGACGCTGCGGTTGCCGGCTCCGAAGCCGACGATGAATCGACTCGCGGCCAGCACCGTCAAGCTGCCGGTCACGTGCTGGTCAGCAATGAGATAAATGACGTTGCCCAGCAGACAGATACCCGACGACCACAAGTAGACCGAGCGGAACGAGTAGTGGTCGCACATCCAGCCGAATAACATTGACGAAATGAGTCTCCCCACCGAGAAGAGCGACGTGAGCAGACCCATGAAGGCCAGGTCTCCGCCCAGAGACTTGTTGTAGAGGAAGAGCGTGGCCAGCACAACACCGCGTGACGCTTCAGCCGCGAACTCGACGAAGTTGATCATGGCCATCTTTGCATACCATCGAAAGACACGGGGATGCTTCTGCACGGGGTTGCTTTCGATTGAGCCATAGGACACGCTGGGGCCGCCGTCATCTTGCAGTGGCACCGTTGAGTAGTTGCTCATTCTGCTTGCCACTGGGCGGGCGAATTGTAGCGTGATAGCTCCGTAGAGCGCGCTAATGGCAACTGTAACCACTAAAAACGGAATCTGAATCTCGCACATGCGATGCAGCACTTTGGGCGACCCTCCACAGCATCAACAGCTCCAGCAACGATCTCAGGAAAGCTACTTTTCAATTACAATCGAGTTACTATATCGTGCAGGGCTTAGTTGTTTTCAAAATCCACCTTGTCTGATCCCAGCGGGGATCGCAGGTCGTTCGGCGGTGATACGATCCGGAACGCATTCTCGACGTCAGCCAGCAGCGCCAGCTTCGTCCTGTACACGACGCGACTGTACCAGAACAGCAGTCCGATGCTGAGCGCGCACAGCGCAATGTTGATCATGAACACCGGGGTCAGCGTCGGGATAGCCGCAGGCAACAGCGGCAGAATAATACGCGACACCGAGCCAGCCGAGCCAAGAAGGCCCATGAGAGTGCCCTGCGGTCGTCCACCAAGCAGCTTCGAGAAGGCAGCCACCACCACCGCAGTCGTGATCGGGCAGCCAATGCTCCACACCAGCAGCTCCGCAAACGCGAGACGACCAAACGTCAACGAAGCGGGCAGCACCGCCAGCAGGACATTGCCCGACAGCAGGAACATGAATCCGAGCTGCACCCAGTTGACATCCGTAATACTCTTGCGGAAGTACTCAATGGAGAAGTACGACACGAGGCCCAGCAGGCCGAGGTAAAACTGGAAGTTGGAGGCGTCCACAACCGCAACGACGCTGTCAGGGTCGCTGCCCGTCACCTGAAGGAACAACGGAATGTTCACCGTCTCGAACACGGACAGGATGCCACGCGCGGTGAAGTTCAGGAAGATAAACACCATAGCGCCAATGTTCACGATGCGCTCGGGCATGGAGGTCAGGTCCGACAGCGTGTTCTTCGTGGCCGCCGTGTTCGGGGACTCGAGCGGGCCGTCGTGGATGCCAATGGACTGATCATACGTAGTCAGCATGGCGAAGATCGTCAGTAGGTTGAAGATCACGAGGATCATGCCGGGCGACGTGAACTTGTTAAAGTGAACGCCGCAGAAGAACACGTCCACATCAGCCACGAGGCTACCGAGTCCCGGCGTCAGCGCGTAGCCGAGGAAGACAACCGTCGCCAGAATCGTGAGGTAGCGCAGGCGCTGGTTGATGGTGGTCATGGCCGCAACATTTGCACGACAGACGCTGCGGTTGCCAGCTCCGAAGCCGACAATGAACCGACTTGCAGCCAGCACTGTCAGGCTGTCCGCAACGTGGATGTCCGCCATGAGGTAGATGAGGTTGCCCAGCAGACAGATACCCGACGACACGAGATACACCGAGCGGAACGAGTAGTGGTCGCACATCCAGCCGAAAACCGTGGACGAGATGAGTCTCCCCACCGAGAAGAGCGACGTGAGCAGGCCCATGAAGGCCAGGTCTCCGCCTAGCGACTTGTTGTAGAGGAAGAGCGTGGCCAGCACGACGCCGCGCGAGGACTCGGCCGAGAACTCGACGAAGTTGATGAGCGCCATGTTGATGTACCATTGCGTGAGGCGCCGGCGAGGGCTCGGCGTGAAGTCCTTGGGCGGCGCGTCGGTGGCCACGGCGCCGTAGGACGACGCACTGGTGCCGGAGTTGAGTCTGGGATGCTGAACCATCGCGGGCACGGGGGCAAGAGTGACTTGTGCGCTGCGCGGAGGATGCTGGAGTGATGAAAAACTGAGCTGTGGTGCCAGCAGCGAGCTTTGGGTGGCGCTGACGTCGGCTCCGTGTGCACTCGACAAGCATTCTGGGCGCGCGTGTCTATTGCGAATCTTGCTGGAGTGTTCTGGACCATACATGCAGAGCCGGGCGCGGAAAGTGGCTTGGTTTCAGTATGGGGCGAGATCCCGGAGATTCAGGATTTTCGTCAGCGCCGCCAGCAGATGTGAACCAAGCGGCAAAACATCCAAAGGCTTGGGCTTTGAGTTTCCGCTCGGCGTGGCTTGGGCGGTGGATTCTGACGCAGACAACACAGGAGAGCTCGAAAGCTCGGCACTTTCTGCTATCATTTGGGCATGCGTGCGGGCTCCACCATCATGGGACATGGCAATGCTCGGCGCGTGCAGAGGCCGAGCAGCAACCTTGCTGCTCAGGTTGCAGTGCTACTACTCTGCAGCTTGCACTGCAGGTTGCAGGGCTTGTGGCAAGTTGCTTTGCTGCCAGCAACTTCGAGTAAACTCGATGGCAGGAATGGATACTGTGTTGATTGGTCCAGACAGATACTAAACGCTGGAGTCAAGCATGACACTGCGCATACGCCAGCCCGATCCTGGTTGCCCCGATGGGTGGGATTCCCACTGGGAAGTCAACGGCAGCCTACAGCTTCGCCCAAAGGTGCAGCTTGAGCCCATTGTTGCAGTCTTACACCCTGCCAGGGTCCCTGGGGCCCAAGGAAACAGAGAGAAATCGATGGAAAGTGTCGCCTGTCCACCATCCGGAGCTAATGCGGTGCTCGCATCCTGCGCCATGCATGTGAGAACGCAGTGCAGGAGCCATGCTTGCACGTTACAGTACGGCTCGTCCTACACGTACCCTACGGAGCTACAGTCTTGCAATGTGAGCCCCCTCTTACACAAGGTTGCTGCGGTTTGCCTGGAGGTACCATTTCCTCTGGGTAATTGCTGCGTGGACAACTTCACATGGATACCACGGGTGCTGCGGCTGCGAAGCACACGGAGCTTTTTGTCGCCGTCGTGTCACCTTCGGTGTTGGTCTTTATCTAAGTACCTTTATTGCCTTCGCTGCAGATAAGCTTCTCAATCGCGATTCGATGTGGGCCGAACGACTGGGACTGCATTTCGTGACGACTGAAAGTTTGTACCAGTACGATTCATCGGCGAAAGGTCATTTTCCATGTACAACACACAAATCTACGTAGAAAATGGTGTACCATAATCCCTCTTCAAAGTTCGATCGACTGAGCATCCGCACAGTGTCCCCGAGCACCATGGCGCTGGAGCTGGCCAAGACCGCGGAGGTGCGTCGCTCTGCCTACGCAGCCACCCGTCTGCATCCCTCTCTAACGACACCTCTACTCTCTCCAGAACAAGATCTTCGACTTTTTCGAGCGCGAGGACGCGCTCGCGCGCCTCGGCCGGCTGCACAGCCACACGCTGGGCGTCGCGGGGGACGTGCTCAAGGCCCCGAAACCGCAGGAGGTCACGCACAATGTGCTGGATCTGGCGGTGCAGAAGGTGGTGGAGAAGCTCTCCTGGAAACTCATGACCGAGGCCCACGCCACCCCCACCAGCGTGGGAGTCCCGGCGCTGCTGGACCTGTGCATCGCCGGCGTGACCAGCAACTTCCTGATCAACAGCACGCCCTACAAGGTGCTGGAGGACCTGATGGAGGGCCAGACCATCAGCACCTGCGAGATGGTGTGGGAGCTGCTGGAGTCCCGCAAGGACAAGCTCACGACGGTGGGTAATCTAGTTGATCTTCTTCTTCTTCCTCGTCTTCGTGGCTGACTGGTGAGTGGCTGTATCTTGATCGCTGTAGCCGGATTTCATTGCGGAGAAGGGCCGCACGACCAAGGCGTCGCTGTGTTTACTGAGGATGTGCAACGCCCTGCTGCGTCGCTTGTCCAAGACGCACAACAGCGTCTTCTGCGGCAAGATCCTGGTCTTCTTATCGTTCACGTTTGCCCTGTCCGAGCGCTCTGCGGTCAATCTGACGGGCAAGGCGAACGTGACTAATGTGACTGTGTTCGAGGATCAAGACGCGTTCGACTTGGCTGAAGCCACCGATGCCGCGAAGGCTTCAGAGATTGTGCCTGGCCTCGAGGTGGGTACAGCGGTGCCTATGTGAGTTGTATGGTTCAGAGTAACCTGTGCTCACGTTGAGACTCGTTATCTTTTTTTTATTTAACGTGCAGATTGACAATGACCCGAGTGCGGATGTTGGGCCGATCGACTACAACCTCTATCGCACATTTTGGGACCTGCAAAGCTTCTTCCGTGAGCATCAAATGGCCACGCACTCGGCGGAAAACTGGGAAAAGTTTGTATGTTTTGGTCGTTGACGCGTTTGTATTTATCGATGTGAGCCCTTCAACTAATACTGTGGTCTGTTGAACGCAGTTCACCGAGCTGAATGTGGTACTCGCCGCTTTTGAGGGCAATGCATTCTCCCCGGATGACCTTGAGCGCTCGCGAGACTTGAGTGGTGGTGGCCCCATCCACTCGGCAGATGTGATCATGCACGAGGATTCTAGCACGAACCCTGCAGAGCAGGGCTCCCAGGAACACTTTTTCCAGCCGAAGTACCTGACCAACAGCCGCCTCTTCCGACTGCAGCTTCGCGACCCGATTCTGCGAGAATGCATGCTGACTCAATTCCTCATCCTTTTCAACGACCTGGCGAGGGCCAAGCCTCCAGCAGGAAGCACGACTCCGAAAGCCAAGTTTGCAGACCTGACCGAGCGTGTTGTTGCACTGCTCAAGCAAACGCCGTCTGACGGCGAAGGATTCAGCGAGATGGTCTCGTACGTTCTCGAACGCGAGCGCAATTGGGTCAAGTGGAAGCAGGAAAAGTGCCGGGAATATGAGAAATATCCGTCTGCGGCGGACAAGGAGGGATCTGCTCCTAAACCCGTGGTGAAGCGAGCTCGTCGGCAGCTCACGTCCCCTCTGCTGGAGCAGATTCTATCAGAAAGCTCAAAGCCGTCACAGATTCTGGAGAAGATCAAGGGCAAAGAACGAGGTAATCCTGGATCACTGCACTGCTTGAACGTGTCATTCAACTACATAACTAACATGTCGTGTTTGGCTCGTGATGCTTCAATAGCCTCAGAGGTCCCTTTGTCAGCGTACACGGAGCGCTTCAAGGAAGCTTGGGACCCCGAAAACGGAATCGAAGAGGAGTACTGGCCGGACAAGGATGAGATGGTTTGCTGGCGAACTATGCGCGCGGCAATGAAAGGTAGTGTGGATCATCTCGACTGGGCGGTCAAAGGTACTGGGGCCCTAGTTAAGGCTGTCCTTGGCATGGAAACCACCGATGCAAATAAGGACACGACGGACGCTGCAGCCTCAACACCCCGGCAATCCTCGTCTAGTGGAGATGCTGAAGTTGTCAAGAAAGAGCAGGAGTCTGGTAGGGAGGCGACCAAGGACTCGTCTGGTATCAAGCGGAAGCGCAGCGACTCACGTGGTGAAGCATAAGTGCATTGTTAGGCTCGGAGCTGCAGATTTCTTGAAATGATGAATGTACTTTCATTTTCATGACGCAACATACATCAGGAGATCTCGTATACAGACAGTTTTAAGCTGCTCTTATCACAAACAAGTACAGGGAAACCCTACGATATGCAGTACAGATATGTACTAAGCACCAGATATTCCAATAGTTGGAGCTGGTCGCTATAAATGGTGTTCGAGCTGGTCCATGAAGAAGCATGGACGAAGAAGACAGCGACAACGACTTCGATTTTGAGCAGTTCCTGTTGGCGGAGCAAGTGCGCAAGTATTACTATCGGGGCTTCTATCCTGTTGGGATCTTTGTGATTTGGTGAGAGAGGACTTTCAAATTGGGGTGGCGAATTTGGCGAGCTGACATCGTACATGTTGTGCGCAGGACCCTCCTACGCGCGAATTGCTATGATTTGAGCGGATGTGATCGTCTGGGCAACCCGCCCATTGTGTACGCTAGTAAAGTGCGATCACGTGGTTGCTAACACGCTCTGTGTTTTCATGCAAGTCGCGTTAACACACTATGCGAACGCTTTTCCCCAGTGTGGCAATATTGTTTTGTTAAGAATGCTGCTGCACTGCAAGGCTGATATCAACGCAGTTTCAAAGGTGAGTACTACATATCTCGCTCTGTGTAGCTGATACTTCGAAGTACTTCAATCAACACAGCAGTTTGTATTTGTGCTTTCGCCGCTTTTGTGCTAGCTACGTGAAACTGCACTCATCGTGGGGTGCCGCAACAAGCGGATGCGGGCGATCAAACTACTCCTTAAACGAGGTGCGCAGACAGATCTTGTAGATCGAACAGGGTATTCAGCACTACGGTGGGCAGTGATTCATGAACGCATCGATATGGTGAAGCTTTTGTTGCGCTACAACGCTTCCGTCACCACGGTACGTCGGGCAACTCCTTGCAGTCGCACACGTATTCAACTAACCGACTGAGCTAGGATTGCTACACCGCTGGCTCCGCGTTGGATATTGCGAAACGAGGCACATCTGAGCGCCATGCGATCATTCTAGAAGAACTCGAGAAAAAACTAGGTCGTGCATGTCTGCCTCGAACACGGTTCTTACAGCGGATGCGCTAACAATTGTACATGATGTAAATGCAGTCACTGAGCGTGAGGCTCTGGAGATTGAAATCGCCAAGGAAAAGGGTGAAGACGCAATTGCAGAGATTGAGGAATACCGGAGAACTCGCCAAGCCAAGGAAGAAGCCAAAGCAGAGGCCAAAACATCCAATCCAATAGAGCAAACCACACCAAAGGCGTCGAAAAGATCCCAGCAGTCTCGACGGCGAATCCTCGCGGGCGAATCGGTTGGCACTCGGTTGCCCACCCTTCCTGTAGAGCAGGTCGCGTGGAAATCCCTGGAAAGCAGCAGCGACAGCAGCAGCGACTGGATAAAATCCGCGACGGGCAAGTGGCAGACTCGCCAGCATCTGCTGGAGTCGGGGGCCTCCGTCGTCTCCACCACTGCGACAACCATGGTTGAGGCATTCGCACCTGACCAAGTAACAGTCCGCAAACTTCTCACGAGCGAGGGCAAGTGGCAAGCCTTCATGCGCCAGCATATGCCACATGCTGGAGCCCAAGCGCCAGCCCAGCTGACCGTCGAGGATCTGGACTGAGAAAAGCTTCAACCTGGGTTGAAAGGCCTGCGGTGGTCAAATTGGGAAGCTCATTCCCACTTCCGCCTCTTCAAGCTCACCAGCTCCAGCTCCACGACACCCTACCTACCGCCTCAAACTGATGCTCAGCATGGACTACAACACTAAAGACGGTGGCCCTCGCGTGATTCGCCTCCCGCCGTACAAGTATGTTCATGTCCTGGACACGAACTCGAACGTGTCGCGCGTGCTGGCGGGCCCGCTCACCTACACGCGGCAGGAGCACGAGCACGTGATGACGCCGCCTCAGAACATGATTGTGTTGCCGGCGCAGCACTACGTCGAGGTGCGCAACCCGGTGGTTTGCTCCGAAGACGGCAAGATCGTGCGCGACGCCTTCGACCAGGCCAAGCTCAAGCACGGCGAGATCGAGTTCCGCATCTTCGACAAGTACCCGGAGCCGTTCCCGTTGTATCCAGGCGAAGAGCAGGTTGGCGAGATTCGACAGCTTCGAGTGGTGGCCGTGGATACTGCGCTTCGCATCCGCGCGACGCGCAAGATTGGCAAGTACGTGGCCGGCGACGAGTGGCTCTTTGTAGGTCCTGCAACGTACTACCCACGCGTGGAGGAGGAAATCTTCGATGTCGTACACGCCATTGTCGTGAAGAAGAACCAGGCCATCAAGTTTCGAGCTGAGAAGAAGTGCACGGACTCGCAGGGAATCGAGCGCGACGCTGGAGAAGAGTGGCTTGTCCGCACGCCGGGCGCGTACCTCCCGCAGATCGACGAGGTGCATGTCGAGACGCTCCAAGCACACATCTTGACTCTGGATACTGCGCTGCATTTGCGGGCGCTGCGCACCTTCAAGGATGTATATGGCATCTCGCGCCGCGCCGGTGAAGAATGGCTGATCACGACGGAGACGACGGAGACGCATGTGCAGGACGTGCACGAAGAAATACTCGGGTACGTTCAAGTCACAATTCTCACCAACCGCCAGTACTGCATTGTGGTGGACCCCGTGGTGAACGGAGTGCAGCGTCGTGGCACTCGTGAGCTGCGCAAGGGTGAAGCTAGCTTTTTCTTGCAGCCTGGAGAGCAGCTAGAGAATGGCCGCGTGGAGGACATTTGTGTCCTGGCGGACGACGAAGCTGTTTTGCTCCAGGCAGTCGAGTCGTTCGTCGAGTTACCCGAGCAAGACGGTGGTGAGCCGGAGGGTGAGGATGGCGGCAACGCTCTTGCTAAGAAGACACCCAGTGGCGTTCGGCGTGAAGCTGGCGAGCGATGGATGGTGCACGGCCCACGCGAGTACATCCCACCCATCGAGGTGAAAGTACTCGAGACCCGTAGGGCTATCCCACTCGACGTGAACGAAGGCGTGTATGTGCGCGAACGCAAAACAGGCCACGTTCGTGCCGTCAAGGGCGAGACGTACATGCTACAGCCAACCGAGGAACTCTGGGCGAAGCAGTTGCCGCCGGCAGTGGAGGAACTATTGTCTTCCCAGGCATGCGGATCAGCCTACGTGACAGATCCTACACAGTCGAACAAGGTGGCGGCGAGCCTTGGCCGCACCTGGCACCCCACGAAGAGCGCAGCACAACAACGTGACCCCACGCGCGTAGTGACTTTCGAGGTACCGCACAATGCAGGCATCCAAGTGTACGACTACAAGACCACATCGTCGCGTATTTTGTTCGGCCCGACGCTTGTGATGCTTGAACCGGACGAACAGTTCACCGTCTTGCGTCTTTCTGGCGGCGTGCCGAAAGAGCCCAACGTGATCCGCACACTGTGTCTTCAGCTCGGCCCGGACTTTATGCGCGACCAGATCATCGTCGAGACATCGGACCATGCGCGGCTGTCACTCACCATTGCGTACAATTGGCGCTTCCGCGTCGACTCGACCAAGCCTACGGATGCTGCCAAGATCTTCAATGTCAAGGACTTCACTGGTGATGCGTGCAAAACGCTGGCGTCGCGCATCCGCGGAGCTGTCGCCGTGCAAGACTTCGACTACTTCCACAAACACAGCGCGCAGATCATCCGGACATCCATCTTTGGGCTGGACGAGAACAAGAAGCTGCGCGACGAGCTGGTATTCCCTGCTAACAACCTCTGCATCACAAATGTGGACATCCAGTCGGCCGAGCCCGTGGATCAGCTCACGCGCGAAAGCCTGCAGAAGTCTGTGCAACTGGCGATTGAGATCACGACCAAATCGCAGGAGGCGCGCGCTAAGGCCATCGCAATGAAAGAGGAGGAGGCGGCCAAGGGAGAGCTGCTAACGCAGCAGCTCGAGAACCAGTCGAGCGCAGAGCAAGCGCGTAAGAACTTGGTGCAGCTGACGGCCGAGTGCAAGGCCGTTGAGGAAGAGGCTACCGCCGTGAGTCGAGCACGCGCCCAAGCCCAGGCCGCGGAGATTGAGGGCCAGGCAGCCGTGCGGCAGGCGGAGCTGCGGGCCAAGGCCGAGCGCATCGAGCACGAGGCGCACGTGGCGCGCATCAAGGAGGATCAGATGCTGAGCGTGGCCCACGCCGAGCGCCTGGCCGAGGTGGAGGTGCACAAGAAGCGCGAGCTGATGTCCATCGAGGCCGAGAAGTTCCAGCAAATGGTGAGCAGCGTGGGGCAGGAGACGCTGGTGGCGCTCGCGCGCGCGGGCCCTGACGGCCAGGTGAAGATGCTCGAGGCGCTGGGGCTCAGCGGCTACCTCATCACCGACGGCAAGAGCCCCGTGAACCTGCTGGGCACGGCCGAGGGCATCATCCGCGGCATCTCCAACGCGGAGCAGTGACCGCCACTCGATTCGAAATGGCTGCAAAGCGCGCCACGTACTTGAGGTGATGGGCCGTGAGCCAGTTCGTGCCCGATCTTATGCGACATGTCAATCTGAAAAGGTTTCAAATTGAAACTCTCAGTTTTGCGCGCCAAATTCGACGGGCCTTCGCTTCGCGAGGGTGAAGCTGTTGCTCTGCTGGCGCAGCTCCGTTCGCTTCACCGGCAATAGCTTCACATAATTTACACTTGTATATGTTGCACTCTTCTATAAGAGAGATTTGCCCGTTTTTCAATAAGCTTTGAGCGTTATTTTATACTATAAAATTTATAGTGTACTGGAGTATCTCGTTCGCGCCGCGCGTGGCGCCGCCACTCCAAGTTGCAGGGCAACCGCTGGTGTGCACCTAAGCCAATCTTGGCAGCTGTTGTTGGGATAGCGCCTTCGAGCCCTATCGAAGCACCACAGAGTGGAGACGCATTGCAGCATGCTGTTGCAGGCAGCACGTTACTGAGTCAACCTCGCGCACAAGCCAGCGAAACGCCCGATACTAACAAAACAAAATCTTGAGTAGGGTCAAGGCATGGTTTGCAGGTAACGTTAGGCAGCAATAGGGCTGCTTCCTTCCTGGTTGAGAGCTGAGCGCTCGTCGTGAATGGCACTGTTGCAGCAAGTGCGCCACGAGTCTGGCGTTGCGAACGAAAATCGTCAAATTTTCCTCCGCATATTCTTTCTGAGTATGTTAAACGGCGCGTGGCTCGCGGGGAAGCTGCGCCCGCATTTGCCTGGCGTATCTAGCGGTCACTATGCGCCTCCAGCACATCCGCTGATCACCAGATGGGCGTTCTCTTTGTGTAAGCATTGTGTACAGTGCCCCTCTCCCCAGTTAGCCAATCGGCGTGCGCCATTTTATAGGCGGCCAGGCAGTCGCGCCATTTATTGGCATCTCACGTCGATCGAGTCGGCAGCGAGGGAAGCGCTTCGCGTCGGCCTCCTCCGCTGTGTCTGCGCGCCCCCGATCTCGCCGTCGGGCGGCTGGTAATCAAGAGTTTGCGTCCGTGCACCCTCCGCTGCAAGTGCGGCGCTCGGACTCGGCGTAGAGCCTTCGTTAGCGTCCCAGCAAGAGGCCGCACGTGCTCGTCCCAGCGTCTCGCGTTCTCCAGCGCGTTCCTGGCGCTGCAGCGCGTCAGTCTCAAGCCACACAAGGGTCTGAGTGTATTGCCCGCGTATCGTCTCCCCGCATTCCTGCTAGAATGAGCGACAACTGGCGGCTGGACGTCAAGTTCCAAGGCCACTCCATTGACCTGGTGGGGCGCTTGCCGGCCGAGAAGCGCTCGCTGCTGCGGGACTTCCCGCGTCGCCTGGCAGTGAGCACCAAGGCCAAGCTGTCCGCCATCCCGCAGAAGGGCTTCTTCTGCAAGTTCTTCGCCAAGAACTGCGAGGAGATGAAGGTGTACATGAAGAAGCACGAGTGCGCGCTGTGTGTGCAGTTTGTGGCTTCCACGTACACTTTCACGCTCTATCTGCTGGTGCCGGTGGTGCTGAAAGGACTCAAGTGTTTGCACCGACTACGGAAGAGCGGTAAGTGCTGTGCTAGAAGTGCAATGTTCTGGATTGCCGGTGGTGGATCGTGTTGCTGATATTTTTTTTATCTTTGTGGCGTGGGATGCAGGGGCGAGTCCGGATTCTATCAAGTCGCTGTGCACGGATCGAGATGGCGTGGTGATTGGGTTTATTGTGTCGGAGGTGAATGTAGAGATGGAGGAGAAGATGCACGAGCGGATGAAAGTGATGGAGGAGCTGGAAACGACTGCGAAGGCCATTTCGCACACGTTCGGCGACCCGATGCTCGAGTTTGACCTGCTGATTGATCAGTTGGATACGAAGCCGTCAGCGATTCAGGTGCGTTGAGTTTGTGTGATGAGTTGCGTGTTGAATGCAAGATGATTGCAATGCAAACGAGTTAGTGTGAGTGATCAATGCGTCTGACCGCATGTCCGTTTTATTTACATGAACAGGTCTGCTCGAAGTTCATTGTTCGTCATCAGCACTTGCACAATGCGATCTGCCAGAAACTGGCCCAGGCGATGGAGACGATGCAGTCTTCGAAGGCAAAAGCGAGCATTGTGTACGTTGTACACGATGTTGTCAAGTCGGTGAGAGCGAATTATCCTCAGAAGGAGCGAAATGCGAAGATGCGCGAGTCGGGATTGGTGCTCTCACTGGAAAAGATTCTGTATCAGCTTGTGCAGAAGCTGGATGGCGATGCGAAGCACAACGTACGTGTTATTTCTCTCTTTTTGCATCTTTGGCTGTTGGTATGTGTGATAGCAAGATTGCCGTGTTGACAAGCTTGATTTCTTTGTTTGTAGCCGAATGTTCGGGCAGTGTTTGAATTCTGGACGAAGTGGGGATTGCAGTTTTCAGCGCCGTTGGAAAATGAGTCAAGCTCGCGTCATGACCCTATGCTGAAGATTGATGAGACTTTCGAGATCTTGGAACGTGAGGTCTCCTTGGTATCGGACGCTTCTTCGTCGCCAATTAAGCCCACTGCTCCACCTGAGGTGGTGGCATTTATGAAGAAGCACAGCATTCAGCCGGGACCATGGGAGGTTTATCTCGGACGTGCCTTACCCCAAGAAATTGAGGAGCTTGACGCCGCGCTTGACCTGAACACGAAGTATTTTGGTTTCAACAACTGGCATCCGTCCGAGAAAGGAGGCAGGAGGGGTGGCGAGCTGTTCTTGCACCAGTATACCAAGGCAATGATGCCGTGGCTGCTGCATGCATCAACGTCGTCACCGAGCAAGAGCTCCGGAAAGCGCAAGCGCGTGAAGGACTCGCTGACCCTGCTGCGAGATGCGTTCCTATGCACGTGGGACCTCGATCCCACAGCAGCGCGAGCGGTATCTGACGTCGATCGCTCATTATTAGACGACATGTGGAAGAAAATGGAATACGTCAAGTGCCAGAATCCCTCAGCATTTGTCTTCGGCAAGGTTAGGCGGGTGAAAACTATTCAGTTTGCCAATAGTCCTGCGACCGACGCATTGCTGAAGACAATTGAAGACGAATCCAAGGTAAAATCGAGTGAGCTGGTCGCAGAGCTGACCAAGGTATTCAAGCTCGATACAATGGCTCGCGAATCCGTCGCGAAAGTGAAGTCGAAATCCGATCTGTGCTACATTGCGAAAGAGCTCTGCAACCGATGTCGGCATCACATGGTGGCAAACCCGTCAGTGCACATGGTCAAGCTCTGCCAAAAGGTTCTTGCAACTAAAAACCCGATGAAGGCGTACTCGTCCGCAATGAAAAGCATGATCTCTCGGCAGATGAAGATGTCCGCGGTGTTCGACAAGGAAGCAAAGTACGTTCTCAAATCAATTTGCTATCAAACGACTGATGACATGACGGCTAACCTGTGTGCGCCTTGTTGTGTTAGGAAAAAGCGGAAGCTGGAGAGTGTCAGCGCTTCTTCTTCTCCAGTCACTGAAAGCGAAGCCTCTAGCTCTCCTCACTCCGAGCTTACAGATGCCGAGCTGGCCGCAGTGAAGAGACGTATTCCGAAGCCCCCGAAGCTGCTGTTCAAAAAGGTTGACCTGAAAACGATCACATACCAGGAGACGAATGATAATGGTACAGTGGGTGTCGCGGTTTCCGGCATCCCCAACGCGGGGAGAGGACTCTTTAACCTCTCGGCACATCCGTGGCCAGCATTTTCAGTTGTCTGCATCTTCGGCGTTCGCCGGATTACGAAGGAAATGCATCATGACGGACTCAACAAGGTAGCCCGGTGCGGTGAGCTGGGCGAGACCTTCGTTGTAGTCAATGGCACTGTGCGCGACGTAGACAAGTTCCAGACTCAGTACGGCCACCGCTTGATGCCTTTCGACGGCTTGGTTGATGCAGATGGCTCCGTCGGTGGATTCCCGAACGACCGTGTGTACGAATACCCAGCGGACGTCTACTGGGATGCCTCGGGATTCTACAACAACTGCATCCTCGTGCCCGGCTGCGTGATTGAGAACCCTCAAGACACAACAAGCCCCATCGTCCTGAATCAGCTGTACATCGTGACGTGGAAGGAAGTAGCAGTACACGAAGAGTTCTTCCTGGCGTACGGAACGTCGTACTACGAGGACGACGAGAAGACCAGCACCACAAGCGAGGGGAGCAGCACCTAGTTAGCGAAATAGAAGCAGCGAGACCAAGCAGTTAGTCTTGCTACACCGTAACCTAAGAAGAACGACCCTATAGAAATCATCGACCAAGCAACTCAAGGCATCAGCTACCTGCTTCAGTATCGTCGGCCAGATATGATCCGACTGCACTCTCGGCCACTTACCCTGTCGGTCTCACCTTATCCTCACCCCCACCGACACGCTAGTGAAGTGAATGAACCTCGTACTGAACGGTTGATTGATTCATTGTTGTCTTTACTGGATCGGCCGAATTGGCCACTTCAGATACACTGCGTAGTTCTGATTCATATATACTCAAATACATTGCGAGTCGACGTGCGCCACTAGCACGAGATGGCGCTCATGTCAAGACGACACACTGGGCACGTGTGCTGAAGGTTCAACCACACGCGCACGCACCCAGCGTGGTAGTTGTGACCGCACGGAAGTCGCAGCGTTTGGTCGTCGGCCAGATCTCCGCAGCAGATCGGGCACTCCGAACTGTCGTCGCTCGCACCCCCGCAGTCTTGTCCAGCTTGGCAGGACTCCAGGGCCACTGGCGTCGGTGGCGAGGCTGGATTCTCATGGTATAGCACTCGGTCCACCGCGATCGCGCGGTGGTGAGCGATCTCCAGGAAGTCCTCCAGAAGGTGGCGCGTCCGCTGCATGTTCTCGCAAGAGGTGTCGCGCGTGAGGACAGCGTGCACCAAATCGTTCACGAACGCCTGGAAGGCGCTGCACTGGTCGTACTGAGTGCCGGTGCTGCTCGAGCTCCATACCCGGCGTGTGCTGAGGTTTGGAGTGCCCTTGATGAGTCGCCGCAATGCGCCGCAGCACTCCGAGTCCTTGCATCCGCTGCTCCCGATGCGACGGATGCCTTTGCGGAGTTGCGCGTGGTCGGCTGAGGTTTTGCTGAGCACCCACTTCTGGCGCATGACGCTGTCCGAGACGTAGAGAACGAAGAATAGCTGCGACGAAGACGCCCGCTGCGTCGAGGCCAAGTGGAAGAATCCTGCGCGGGCGAGGGGCGTGTTCTGCTGCTTCGCCGGAGAGCCCGGGGTCACCACGACGCTGGTGGTCGGCTTGGGCAGTTCGAACTGGGCCGACTGCTTCGCTGCAGCGGCGAAATCGCTCGCACCGACGACGTCTTCCAGCGAGATGAACACCATGAAGACGTTGCACTCGAGTTAAAATCAATCACAAAAGACAAAGTGAGGGAGGGTGGACTCGGCGAGCGCGAGATCCGACCGCCCGAACGCAAGGAACGGGAGGGTGGAACCTTCCGCCTGTCGGCGCGCCAACCGAGCCAACGGATCCACTGCTGCGGTCCCAGCCGGAGCCATCGCAATGCAACGACAACATCGAGGAGCTGCTGAGACAAAGCGATGTTGAATATAGAGCCGTTTCGCGCGCAGCCAATCCGAGGCGCCGACGCCCGACTTGCTCCATTCGCGGCTCGACTTTGCGGTGATATGAGCACTTGCACGAGAAGCGTGGAGAAGCTTTATTGCACGCGCGTCGCGGCTCAAGAAGAAGCTGCAGCGGAGATTTTCTCCCCGAAAGCTGTCGCGCGCCGCAACCGCGCTTCGAGACCTGCGACCACACGCGAGCTCATTTGTCGCGCTGCACCGACTGCCAAGAGCACATCTTGGGCTGCAGTCGTCGCGTCAGCCTCGCCTCAACGCACCCCAGAGAGCTTCGGCCACCCGGAAAGCGACAGAAGCCCTTGTCCACCATGGTCGTGGGCGATGTACTGGTACTGTTGGGTCGTCGTCCTCAATGCAACATACGAACGATCAAAAGCGAGAAAATTATTGGATACGTGCCGCGCTCAGCATTTTACTTTACGCAATAGAACCTCAGTCGTCATTGTCATTGTTCAACCCACGGTGGTTGCCTGTCCCCCGGCCATCAACGGCTGCATGGACGTCACTTCAAGCGTCTGATAATGGTTCATGGCTGTTGTGAGCCGCCCCCGTCCTGCTGCCGCTGCTGCTCCTGCTCGATCTCGTCTAGAACCCGGCGGTTCTCGATGTCGCGCAGCTTCTCGCGCAGGTCCTCGGGCGTGTAGCGGCTGTTGAGCGTCCGGTACTTCTTGAGCTGGATGACGCCCACCATCTCGCGCACCATCCAGCGGCCGCGCTTGATGGCCTTCTTGATGGCCACGGGGTCCGTGAGGTCGCGGTTCTGGAAGAAGGCGGCCTTGGCCTTCTCGCGCACGTGGCTCAGCCCCAGCGGGTAGTCGCGCCCCACGAGCAGGAAGCGCTTGTACAGGTCGCGCACCTTGGGATCCATCATCTCCGCTGATAAATAAAATGTGGAATAATCGACCAATCACAAGCCAAAGAACTGCCATTTATTTCTTGTTGTTGTTTATCAGACGGGAGCCACTCGTTAATAAGAGTTGTCATCGATCATGAGCGCCGTTAGCTCCGAGGTGGCACCGGACCGCCGCGCCGTGCCCGACGACTGCACGGCGCTGCTGACCGTCAAGATCGGCGACGTGTCCCGCACGTCTCGCAAGCACCTGACGCTCGTCACGTTCCCGTTCCTGCTGTCCGAGGGGCTGGACGTCTTCCGCGCCAAGGTGGACTCGTGTACGGACAAGGCGCTCGACAACTTCCGCGGCGAGAAGCATGTGCGCGAGGACACGGCGCTCTACATGCGCCCCGGGGCCCACTCCAAGCAGGCGGAGCTGGTGGAGATCACGCACAGCAACTTCGAGAGCCGCGTGGCCAGGAGCTACAAGAACTACCTCAAGCGCAAGACGGACGAGCCGTTCCAGTGCGAGGTCTACGTGTACGTCAAGAAGGTGGCGCCCCCGCGGCGTCGACGGCTGAAGGACGCGGACATTGGCGCCGCAACGGCGGGGCAAGTGGCTCTGCATGGGGATTTCACGCAGAACCAAGCGGGGGAACTGGCGGGGAGTGCCGTCCCCGACTCGAGGGACCTGCCGGTGGGGGTGAAGAGGAAGCGGTCGCTGGGCTCTGACGAAGGGGAAGAGCAGCACCATGTGCAACGGACTGTCCAGGTGCCGCACGCCGATGACGGATACTACCGCACGGTGCGGATGGTTGTGAACGGAGCCATTGTGCCTGTGCAGGTTAATGTGGCGGACATACTCGCGTGCTTCGCGGTGTTCCAGCAGCAACCGACGAGTGACGAGGTTCTGCGCAGCCACGAGGGTAGCGTCAATGGAGCTGCAGGTGCGGGGGCGGATGGCCTGCACGGCTGAAGTGACCACCGTAAGATGCGTTGTGGTCGACTTGGTAGTGCTGCGAGCTTTGTGCGTCGAGGAGTTAGTGGTTTGCACTTTACGTAAGAGAGAATCGAACAGATAATGCAGCGTGCATCACTCTATCGTATATATTGGGCGGATCACCCTGGCGCTTGCTTTTCTACAAATGTACTTACTACTGCTACTACTTCTCGCGTGTGTTGATGCTGCTTGCTTTTTCTGTTTCTTGTGCTTGTATACTTGCGCGTCCATGTTGGGGCTTCCGACTTCAGTCTTGAGCTTCACTTCATCTTCATCGTCCGCATCTGAGCTTGAGTTTCACGCTCCGAACGGGAGGCGCGGGCGATCGCGCGGCCAAGTCGTGGCAATCCGAATCAAATATCATACCATGCAGCTATCTCACAATCCAAAACTCGATATGCAAATCCAAATGCAAGAACGGCAACGGGGAGGTCGTGCACGCAGGAGGTTGCACGGATCGAGCAAGGCGAGCAAGGCACTCCGTCGAGCGCAGCCCTTCACGCCTTGCTCACTTCCCGGCTTAGTACTCCGAAGGCGGCAGTCCCGAAGCATCGAAGCTGCTCCATGACGACCCAGAGTCCCGTCGCGGCGGGCGTCCACCCGACGTTGACCGCTTGTCGTCCATGCTCTTCAGATACCGAAACTGGCCGGGAGGCTGCATGTACAGGTTTTGCTGCTGCTGCGCCATGTCGTACTGCTGGTGCTGGAAGCCGAATTGGTGCGCAGCTCCGCCAGCTCCTCGCGACGAGTGCTGCAACTGGAGCTGGTGTTGATGTACAAAACTCTGTTGCTGCTGGGCGGGAGGAGGCTGCGGCTGGAACGGGTGGTGCTGCTGCTGAGGGATGGAAGGTGGCTGGTTGTGCTGGTGATACTGTTGCTGGTACTGGTGCTGCAGCTGCAGTTGCTTCTCCATCGAGGCTGCAGGAGGCGGCGGCACGGGTGACGTCGGGAAGTCGCCACCAAAGCCAGAAGCTGCTGCGGCAGCGGCAGCAATATGCGCCGTGTTGCTCTCCACCGTGCGCAAGTCGCTTTGACCGTGCGCGAAGCGGCACTCCTCCTTGGTGTAGTTGCAGTTGCCCTTCAAGAAGTAGTAGCACAGCTCGGTCTTGTAGCTTTGCAACCTTGGGGTCGCAGCTGGGAGAATCTGCTGACTGCCACTTGCTCCGCTTCCAGAGCCTCCGTCACGCAGATCGTTCACACCGTGTGCCATGGGACAGTCGCGACGAGATTTCGTGCATGTTCCGTTCTCGTAGGCTTGGCAAAGCCGAGTCTTGTAGTTGGGTCCGTGCTTGCTGCTACTGCTGCCACCACTCGAAGCGCTGGGACGTACCAGATCGCTTTCACCATGGGCAAACGAGCAGGTGCGTCGCGTCTTGTTGCACTTGCCTTGCATGTAGTACATGCAGATTTCGGTCTTCCAGTTGCTCGACGATCCCGGAGGCGGCCCGCTCGGCCCGCTCTGGCTGCTGCTACGGTGCAAACTCGTTTTGCCGTGACCGACCGACGACGACCGAGACGGGGAAGGCGATGCCATCGAAGTTAGGCTGCCGCCGCTCTCTGCTCGTGCTCCAGCTCCAATCGCTGGGTTGAAGCTCGGGTGCGTGTGCAAGATGTGATCGATCGCTGCGGACTCTTGGCCGTCAAATTGCAGCAAAGTCGACTCCAATTCCTCGACCGAAATCGAGTCGAAGAGCTCCGACAGCATGGACAACTGCAGAGGAGAGACTGCCGATCTCGAGGACGTCGAGGCCGGGCCACCCGAAGCAGACAGTCTCCCACCCTCGCTCTGGCTTGTCTCCTTGGGCTCATTGCTGGTGACTTCGGCGTTGCCCTGTTCCACTGTTGAGCTAGTCGCGCCTTCAGGAGCTGGTGATGCTGTCAGCGATAGAGACTCCATGTCGTCCTTTACTTCAGAAATTGGGGGCGGCACTTTGTCTTCGCCGAGAGTGTCACCGGGGAAGGGCCTGGCGTGTTTGGGCGTGACTTGAGGCGAGTCCAGCAGCGACGACGGCAAGAACTGGCCCATGAGCTGGCTGCGGAGCGTCTGCGTGCTCGAAGACGGGGACGGCGGCTCGTCTTCATCGCCACCTTCGTGTTCACCTTCACCTCTGGACGAAGCAGATGAATAAAAGTTAAACGCCATGAGATTCGTGCCGGACGAGGCTCCACCGGGTGCACCAGACCCGCTTCCACCACTACCGGAGCTGGCCAGGGGCTTGTTGGGCGAGGTCCACGGGTTGTCACTCTGTTCCTGCAGCGATGGCGACTGCGGAGAGCGGCCACCACCAGACCCAGTGTCGTCGCCACTGCGTCTGCGCCGCAGCTCCTTGATCTCGTTCTTGGCGTCGATCAGTGCCAGTCGTTCGTCTACAAGATCGCGCTTCAACTTGGCCGAGAGCGTGCTGAACAGCGCCACGCGCTGCTTCGAGAGCCGCTGCTCGTCGCGCAGCTCGTCCACGACCTGCTGCAGCTCTCGCACTTGCAGTCGCGAGGCCTGGAGCTCGCGCAGGATGCGGCGCACGTCGTCGCTGAGCTCGCTGTCGCCGTCGGCGGCCTCCTTCCCGTGCAGCTGCTCGTCGCCCGGTGCCCCCGCGGCGCCGCCTTTCTCCATCTTCATAGACATAGCCAGTGTTCAGAGACAGCAGATCACATCAGTCAGTCGTTCGTGAAAGCGAAGGCGCCGGGCGCGAGCGCGAGGAGCGCGGCCCGGCAGTTGAGTTAACACATGCAACATGGCTAACTAATTGATGGTCCACCGTTGGCGGTAGTGACGATCCGACTAGAAAGTTCAGCAAACGCGGCGAAAATGCTTACCCATGCAAACTTGGCGCTGGGCTCCACGCTGTACTCGCGGCCGATGTCCGACACGACCTGCAGTTACCGCCGCGCCACGCAGGACACGCCATATACGCATACATAATAATCGTCAGTGATTTGAGCTGCAGAGTGTCATTGGGGAATCTGGAAGGGTCCGCTCGCCGGGCAACTCCAAACGGTTGGCACCAGAGCAGCAGCACCGGTGTCTGGGGCACAAGGACACCGGAGGAGCTCCCGGCCAACGGACCCCTGAGCGTTGCGAGCTGGACACTGCTGTCGTCACCACGCACCTGGGCGAGGGACGTCTGGAAGGCCTGGCTGATCTCGGTCGCGACGCGGCCCAGCAGTTCGCCGGTGTCGGGCGTCGGCGTCTGCTGCTCGGCGTCCGCGACAACGGCAGCTTCTCCTTCTTCGGAGACGGCGTCCACGGGCGCCGGCTCGTGCTGCGGCTCGGCTGGCGAGCCTGCTGCGGCCGCCATGGTGTCAATTGCGTGCTGGGGGCTCTGGGCAAGCGTCCGTCTGGCTGTCGGGCTGGGTTGCGCGGGCTGCTGGCTGATGGTCTGGTGGCTAGCTGGAAGGTTTGCGGTTGCGAAGTTGCCTGGGCGCTGGCTGCCCGGGCAGCAAATGCGCGGGTCGGGCGGCCGGCCTGGCAGATGCTGTTGTCAAGTGGCTCGCGGGAGCAGGAAGCCACTTGGGTCAGGACGCGACGCCGTTCGCTTTTTTGCTCAACCTCGGCGTCCTGAGCGGCACCAGGCTGTTGTTGCAGTGGCAGAAGAGACAAAACCAATTTTGAGTCTTTTTGCGACTTTAGCGCAACTCAGCTCGCAGAGCTCGCACCTCGGCAACGCTTGGTAGAGAAAATTCGGCCAAGCTCGGCGCGAAAAGCGAGTGGCGCGACGACTAAATCCGGGAGGTGGGGGTGTCCTCGGTCGGAAGTATCGAGTTTTGGTGCGCGTAATACACCGCGTCCTCGCCATTAATTTTTCGGAGCCCGTGAGCGCATACCAGATGACATGCGGTATGGCAGGCGCGGGCCATACTATCTCTCAGTGAACGACCTGGATGGGTACAGAAATATTAGAGACAAACAGGTTATCAGGTGCGCTTTCGAGGAATTTTCGAGGGGGGACTAATAATGGAGCTCTTCCCGCCGGGACGATATTTTTGACGGATTCGAGGCATGTCGCGCTATGCTAACGCCGCTATTGTTGGCGCGGGAAGCGCTCGAAACGCCTGTGGCCCAGCGGAGCTGATATGCACAGCAGCAAGATGCCCGGTGGAGCTGATACACGAAGCAGGAAAAGCTGCATGCTCGGCGTAGCTGAGACGCCAAAACAAAGCAGGCCAGTTCCATCGCTGACCAGTAATATCTTCAAGGACGCGAATGGCGCCTAGCGCACATTCAGCGCGCTTGGTGCAGGGTTCGGAGAGAATGGGATTGGGGGTCGCGCCAGATGGCGAGAACACGGCGCCATCTCGTGAGCTCTGTAGTCGCCCGACGACTGGCGGCGATTCGTTCGTCGGCATGGATGCCAAACCGTAGAACCGTAGGTAGGTCTCTGAAGATACCAAGCAAAGGGCGCGCAGTTGTGTACACATTTTTGGCGAAACGGTTCTGTTTCCTAGTGTATTCCTCAGGAGTGTATCATGGTTCTGTTTCCTAGTGCATACCTCAAAGTGGATCAGTAGAGATCGTGGAAAATCCGATAGAATCTGTTGTATTATTTTGTAGTTGCAAGTACCGCCAGCAACGAGTGAATGATGGTCTTACTGGGTTCAGCTGCCTATCAAGCTATAACATCACCGACTTCCCAAAATGGGAATCTCAATCAAGGTATGCTACACACCCATATAGTGACATTGCATTGGCTCCTTTAATGCGGGACTTACTAAAGCTACGTGATAAATTGCTAGAGCTACTTGGTGGTACCTAGAACGCAAATGCCTGTATCCTTACTTGGGCTACAATTTCATAAAACAATTCGCTAAGGCACACGACAAGCAAATACGTCGCCCGATTCCGTCGTAAGCTTCGCTGTGACTAAAGCCATTCTGCTCGCTCACCTCACCCCCATGAACATCCTGAATGACCAACCATCCTCCTTTCCAGGAAAAGGGGGCTGCTGTATGGATACTCATCAAGTAGCCGCAACGATGCACCCAAAATGAGAGCACGCGCTCATATACCTCACTGCCAAACACGCAGCGCATCAAAGCTCCGAAAGCAAGTCCCTGTTCTGCCAACGCTGCTGAGTTCGCTGCTGTTTGCCCACATCACGCTGCTTTGCTATACATGTAGCTGTTTATCAGAAAACTTAGCATCTAGCTGTTTCAGATATTACCTGTAGGCCTGGCGGGCATCAAGTATCGCTATCAAGGGGCAAGCTGGATGGTAAGAGCCCCCTAGGCCCTGAAGATTCTTCAGCATCAGAACGGCTAGAGCTCCCGAATTGTGTACCAAAATCTGGGTACCACCAAGTGGCTCTAGTACTTTTGTCACGCTCTAGTACTTTTGTCACGCAGCTTTAGTAAGTTCCGTTTAATGCTACATTATCTTGCCTCAATAGTGCGTCCGGGCTTGATAAGCAGTCCTCATGTTAATCGCAATAGAGGCTAGAGAAAGTCTCATTGGTGTAGACAGCTACAGTACCCGGTTCGGCAGGTAATGGCCGCGCATTTGATGCAAAATACTGAACATGAAATTGCGTTTCAGGGCGTATCTTGTACTGTCAAAAAGTGAACTTGGAGGCACCAATCACACAGATCACATGTCTAGAGCTAATATTTACCGATGTGTGCTCATACATAATATAATTATTGTGGAAACCGATTAGATTGTCTAATTGGGATATAAATCGGTTGATTAAGCAGATGATTAAGCTTAATCGGGTCTGATTTGCTAAACCCGACCTCCTAATTAGATCGACAGACTAAGATTTGTACTCTGATTTGACAGAGCGGTCAGTTGTGCCTACAACGCCATGTGGCTGATTTACAGTAAGCCCGGGACGGCTGATTTGCATGCTAATCAGCCCGAATGTCCGACACCCACACGGCATTCGGTGGCCGATTTAACGTAAAACCGCCAAACGCTAATGCTGACGGGAAATGACAGCGCAAATACATGACGTCAGAACTTGATAAATAGAATGCAGTACACATCGAAGCTCACAGAAGCGTATTTAATGCACGCGATGCTATTTCTCGTTAGTAGGTACGCGAATCACTCAGCTCGTGGCGGTAAGTGGTCGCTCGTCGTATTTCTGGCGGGTAATGAGGCAACCCCCATTTTATTAACCTTACACCGATTTATACCCTTACCAATGCCATATGAAATCATAAGGATCCCCGATTTAGTACCAGTCAAATCTCTCATGAACGCTGCTTTATCAGCTAATCCGCTCGGGCAATCTAATCGGTTTCCACAATACATACAACATCTTTATACTGGGATAGGAAGCGACGAAGTGCTGATAGACCAGCCCAAAAGGATTAATTCGGGCGATGTCCCCCCTTCCAATCGACACCGGTGATGAACCGGTAACGTCTTTAGACAATTTACAGTAAGTGATGTCTATTGACCGAGTGTTTTAGACTTCTCACGAATGATGGAGGCTGGTCCAGTTCATTTGCAAATTCGTCGAGTTAGATTCGTCATTGATTTTGCTCTGAAATCGGTTGTACGTCGTGACCATAGTGGCGATACATTGTCGGGCAGATTCTGCGGCTGCGAAGCAGGCGCAGGAGATGCCCGTGGAGCGTGCGGATTGAGTTTATCAATGGCGATCAAAGGTGAGTTAACCAATCCTATCCCAGTCTTCGCGAAGCCCAAGTATATAAAATGGTCCCTGCGTGTGTTATCTGAATTTTATACTGGGATAGGAAGCAACGTTAGTGTTGCTATCGCAGACCAAATCGGATTATATCCGTGGTACATCAAGTCAAACGATGACCCCTCTTGACATCTAACTGGTACATTTTCTTGAAACCGGTACGACTCTGGTGCCGCACTGGAATGTTTATACGCGTGGGCAGTCTGAACCAGTAGGATACCCTTCACACCGGTATGACCTCGGTTTGCAGATCGAACCGGTGTGCTACCGACGATACTGATATGAATCAGTACAGATATTGAGCTGGATACCGATCGACGAAGTGAAGTAAAGAGAACGCTTGAGGTGGACTGTACAATAGCACTCGAGATACTAAGTAAACATTTACATTTTCTACAAGCTACAAACAGATTTCAACCAAGGTTCGAATTTAAAAAATTGTAAAGCATTGCTTGATAATATCTTGCATCCATTACAGTTTTAACCCCTTAGTTACTTTATGTTGGAACGCTCAACATAAGCGGTGTATACCCTAATTCCCTCTTGTCGCAGCGTTTATGCTATTTTGGAACGCTCAACATAAGCAGAAATTTCACTTGGAGTTTGTATGGATCATTTTCATTATCCTGGTATACAAAAAGTAAGATCTTTTTCTGTGTGTAAAATGGGCACATGTACAGGACTAGGTTTGCCTTTGGTGCGGGCTTTTTCCAAAGTGCAAGAGAAAGGATACTGCCACCCATCAAATTGGTGGCCGACGGCCACTGATTCCCCTCATTCGAGAAAACGACCGCCAGACGAACAATGGTCACCCCCGTCGGGAAGACACCGCGCCACACGCTCACGCCGGCGGAGAAGAAGAATTGTCTGGAGGCACTGCGGCGGGAGCGACAAACTACGCCGCGCGGAAGAGAAGGAGGCGAGGGCAGGAGCTGCAGCGGCAGCACCCCCGCAGAAGAAGGCGGCGAAGACGATGGCTGCAGCGGCTGCGAACCTCGCGTCTGCAGAGGCGAAGCAGACCGTGGCGGAGGCAACGACGGCAGCTGCGGAGGCAATCCCTGGCGCGGAGAATAAGGGGGCAGCCTCAGCAGAGCCGAAGGCGACGGGCAAGACGCGGAAGGTGCCAACTCGAAAGAAGGTGCCTGACCAGACTCCAGCTATGTGGAGGAGCGGGCCAGCGCCGGCCGCGATCGCCGCACGCGCTCACGACGCCGCACCAGCAGCAGTCGCATTGGAGGTTGCAGGCGCAATGGCCAGCATTGTGGCGACAATTGTGGAGGAGGCGACACCGGTGAATGGAGCGACGCCCCGTGCGGCAACTGACTCCGTGACGAGCAGCACTCGGCCAGGCACGAAGCCATCCAGCTCCGGCAAGCGCAAGCGCGTTGGGACAACGGAATCGAGGAAGCGCCGACGCAGGATCGTCGATGAAGACGGCGCAGATAATGAAGGAGACAATGATGAAGAGGTACGCAATGCTGGACGAAGGCAACATAATGTACTGGATATTGTCGTTTATTCAACATATCGCTAACATAAGCTTACTGTTTATTTGATTCTAGGTGGATTCAAGTGAGGCGGCGAGTATCAGTGCAGCCGCTGCCGGTGTGGACGCGCGTGTTGATATTTCACTGGATTGCGTTGTCGATGGTGACCCAAATTTAATGGACGACGGGACCGCCGCTTGTACATGCCTCAACTTGGACGAAGATCCCGACGTGGGCGAGGAACCTAAAGGCACCGGGCGCGTACGCGAGGAGCGCGGCCCGGCAGTTGAGTTAACACATGCAACATGGCTAACTAATTGATGGTCCACCGTTGGCGGTAGTGACGATCCGACTAGAAAGTTCAGCAAACGCGGCGAAAATGCTTACCCATGCAAACTTGGCGCTGGGCTCCACGCCGTACTCGCGGCCGATGTCCGACACGACCTGCAGTTACCGCCGCGCCACGCAGGACACGCCATATACGCATACATAATAATCGTCAGTGATTTGAGCTGCAGAGTGTCATTGGGGAATCTGGAAGGGTCCGCTCGCCGGGCAACTCCAAACGGTTGGCACCAGAGCAGCAGCACCGGTGTCTGGGGCACAAGGACACCGGAGGAGCTCCCGGCCAACGGACCCCTGAGCGTTGCGAGCTGGACACTGCTGTCGTCACCACGCACCTGGGCGAGGGACGTCTGGAAGGCCTGGCTGATCTCGGTCGCGACGCGGCCCAGCAGTTCGCCGGTGTCGGGCGTCGGCGTCTGCTGCTCGGCGTCCGCGACAACGGCAGCTTCTCCTTCTTCGGAGACGGCGTCCACGGGCGCCGGCTCGTGCTGCGGCTCGGCTGGCGAGCCTGCTGCGGCCGCCATGGTGTCAATTGCGTGCTGGGGGCTCTGGGCAAGCGTCCGTCTGGCTGTCGGGCTGGGTTGCGCGGGCTGCTGGCTGATGGTCTGGTGGCTAGCTGGAAGGTTTGCGGTTGCGAAGTTGCCTGGGCGCTGGCTGCCCGGGCAGCAAATGCGCGGGTCGGGCGGCCGGCCTGGCAGATGCTGTTGTCAAGTGGCTCGCGGGAGCAGGAAGCCACTTGGGTCAGGACGCGACGCCGTTCGCTTTTTTGCTCAACCTCGGCGTCCTGAGCGGCACCAGGCTGTTGTTGCAGTGGCAGAAGAGACAAAACCAATTTTGAGTCTTTTTGCGACTTTAGCGCAACTCAGCTCGCAGAGCTCGCACCTCGGCAACGCTTGGTAGAGAAAATTCGGCCAAGCTCGGCGCGAAAAGCGAGTGGCGCGACGACTAAATCCGGGAGGTGGGGGTGTCCTCGGTCGGAAGTATCGAGTTTTGGTGCGCGTAATACACCGCGTCCTCGCCATTAATTTTTCGGAGCCCGTGAGCGCATACCAGATGACATGCGGTATGGCAGGCGCGGGCCATACTATCTCTCAGTGAACGACCTGGATGGGTACAGAAATATTAGAGACAAACAGGTTATCAGGTGCGCTTTCGAGGAATTTTCGAGGGGGGACTAATAATGGAGCTCTTCCCGCCGGGACGATATTTTTGACGGATTCGAGGCATGTCGCGCTATGCTAACGCCGCTATTGTTGGCGCGGGAAGCGCTCGAAACGCCTGTGGCCCAGCGGAGCTGATATGCACAGCAGCAAGATGCCCGGTGGAGCTGATACACGAAGCAGGAAAAGCTGCATGCTCGGCGTAGCTGAGACGCCAAAACAAAGCAGGCCAGTTCCATCGCTGACCAGTAATATCTTCAAGGACGCGAATGGCGCCTAGCGCACATTCAGCGCGCTTGGTGCAGGGTTCGGAGAGAATGGGATTGGGGGTCGCGCCAGATGGCGAGAACACGGCGCCATCTCGTGAGCTCTGTAGTCGCCCGACGACTGGCGGCGATTCGTTCGTCGGCATGGATGCCAAACCGTAGAACCGTAGGTAGGTCTCTGAAGATACCAAGCAAAGGGCGCGCAGTTGTGTACACATTTTTGGCGAAACGGTTCTGTTTCCTAGTGTATTCCTCAGGAGTGTATCATGGTTCTGTTTCCTAGTGCATACCTCAAAGTGGATCATGATTTTGGTGTAGAGATCGTGGAAAATCCGATATAATCACCCAGAGTGGCGCGTTGCTTGCTGCCCAGGAGCTCCCGGAACCTGATGAACACTTCGCTCATGAATCTCGGATCTTGATCATGCCGAATCATGGAAGACGCCCCGAAACTCATGAAGACATTCATCGTAGGCTTCGGCGACATCATGGGCGGTGGTTGATGACATCGGTTGACACATCACATACCCAGAGAAAGCATCCTGTAATAGTAGCAGAAACGTGTTTCCTCGGGTTGACATGAGCATGTGCGTCACGAAATCCATGGAGACCACCTCGAATGGGTGTCTAGGCTCAATGTTGCCTGGCGACGGTCCTGGATTGGGGGGTCTCCCTTTCCCACTGGCGCAATCAGTGCACTCTTCACGAAACGCTCCACGTCTGCATACATGCCTGGCCAATAGAACTCCGAACGTAGACGCTCATGCGTTCGTGTAATACCTTGGTGTCCACCTTGTTAGTCTTCGTGTGTATAATGAAGCCGATCTTCTCGCAGCGCTTCCGGGACGACCAAGCGCGGCTCATCCTGGCCGTCACGTGGACGATCCCGGGTGGATCGACTTGCTCGGTCCACCCGACGCTAGAGGCGAGCACGCCTCTAGCGTCCAGGGCGAACAAGTCTGCCACCTTGGCGATCTTTCGCAACCTGTGAGAGGAGAAGTTATCTGTCTCTCCATTCAGGAAGTCCCGAATCTCCATGAGGTAGTCGTCCTGCTCCTGGTGTGCCTTGATGCGGCGCCACCGTTCTGCCTGGTATTCCAAGGGCCCCATGGGTGGGCGCTCGTCCTGCGTGCGTCCTGCCTGAGTCCTTTTCAGCACCGCCATTACCCAGGCTGCCTCCGTGAGCGGGACAGATTCCGGACCGGGGCCCGGCTCCACTTCAGCGGGCATTCCGGGAGTGAGGTCAGAAGGACTTCCCAAATCTGCGGGTTGTTCATCTGGATCAGCAGTCATCGTCTTCACCAATTGCTCTCGGAGCTTGGACACCACTTCCAAGTGCTGTCGTTCCTCGTCATCCTGAATCGTGCAATCTTCGCTAAGGGTCAGTGTCTTGGAGGTCAAGTAGTCCGCGGCCTGGTTGTATTCACGCTTAACGTGTACCAGTCGGACTGTCCTGAATTTCTCCTTGAGCACTTGACATTCGGCGATCCTCCGCTGCAGGTTAGGCTGGTTGCAGTTGATGAGTCTTTGCACCTGCTGAATGACGTCCTCGAGTCACCCACGACCACCAGGTCCGCGATGTCCCGCTGGAGCGCCATGGCCATGCCTTTCAGTAATCCATAGTACTCCGCGTCGTTGACAGTCACTCCATCCAGGATGTAGCCGCGTGCCTCGATGACAGTCCATTCGGGAAGCTGCCACAGTATACACCCACAACTTCCTTGTTTCGTGGACGTCTTAGCCGCACCGTCGAAACTCAGTGCGACTTCTGGATAGTCTGGTTCCAACACCTCCACACTCACCGCAGGCGGCGCCTTCACTCGCCCCTTGGCCGGGATCAACAATTCGGCCACCGCATCTAGATGCTCTCTGGGCGTGATACCCGCCCCTAGGATGGCGACCAATCCGTCCTCATCCCTTTGCACTTTCCGGATGTCCAGGTCGTAATGTGATAGGGCTACGCCCCAAGGCACTGTGCGACCATCCGTGGTTTTCGGCTTGATCACCCACTTCAGGACGGAGTACCTGGTATACACGACCAGCAGGCGTCCTTCGACCAGGATCTTGAACACTTGAACACTTGGAGCACCTGAATGACTGCGAGCTCTTCCTTTTCGGCGAGGTGGTACCGGAGTTCGGCATCATTCAGGACACGCCCCGTGAAACGTACAGGTTGGATCACGCCATCATACTTCTGTCCGAGGACGGCACATGCCGCCCACAGATTCGCATGCGGGATGATCACGAACGGTTTAGTCCGGTCCGGGTGTCTGAGCATCGGGGTGGATACAATTTTCCTTTTCAGGATGTCGAACGCCTCCTTCGCCCGAGTCAGATCTCGACCGACCCGAACTTGATCGTCCTTTAGCTCATACAGCACCGCAGCGACCACTGGAAAGTCCTCGATGAACTTGTGGTAATAATTCAGACTTCCCAGAAAAGATTGGACCCCTTTCAGGGTCTTCGGGAACGGCAAGTCCTGGATACCCTTCACAATCTTCGGAGTCGCTCGAACCCCTTCAGCTCCGATCTCATGAGACAGGTACGGGATGGTCCGCTTCCCGAATTCGCTCTTGGGCTGACTGATCGAGAGGTTTCAGTACCGCAGTCAGTACAACAGCGCGTTCAGGTCGTCGCACAATTGGTCCCAAGTGGCGGGTCCATGTGCGATGTCGTCGATGTAGGAGCTCCGCCCCAGGACCGGGCCCATTTGGGGTGGCGCAGGTATGTTGCGTTTGAACACCGTCATCTAGTCAGTCAGGGCGGGCAAACGCCCCTCTTCCGGGGCGGCTTCGGCATCACCGTCATGCTCAGCTTCTGGCCGTAAAGGGTCCGACTTCAAGTGGTCCAGCACGTCTTGGTCCATAGCTTCCTCCGCGGGCGGCAATCGAACGAAACCCCACAAACAGTTGTTGATCACATGTTGGTAGACGAGCAGAGCGTTTTTCAGCCCGAATGGCATCCGTACCCACTGGAAGTGCCCGAATGGGCACACGAATGCCGAGATGAGCTTGGCTCTCTCCCGTCATCCGGATCGCCCAAAACCCACGTGCCATGTCCAAACTCATGAACCACATCGCCTTCTCGAAACCGACTAGCAAGTCGTTAATCAGAGGCAACGGGTAACTGGACAGCTGGATGAAACCGTTCACGACTCGATAGTTGATGCACATCCGAATGTTGACGCCGTTCTTCTTCAGGACGACCACAATCGGGGAAGCCCATGGCGATTCAGAGTGTTCGATCAGACCCGTCTCCAAACGTTTCTTCAAGAGTTCGTAAACCTTCACCATAAGATGCGGAGCCACGGATCGGAGCCGCTGGGCCACCGGCTTCGCATCTCCGACGTCTAGGTCGCACACCACGCCTCGGGCAGGCGCTGTAGCGGCGTTCCCGTCACCCAGGAAGACTTTCATGTGGTACTTCAGAATGTCCTTCAGCTTTCTCTCCTGAGCAGGAGTGCTCACTCCGGGCTCACCCATGTCGGCCTCGTCAATGTCGCACTCCGAGCTGAGATCCGGCAATTCAGGGAGCAGGGCCAGTTGGTCCCTCAGCTGTGCCATCAATTCACTTCCACCGTGAATGTACACCGCGGGTTCCAGGTCCAACTCCTCAGCGCTCACTCTCATGCAGCGAGCGTATTCAATCTCCAGGTGCCTGAGTGGAGTGCTGTCCATCGCGGACGTAGGCAAATCTACCTCGCATTCTTCCTCGACTTCATCTTCAGGTTCAGAGTCCGGAGCTGCTCGCCGAGTATTCCTCCAGGGTGTTGAGCCCGGGATCAAGATCTTCATTCGACTCTTGATCGTCCGGCACATCTTACTCCTCGCCCCGGGGAATCTCCTCCACTTCCACCGGAAACGTAAACTTCTTCATTCCGGTTGAGGGCGAACTCTCTGTCCCATAACTACTCGGGTGTTTCTGGGGTTGCATGAGGCGAGGCCGATGAAACCTTTGTTGCCCAGGGGGGTTCGTATAGCACAGCCCAAGACTGTTCCTCAGGGGTAGACCCAGAGAATCGACTTGAGAGTCAACAGCAAGAAGATAGACCCAGAGATTCGCAGCCGCAAAGCTTTAAACCCTGAGAATCACACTCCTTGGTTGGCGTGGGTACCTTGTGTAATCCCTGTCGGCTCGTTTGGCTTCGACGGAACGGCATTCCACCGGTTGAAAATTTAGCCTCGAAGAAGTGCGGGAGCGCACGTCTACTTCAGAACGCACCTCCACACCAAAAGGCAAACCCAGAGAATCCGATCCCCTGAAACCCAGAATATCACGAATTCAGGGTCCAGGATTTCAGTCAACTCTGGGACTTGGAACTCAGAAGACACCTTACCCAAATGCCCTCCTAGCTCGATAAAACCAACAAATACAGAGTATACAAACACTACAACTAGCCGTCACTTATTCTTTTGGACCCTTGGACGGTGGGTCACTCACAGACTAGGCTCACTCGAGTCTGAAATTCAGGGGCCTAGCTCCCCTGAGATCACACAAACGCACACCACCTCCAATAAAGGAGGAAAATACAATCACTATCAGTTACCTTCCCTTCATACAAGCAGTCAATACAAAATCCTGGAGGCGACTACCTAGCACCCCAGAATACCCTCTGGAATAATATGAAATGGACTGCCACGAGCACAGCAAGTGACCCAACTAGGATATGGAATAGATGGATCACTCCAGGAAGCTCAAGGCCGTCGCTGGTCACCACCTAACTGGACTTGAGTTGATGGAGTCCACACAGACGGCTGTCCTTCGCCGTTGATGTGCCCGTAGCGTCCCGCGGTCGTAGTCTCAGTTCCTCCGGATTTCCGTCGGCAGGCTTGGCCGAAGTCACTTGCGCAGTACAGGGAAAATTGAACTCTGTTTGGTTTTTATCAGCTACTTCTCTCTCTTTCGCTCTCTCTTCTTCGGGCAAATATCTTCTGTTCATTATGCTTGGGGTCAAATGTCTTGTCTTGAGTATACCTTGGGTTCAGCGGTCCAAACTTACGATCGGCTTGCGAATCCATTGTCGCACGGCGCGAAAGTGCCAATTGTGGGTCTTTAGACTTGGTTTAGTATGGTGCAGGACTCCCTCTCGACTCCTCGAAAGTATCCAGTCTACGCATCCACAACGGTTCTTCAAGGTCACGCATCACTTTGATTGCAGACTGGCTTCGAACTGACTCGAGTCCCTGAAAATCAGGTGACACTCAGGGTCATCTTTTGAAATCCTGGGAATTCTGAGGAACCTTGGGGAGCTGTGGGGATTCTTGGGTGTTGGCTTGGGAAACACTTAAGTTCAGTATAGAGAGTCTGGATTTATGGTCCAAACTCAGAGAATCATCTTTGGAACTCTGGGTCACCTGCACTCAGGGAGGCGAATCTTTGGGTCATCGTGCGGCACTCTGGGTTTCCGTGTGGCACTCTGGGTAACAAGTCTGCTGCATTGCAGGCTCGCGTGCATCTCCACAAAGCCACACTTTTAGCGGGTTTAGCGGACTCCTGCGCATGATCATAGTGGTAGTGGGTTGATTCTCAGGGTAATTTGATTCTCTGGGGCACTCTGAGCCACAGCAAGATGAGGTGTACTCTGGGATACATTCTCCAGAGACACTTTCCGCCAGACTTTAGGCACTCATCGTAAGGGAAAGTCCGCGGCTGGACTGAGTGTTCTCTGAAATCCTGGGCGTGCACTCCCAGGATTCACACTTCCAGCCCGTTGGGCCCATCTGCGGTCAGGCGCTGAATTCATCCCGAGAAATCACTTCTCTCCCACTGTCGCCATCCATGTCACACGGGTACAGCCGCGCTGTATCCAAGTCATCCACCAATCAGCATCCGATACAAACTCCAAGTCACAGAGGTGACGGCGACCGCCTCGTGTCAACCGCCCCTCCTGGTCCGGGTCCATCAAAGAGGAAATCGCTCCGAACTGGTGAACCATGGCCAGGCCACAAAACCACAGAGGGCAATCCACCGTCGACTTCGATACGGCCGTTGCACTCAGTCGACTCCCAGGGTTTCACTCACTTTGGCGGCTCCCTATCTCCCCAACGGTTGGTCAGGACCTATCTTCAAGGTTCTCCTCTCAAACGCAAAAACTCCAACGTGCAATGCGCGGTCACATCGCCATTTCACATATCGTCAACATGGCGGAGAGCGGACCTTCGGACGGCAAACAAGCGACGGCGCCAGCTCAAGGCACGGCGCCCCCCGGCAGCGCGCCACCTCCGACGCAGCAGCGCACCGGCGACGCCCCTGCGAACGCCGCACCAGCAGGTGGCGGCAGCGGCCAGACGGGTGACTCAGCGTACGGCAACACTTCGACGGGCAGCACCAAGGCGGGCGCGACCAAGCACGTCTCCTTCTCCAGCGCCACCGGCAAGACCTCTGACGCGGACATGCGCGAGGCCGATGGCAACGCCTCGGCTAACGCTGCAACCCAGGAAACTGGTTACACGAACTCAGAGTCTAAGGCGCCAGACGCGGCTGCAGACGTGAACCTGGAGGGTGCCCCTGAGTTCAAGTTACCACGACACGCGACGCTGGAGGACGTCAGGGGGCTCATCTTCGCAGGCATGCTTCGGCAGGAGGAGGTCGACGTCCCCGACTTCGTACTCCCTGAGCGCCCACCGCATTGGAAACTGCCAACCCCGCCGGATCTCAAGACCAACGCGTATCTCGTGGGAGTCCCAGGGATCGTGAACGACTTCGCGCGGGTGCATTCGCCATGGAAGGCTACGGCGGCGTGTCTACGCTGATCGGCTTCGAGGAGCTCTCCGACGAGGATCTTCAGGGGTTGAAGGAAGTCTGTGGCGCCAACGCTGGGATCGACGTCCTGTGTCCGCGTCGTTCGCCTCTTTCCGCATTCGAGTTGGACAACACCCTGAATTCCATCGGTATTCGACGCGAGATGGCCTCACTCCTGCGTCACTTCAACAGCACAAGGCTCGCTGAGCGCGTGTTCAAGATGACTGGTTATCTGCGTCGAGTCCTCGGGCCTATCGAAACATGCGTTCTCTGGCTGACTCTCAGCAGGGTTTCACCGCCACTCAGGAAGTAGTCGACACGCGACGCAAGTACAAGGAACTAAAGCGCGCCTGGAAATTCACGTGCGACTACTGGTTCCTGGTGGTCCAAGAGGCCCTGGGCAAGGTGGATGATGCTGAGTCCAGGTACAAAGTCGCGCTGGGCGAGCAGAAGACGCGGTACCAAGAATAGATTGATTCTCTGGAGTCCGAGAAGGCGCAACTCAAGGCGCGCCTTGTCGACTCTGAGGCACAAGTGCGAATCCTGAAATCGCGTCTTGAGTCAGCCACCGTGGACCCCTGGAAGTTCTCTGATTTCCTTCAAGAACACATAGACTTCACGAGCAATTGGGAGCGTCTCCACGACCTCTTCAATCTCTGCATCAAGGACGCGAAGCCTCCTGAATCCTGGGACACTGTCATCAACGTCACGGCCATGGACAAGCGCAACGCTGCGGTGGCCCCGTATCCAGAGAAGAGCACGCGTATGCTGTCTTCAGGGTCTGGGTCGTTCAGTCGTCCTGAAATTCTGGATCTCACGGGTCCTGGCAGCAAGTCTCGCAGCGGCGCGAAGGCCGGAGGCAAAACTCAGGATTCCAGGAAATCTCAGGGTTCCAAGAAGGGTCAAGGCTCCAGAAAATCACGGGACCCTGAGGCGCCAGACACACAGTCGAAGTCCGCAAGCCCCCAGGTTCACAAGGTCCAGCGTCGTCCCAAGGGTCATCAGCCTGGCCGCGACTCCGTGCGTCGCGCCGGCGAGAAGACTGTGGTGTCCAAGGAGGCCGCACACACGATGCTCCCTGGGCGTGTCGTCTGGAAGGAAGTTCGGCCAGACGTGCGTCAGGCCATTCTTGCTGGGCTCAAGTACGACACAGCCATGGAGTGGATCGGCAGCGACCGGGCGGCTCACGGGCACTTCAGGCAGCCGCAGGTGAGCAAGATGCTCGTGAGCATGATGTACTGGTGTCGTCTTGACCTGACTCCCTGGAGCAAGTACGTCCCTGAAGCCTACTACGAAATGGCAGACGAGCGTCTGGACAGGTGCCTTCGACGCGGTGATGTGCCGCCACCCTGGGGGAACCTCGATGACCACATGGTGTACCCTGATGAGGACGCCGATTCCACGGTGGACGACATCGAGAACGACCCGGACTACCAGCCTCCCGCCCAGGAACCTGAGGAGAGCGCCTCTAGTAGTAGCTCTGAAGAGGAGGAGGAGGAAGTCACCCTTGAAACTCTGGAGGACGACGACGACGCAGGGGACGACGACAACGCAGAGGCCGACAATGGGGTAGAAGAACCCCTGGAAGTCAAGCCTCCTGCTAAGCGCCCCCGTTCTGAGTCAACCAAGAAACCTCAGGGTTCCAACTCGAAGTCGACGAAGAAGCGTCGCGCGGGAAACAAGACAGACACTACTGCCACTCAGGGTTCTAGTGGTACTCAGGGGTCCAAGGCTACATCACGCTCCAAGCATCCGTCGGCGCTCGCGCGGAAATCATACTCGGAGCTCACTTCAAGTGAGTTGATGACGGCCGAAGATCCTGAGGACAACGAGACTTCCTGGCGCATCTATGAAGTTCTTGTGCAATATCCAAGGTCGACCAAGAGTGCGTCTTGCCAGACTCCCGGGTTCCCAGAGTACGAGATCCACAAGTATTCGTACGACGTTGTTCACGAGCGCTGGGACCGTGAGGCATACCAAGAAGTCCTGGATTCTGAACCCTGGGAGACTATGCTTCAGGGTCGCTTCCGAGTGTTCTACTTCCATGAGCGAGAGCTGCTCTCCGCGAAAGCGCTCAAGCTGATGGAGGACGTCGTGGACGCCATGCACAAGCACGCACAGGCAATCTGGGAGCGCGGGCACTGGGTGCCTATTCCGACTGAAGAACAAGCAGACGCCACCATGGAATCTCAGCGTAAGTCGCGTCGAAACGCGCTACGCAGAGCGTACAAGACGCTTGTTGAGCGCTCGCGCAACACCCCCGGGTTCATCCCGTCGTTGTGGCACGAACCGAGTCTCTGGAAGTTCCCGGACAAGTGCTGCTACTGGGTTTGGGAGGATCCCAGGGCCAAGAAACTCGGGGGAGCTAAGTGCAAGGACTTAGACGTCCAGCTAGCGACGTTGGACATTCGTGAACCCGCTCGAGTCCAATGGAACACGACGACTGACGACGATGAGTGGCTCCAAAACGTACCGAACGACATCAAGCGCCACATCAAGCCCCTGGCCATCCGCAAGCTCAACCCGCTGTCTCTCAAGCACTCGTGAGAGTCAAGGTCACCTCCAAATCCTGAGAACCACCTGAATTTCACATGTCGTAGCGTAACTCTCCATAATACCCAGGATTTCATCTCGATCTCAGCGTCTTCCCCAGAAATGCATCGTCTGCTGACTTGTTCACTGTCTCCATGTGCTCGTAAACCTCGCCGCCTTCATCTTCCTTCTCACCACTTCACACAATGCCGAAGCCTCAGCAATATCGCCTTCTCCATAATCAAATCAAATCAAATCGCATTCGCGTTCTCCGTCTCCAATATTCACACATTCCGTCGATTTTCCCAGAGTATCACAGTGTCATTCTGGTTTCCCCCCTGATATCACATGTAACTCTGGGTTTCCCCTGAATATCACATGTAACTCTGGGTCAGTGTCACCCCAGAGTGCTAGACTCCTGGGTGATCATCTCCAGCCTGCATGGCCTGGAAACGGGCTCGCGCTCTTGCGCCTTGACTGAATTCGTACAGCAGGGCACCACAGTTGAGCTTCGACACAGGCAGGTACTCGGTCTCATCATACCCCTTCCACTTCACAAGGTACTCGCGAATTCGTCTCGATGTCCGAGTCCGTTTAGTCCATCGCAAATCCAGGATTCGCTCGACTTCGTACTCATTGTTCGCAGCGTCGGGCTCCCAGCTGTCTTCGGGCAACAACGCCGCATCAAAAACATCATCCTCGTCCACGTCGACCTCCACAGTGGGCCACTTCGGGAATAGTGCTCTAGGTTTCAAACGGCTCCCATGTACCCGGGGATTCACGCGATATCCTGTGTTCTCAACCCTGAGTTTCACGCGGAAGTTGTCATGGATCTCTTGAATCCTGAAGGCACCGTGCCACAAGTGAGCCAGTTTGCGGCTCAGCCCGGCCTGCACCTTGGGTATGTACAGCCACACGGCGTCACCAACCGCGAACCCTAACTTCAGACGTTCTGACAGCTCTCTCCACTTCCTGGTTTGTTCGGCAGAGCGCGCCCGCTTGGCCTTCTTCTGGAGATCCTCAGCTCAAGCTTGTGCATAACTGTAGTGACGTTGTAGCTTCCTGCGCCACTCGTACGCGGTACGCTCTTGGGTGCTTGATGGCCTGGGTCCCAGCATTGCCGTGTGCGTCCCAGCCGTGCACCAAGAAAAACGGAGGATCCAGGCGAGTAGCATCGAACGATGTATTCAGGGCGAACATCAGGCGCTCAGCATGGTCGTCCCAGTTGCTCTGGTCCGCCTCCGCAATGTACACTCGAATGCTGCGCCGACGGTCTGCACCGACCGCTCTTGTTGTCCGTTCGCCTGGGGGCGATACGCCAAAGTGGCCCGCTGCTTGCTACCCAGAAGTTCACGGAAGCGCGTGAACACATCACTCATGAACCTTGGGTCTTAGTCGTGCCTCAGCATCGAGCTCGCGCCGAATCTCCTGAAGACCTGCTCTTCGTACACTTCAGCGACATCTTGCGCCGTGGTGGAACTCATGGGTTCACACATGACGAATCCTGAGAACGCATCCTGAAAAAGCAGCAGGAACGTGTTCCCACGGTCCGACTTATGCAAGTGTGTCACGAAATCCATAGACACAACTTCAAAAGGGCGCCTCGGTTCGATGTTCCCAGGGAAAGGCCCTGGATTCTGAGGGCGCCCCTTGCCGCTGGGGCAATCCGCACACTCTTTGACGAAAACTTCCACATCAGCGTACATGCCGTGCCAGTAGAACTCAGAGAGCAGCTTCTCGAACGTCCTCGTAATACCCTGGCGCCCACCCTGAAAATCTTCGTGAGCGTAATGCAGGATATCCGATCGCAGAGCTTTTGGCACCACGAGTCTGAGTTCGTCAACCATGTCTCTGGGTCGATCTCTGGTAGACCGACTCAAGCGATACAGGACTTCTCTGGAATCCAACACGAAATCATCAGCGACCTTCGCGAGTTTCCTGGCTTGGGCGTGCGACAGCTTCGTCGTGTAGCCCTTCAGGAATTCCTTGAGTTGCAGCAAGTGATCGTCTTTGTCCTGGTGCACTTTGATGCGTCGCCAGCGTTCTGCCTGGTACTCCAGAGGTCCCATGGGTTCGCTTTGGGCTTCGATCTCCTGAGTTCGCGCCCGAGTCATTACTGCAAACACTTTGGCCGCCACAGGCAACGGAGCGCACTCAGGTCCAGGGATACCCAGAGTTTCGACACCCTGAGAATCACTCCCCTGAATTCCAACGTTCAATAACACCTTCGGTTTTACCAACTTCTCGTGAATCTTGGACACCAACTGCAGATGTGTTCCTTCGTCAGCATCCTCCACCTTCCAGGATTCACCAAGCGCGAGGGTCTTAGACGTCAGGTAGTCTGCGGCCTGGTTAAACTCTCGTTTGACATGCACCAGCCGCACAGACTTGAACTTCGTCTTCAGCACTTCATACTCGGCCAGCTTCCTCTGGAGATTTGGCTGATTGCAGTTGATGAGACCCTGGGCTTGCTGGATGGCAATCCTGGAGTCCCCAACTACAACGATATCCTGAATCCCACGCTCAATCGCCAGAGTGAGGCCCTTCAGAAGTCCATGATACTCAGCGTCGTTCACAGTCACGTCCTCCAGGATGAATCCCTGGGCATCCAGGATTTCCTAACCGGGGACGTGCCACAGAATGCAACCACAGCTCCCTTGTCGCGTGGAAGTCTTAGCGGCGCCATCAAAACTCAGAATACACCCCTCATAATCCGCTTCCAGCATTTCCATGCTGATAGGCACTGAGGTTTGACGCGCCCCTTGGCTGGGATCAGGTTTTCAGCGATCTCATCCAAGTGTTCTCTGGGGGTAATACCCGCACCCAGAATTGCAGCCAAGCCGTCTTCATCCCGTTGAACTCTGCGTATCTCCAGGTTCCAGTGGGACAACTTCAGACCCCACTTCACCGTTCGACTGTCTGCCGACTGCGAGGTCAGCAACCACTTCAACACAGAGTATCGCGTGTAGACAACGAACTTAGGGCTGCCTTCAACCAGACTGCGAAACACCTCCAGAACTCTCAGGATAGCACTCACCTTCTTCTCCGCAATGTGATACCGCAGCTCAGCGTCATTCAGGACGCGACCTGTGAACCGAACCGGATGCACAATCCCGTCGTACTCCTGGCCCAACACAGCAGATGCTGCCCACGGGTTCGCGTGGGGAATAATCACGAAGGGCCTTGAACGATCCGGATGTCTGAGCAACGGAGTCGAAACAATCTTGCGCTTCAGGATTTCAAAGGCTTCCTGGGCTCTCGACAGGTCTCGCCTGAGTTTCACTTGTTCCTCAGTCAGCTCGTACAGGACGGCCGCGATCACGGGTAGGTCTTCAATGAACTTGTTGTAGTAATTTAGACTCCCCATGAAACTCTGGACACCTTTCAGTGTCGTCGGGAACGGCAAGTCTTGAACCCCCTTCGCGATTTTAGGGGTCGCTCGGATACCCTCAGCACTAATCTCGTGAGAGAGATACGGAATAGACAACTTCCCGAATTCGCTCTTGGGAAGACTCACAGAGATATTCCAGTAACGTAGTCGGAAGAGCAGCGCGTTCAGATCCTGGCACAGCTGCTCCCAAGTAGGCGCACCGTGGGCGATATCGTCGATATACGAGCTTCAACCCAGGACAGGGCCCATCTGAGAGAGAGCCGGGATGTTACGCTGGAAAACAGTCATCTCATCCGTCAACACTGAAAGTCGCAGGGCATTTTCACCTGAAACTGTGGGTTCCCCAGAGTTCAACCCCAAAAAGCCCAAGCCATCCTGGTCAACCTCAGCTTCTTCCTCAGGGGAATGCCGCAGAAATCCCCACAGACAGTTATTGAGAACTGCCTGGTAGATCAGCGGGGCGTTCTTGAGGCCAAACGGCATCCTGACCCACTGGTAATGCCCATAGGGACAGACGCACGCAGAGATCAACTTGGCTCTCTCGGTCATCTTGATAGCCCAGAAACCACTCGCCATGTCCAAGCTCATAAACCACATCGCTGACTCAAAGCCAATCAAAAGATCATCAATAAGCGGTAGCGTGTAATGCGAGAGCTTGATGAAGCCATTCACCACGCAGTAGTCGATGCACATCCGGATGTCAACGCCATTCTTCTTGAGGTCGATCACGATCGGAGATGCCCAGGGGGACGTAGAAGTCTCGATCAGCCCGTTCTCCAGAAACTTCTTCAGAAGTTCATACACCTTGGTCCACAAGTGTGGTGCAATGGACCTTGGCCGCTGGGCAACAGGTTTAGCGTCGCCTACATCCAGGTCACAAACCACTCCACGGGCAGGTAAGGGAGCTGCATTGCCGTCTCCCAAGAAGATCTTCCGATGATCTTCCAGAATTCGCCTCACTTGGTCTTCCATCTCGGGCGTCGTTTTCCCAGGGACTCCAACATCTGCGTCCTCGATTTTGCACTCAGGGGTCAAGTCACGCATCTCAGGAAGCATAACCAACTGGTCACGCAACTGAGAGAGTAACTCACTTCCTTCGCGTATGTAGACCGCAGGCTCGTAGTCGAGGTCCTCTGTCGAGAGCTGCATGCAGCGCTCATATTCCTGCTTCAGCTTCTCCAACGGAGTTCCCGGCATCCCTGAGATCGGGATATCCCAGTAATCTTCAACAGCACCCTGAGAATCGTCGTCATCCACATCGAATCCCAGAGAATCACCTTCCTCGCTCCACTGACCCTGAGAATCACTGCCAACTTCAACCTGTAAACTCAGGTTTTCAGCAGCCGTATCACCTTCAGGATTCGTGTACTCTGGGGTTCCGACAGTCTGCGAGGCAACATCGGTCCCCGCATCTTTCAGAACGCCACCCAAGTCACTCGAATCAACAGCAACGTCTCGGAATTCAGGAGGGTCTTCAGGGGGCACCTCTTCAGACTGAGTTGCAGCGTCTTCAGCAAAACGCACGCGACGAGTCTTCGGTTTCCTGAGAATCGAGGCAAGCAGTGCCATGTCGGGGCACTTTGCAGGTCGCGACAGAATCTTCGTAGGCCACTGATACTCTGGGGTCTCGACAGAGGATAGCTCCAGCGCAGCAAGGCGTTCCGCACGAAGTCTGCCCTCCCGCGACTGAACACTCTCCAGAATAAGAGTCTGCCACTCCCGGTACGCAAAAGAACCAGGGCGCACAAAGCGTCCGGCACGTGGGAAGAAGCCATACTCCACGATTCGGGCGACCGGCGTTCTGTTGTGAATCCAGACGTCCTTGTCCGAGATGTTGACCACCTTCACAGCGACCGGCCAGGATCTCGCAGTGTAAATCAGGTGCGTTACCCAGCGGTCACCTCGTCCTGCCCACACAACTTCACGCTGTGGGTTCGTCGGTCCATACGAAATCTTCACCACCTTGGTTTCCCCAGGGGCCAGGTACCAACTACCTGTGGTTTCCATGGGCATGTCGACACCCAGGCGATCTTCTGGAGTCCATCCACACATCATGATCGCCTCTTCATCCGGAAGTGTCACGAGACCTTCGCGAACACTGATCCTCACTCCAGCTGCAAACATGAAACTCATACCCAGAAGTACTTCGATCCCTTCGCCGATGTTAGCAATCCAGACATCCAGGAGATATATCACCCTCGAACCGAGAGTAATCTTCACCTGAGCACTGGCACCGATGTACGTCGGAACGCCTCCCATGCCAGACACCTTGGTTTGACGAAGTCTGCCCTCCCGCGACTGAACACTCTCCAGAATAAGAGTCTGCCACTCCCGGTACGCAAAAGAACCAGGGCGCACAAAGCGTCCGGCACGTGGGAAGAAGCCATACTCCACGATTCGGGCGACCGGCGTTCTGTTGTGAATCCAGACGTCCTTGTCCGAGATGTTGACCACCTTCACAGCGACCGGCCAGGATCTCGCAGCGTAAATCAGGTGCGTTACCCAGCGGTCACCTCGTCCTGCCCACACAACTTCACGCTGTGGGTTCGTCGGTCCATACGAAATCTTCACCACCTTGGTTTCCCCAGGGGCCAGGTACCAACTACCTGTGGTTTCCATGGGCATGTCGACACCCAGGCGATCTTCTGGAGTCCATCCACACATCATGATCGCCTCTTCATCCGGAAGTGTCACGAGACCTTCGCGAACACTGATCCTCACTCCAGCTGCAAACATGAAACTCATACCCAGAAGTACTTCGATCCCTTCGCCGATGTTAGCAATCCAGACATCCAGGAGATATATCACCCTCGAACCGAGAGTAATCTTCACCTGAGCACTGGCACCGATGTACGTCGGAACGCCTCCCATGCCAGACACGTTAGTTTGACGAAGTCTGCCCTCCCGCGACTGAACACTCTCCAGAATAAGAGTCTGCCACTCCCGGTACGCAAAAGAACCAGGGCGCACAAAGCGTCCGGCACGTGGGAAGAAGCCATACTCCACGATTCGGGCGACCGGCGTTCTGTTGTGAATCCAGACGTCCTTGTCCGAGATGTTGACCACCTTCACAGCGACCGGCCAGGATCTCGCAGCGTAAATCAGGTGCGTTACCCAGCGGTCACCTCGTCCTGCCCACACAACTTCACGCTGTGGGTTCGTCGGTCCATACGAAATCTTCACCACCTTGGTTTCCCCAGGGGCCAGGTACCAACTACCTGTGGTTTCCATGGGCATGTCGACACCCAGGCGATCTTCTGGAGTCCATCCACACATCATGATCGCCTCTTCATCCGGAAGTGTCACGAGACCTTCGCGAACACTGATCCTCACTCCAGCTGCAAACATGAAACTCATACCCAGAAGTACTTCGATCCCTTCGCCGATGTTAGCAATCCAGACATCCAGGAGATATATCACCCTCGAACCGAGAGTAATCTTCACCTGAGCACTGGCACCGATGTACGTCGGAACGCCTCCCATGCCAGACACCTTGGTTTCACGAAGTCTGCCCTCCCGCGACTGAACACTCTCCAGAATAAGAGTCTGCCACTCCCGGTACGCAAAAGAACCAGGGCGCACAAAGCGTCCGGCACGTGGGAAGAAGCCATACTCCACGATTCGGGCGACCGGCGTTCTGTTGTGAATCCAGACGTCCTTGTCCGAGATGTTGACCACCTTCACAGCGACCGGCCAGGATCTCGCAGCGTAAATCAGGTGCGTTACCCAGCGGTCACCTCGTCCTGCCCACACAACTTCACGCTGTGGGTTCGTCGGTCCATACGAAATCTTCACCACCTTGGTTTCCCCAGGGGCCAGGTACCAACTACCTGTGGTTTCCATGGGCATGTCGACACCCAGGCGATCTTCTGGAGTCCATCCACACATCATGATCGCCTCTTCATCCGGAAGTGTCACGAGACCTTCGCGAACACTGATCCTCACTCCAGCTGCAAACATGAAACTCATACCCAGAAGTACTTCGATCCCTTCGCCGATGTTAGCAATCCAGACATCCAGGAGATATATCACCCTCGAACCGAGAGTAATCTTCACCTGAGCACTGGCACCGATGTACGTCGGAACGCCTTCCATGCCAGACACCTTGGTTTCACGAAGTCTGCCCTCCCGCGACTGAACACTCTCCAGAATAAGAGTCTGCCACTCCCGGTACGCAAAAGAACCAGGGCGCACAAAGCGTCCGGCACGTGGGAAGAAGCCATACTCCACGATTCGGGCGACCGGCGTTCTGTTGTGAATCCAGACGTCCTTGTCCGAGATGTTGACCACCTTCACAGCGACCGGCCAGGATCTCGCAGCGTAAATCAGGTGCGTTACCCAGCGGTCACCTCGTCCTGCCCACACAACTTCACGCTGTGGGTTCGTCGGTCCATACGAAATCTTCACCACCTTGGTTTCCCCAGGGGCCAGGTACCAACTACCTGTGGTTTCCATGGGCATGTCGACACCCAGGCGATCTTCTGGAGTCCATCCACACATCATGATCGCCTCTTCATCCGGAAGTGTCACGAGACCTTCGCGAACACTGATCCTCACTCCAGCTGCAAACATGAAACTCATACCCATAAGTACTTCGATCCCTTCGCCGATGTTAGCAATCCAGACATCCAGGAGATATATCACCCTCGAACCGAGAGTAATCTTCACCTGAGCACTGGCACCGATGTACGTCGGAACGCCTTCCATGCCAGACACCTTGGTTTGACGAAGTCTGCCCTCCCGCGACTGAACACTCTCCAGAATAAGAGTCTGCCACTCCCGGTACGCAAAAGAACCAGGGCGCACAAAGCGTCCGGCACGTGGGAAGAAGCCATACTCCACGATTCGGGCGACCGGCGTTCTGTTGTGAATCCAGACGTCCTTGTCCGAGATGTTGACCACCTTCACAGCGACCGGCCAGGATCTCGCAGTGTAAATCAGGTGCGTTACCCAGCGGTCACCTCGTCCTGCCCACACAACTTCACGCTGTGGGTTCGTCGGTCCATACGAAATCTTCACCACCTTGGTTTCCCCAGGGGCCAGGTGTGGTTTCCATGGGCATGTCGACACCCAGGCGATCTTCTGGAGTCCATCCACACATCATGATCGCCTCTTCATCCGGAAGTGTCACGAGACCTTCGCGAACACTGATCCTCACTCCAGCTGCAAACATGAAACTCATACCCAGAAGTACTTCGATCCCTTCGCCGATGTTAGCAATCCAGACATCCAGGAGATATATCACCCTCGAACCGAGAGTAATCTTCACCTGAGCACTGGCACCGATGTACGTCGGAACGCCTCCCATGCCAGACACCTTGGTTTGACGAAGTCTGCCCTCCCGCGACTGAACACTCTCCAGAATAAGAGTCTGCCACTCCCGGTACGCAAAAGAACCAGGGCGCACAAAGCGTCCGGCACGTGGGAAGAAGCCATACTCCACGATTCGGGCGACCGGCGTTCTGTTGTGAATCCAGACGTCCTTGTCCGAGATGTTGACCACCTTCACAGCGACCGGCCAGGATCTCGCAGCGTAAATCAGGTGCGTTACCCAGCGGTCACCTCGTCCTGCCCACACAACTTCACGCTGTGGGTTCGTCGGTCCATACGAAATCTTCACCACCTTGGTTTCCCCAGGGGCCAGGTACCAACTACCTGTGGTTTCCATGGGCATGTCGACACCCAGGCGATCTTCTGGAGTCCATCCACACATCATGATCGCCTCTTCATCCGGAAGTGTCACGAGACCTTCGCGAACACTGATCCTCACTCCAGCTGCAAACATGAAACTCATACCCATAAGTACTTCGATCCCTTCGCCGATGTTAGCAATCCAGACATCCAGGAGATATATCACCCTCGAACCGAGAGTAATCTTCACCTGAGCACTGGCACCGATGTACGTCGGAATGCCTCCCATGCCAGACACCTTGGTTTCACGAAGTCTGCCCTCCCGCGACTGAACACTCTCCAGAATAAGAGTCTGCCACTCCCGGTACGCAAAAGAACCAGGGCGCACAAAGCGTCCGGCACGTGGGAAGAAGCCATACTCCACGATTCGGGCGACCGGCGTTCTGTTGTGAATCCAGACGTCCTTGTCCGAGATGTTGACCACCTTCACAGCGACCGGCCAGGATCTCGCAGCGTAAATCAGGTGCGTTACCCAGCGGTCACCTCGTCCTGCCCACACAACTTCACGCTGTGGGTTCGTCGGTCCATACGAAATCTTCACCACCTTGGTTTCCCCAGGGGCCAGGTACCAACTACCTGTGGTTTCCATGGGCATGTCGACACCCAGGCGATCTTCTGGAGTCCATCCACACATCATGATCGCCTCTTCATCCGGAAGTGTCACGAGACCTTCGCGAACACTGATCCTCACTCCAGCTGCAAACATGAAACTCATACCCAGAAGTACTTCGATCCCTTCGCCGATGTTAGCAATCCAGACATCCAGGAGATATATCACCCTCGAACCGAGAGTAATCTTCACCTGAGCACTGGCACCGATGTACGTCGGAACGCCTCCCATGCCAGACACCTTGGTTTCACGAAGTCTGCCCTCCCGCGACTGAACACTCTCCAGAATAAGAGTCTGCCACTCCCGGTACGCAAAAGAACCAGGGCACACAAAGCGTCCGGCACGTGGGAAGAAGCCATACTCCACGATTCGGGCGACCGGCGTTCTGTTGTGAATCCAGACGTCCTTGTCCGAGATGTTGACCACCTTCACAGCGACCGGCCAGGATCTCGCAGCGTAAATCAGGTGCGTTACCCAGCGGTCACCTCGTCCTGCCCACACAACTTCACGCTGTGGGTTCGTCGGTCCATACGAAATCTTCACCACCTTGGTTTCCCCAGGGGCCAGGTACCAACTACCTGTGGTTTCCATGGGCATGTCGACACCCAGGCGATCTTCTGGAGTCCATCCACACATCATGATCGCCTCTTCATCCGGAAGTGTCACGAGACCTTCGCGAACACTGATCCTCACTCCAGCTGCAAACATGAAACTCATACCCAGAAGTACTTCGATCCCTTCGCCGATGTTAGCAATCCAGACATCCAGGAGATATATCACCCTCGAACCGAGAGTAATCTTCACCTGAGCACTGGCACCGATGTACGTCGGAACGCCTCCCATGCCAGACACGAAGTCTGCCCTCCCGCGACTGAACACTCTCCAGAATAAGAGTCTGCCACTCCCGGTACGCAAAAGAACCAGGGCGCACAAAGCGTCCGGCACGTGGGAAGAAGCCATACTCCACGATTCGGGCGACCGGCGTTCTGTTGTGAATCCAGACGTCCTTGTCCGAGATGTTGACCACCTTCACAGCGACCGGCCAGGATCTCGCAGCGTAAATCAGGTGCGTTACCCAGCGGTCACCTCGTCCTGCCCACACAACTTCACGCTGTGGGTTCGTCGGTCCATACGAAATCTTCACCACCTTGGTTTCCCCAGGGGCCAGGTACCAACTACCTGTGGTTTCCATGGGCATGTCGACACCCAGGCGATCTTCTGGAGTCCATCCACACATCATGATCGCCTCTTCATCCGGAAGTGTCACGAGACCTTCGCGAACACTGATCCTCACTCCAGCTGCAAACATGAAACTCATACCCATAAGTACTTCGATCCCTTCGCCGATGTTAGCAATCCAGACATCCAGGAGATATATCACCCTCGAACCGAGAGTAATCTTCACCTGAGCACTGGCACCGATGTACGTCGGAATGCCTCCCATGCCA
>NW_009258116.1:9983827-10042025 GCF_000149755.1 Phytophthora sojae
GCCAGGATCTCGCAGCGTAAATCAGGTGCGTTACCCAGCGGTCACCTCGTCCTGCCCACACAACTTCACGCTGTGGGTTCGTCGGTCCATACGAAATCTTCACCACCTTGGTTTCCCCAGGGGCCAGGAGGTACCAACTACCTGTGGTTTCCATGGGCATGACGACACCCAGGCGATCTTCAGGAGTCCATCCACACATCATGATCGCCTCTTCATCCGGAAGTGTCACGAGACCTTCGCGAACACTGATCCTCACTCCAGCTGCAAACATGAAACTCATACCCATAAGTACTTCGATCCCTTCGCCGATGTTAGCAATCCAGACATCCAGGAGATATATCACCCTCGAACCGAGAGTAATCTTCACCTGAGCACTGGCACCGATGTACGTCGGAACGCTTCCCATGCCAGACACCTTGGTTTCACGAAGTCTGCCCTCCCGCGACTGAACACTCTCCAGAATAAGAGTCTGCCACTCCGGCACGTGGGAAGAAGCCATACTCCACGATTCGGGCGACCGGCGTTCTGTTGTGAATCCAGACGTCCTTGTCCGAGATGTTGACCACCTTCACAGCGACCGGCCAGGATCTCGCAGCGTAAATCAGGTGCGTTACCCAGCGGTCACCTCGTCCTGCCCACACAACTTCACGCTGTGGGTTCGTCGGTCCATACGAAATCTTCACCACCTTGGTTTCCCCAGGGGCCAGGAGGTACCAACTACCTGTGGTTTCCATGGGCATGTCGACACCCAGGCGATCTTCTGGAGTCCATCCACACATCATGATCGCCTCTTCATCCGGAAGTGTCACGAGACCTTCGCGAACACTGATCCTCACTCCAGCTGCAAACATGAAACTCATACCCAGAAGTACTTCGATCCCTTCGCCGATGTTAGCAATCCAGACATCCAGGAGATATATCACCCTCGAACCGAGAGTAATCTTCACCTGAGCACTGGCACCGATGTACGTCGGAACGCCTCCCATGCCAGACACCTTGGTTTCACGAAGTCTGCCCTCCCGCGACTGAACACTCTCCAGAATAAGAGTCTGCCACTCCCGGTACGCAAAAGAACCAGGGCGCACAAAGCGTCCGGCACGTGGGAAGAAGCCATACTCCACGATTCGGGCGACCGGCGTTCTGTTGTGAATCCAGACGTCCTTGTCCGAGATGTTGACCACCTTCACAGCGACCGGCCAGGATCTCGCAGCGTAAATCAGGTGCGTTACCCAGCGGTCACCTCGTCCTGCCCACACAACTTCACGCTGTGGGTTCGTCGGTCCATACGAAATCTTCACCACCTTGGTTTCCCCAGGGGCCAGGTACCAACTACCTGTGGTTTCCATGGGCATGACGACACCCAGGCGATCTTCAGGAGTCCATCCACACATCATGATCGCCTCTTCATCCGGAAGTGTCACGAGACCTTCGCGAACACTGATCCTCACTCCAGCTGCAAACATGAAACTCATACCCAGAAGTACTTCGATCCCTTCGCCGATGTTAGCAATCCAGACATCCAGGAGATATATCACCCTCGAACCGAGAGTAATCTTCACCTGAGCACTGGCACCGATGTACGTCGGAACGCTTCCCATGCCAGACACCTTGGTTTCACGAAGTCTGCCCTCCCGCGACTGAACACTCTCCAGAATAAGAGTCTGCCACTCCCGGTACGCAAAAGAACCAGGGCACACAAAGCGTCCGGCACGTGGGAAGAAGCCATACTCCACGATTCGGGCGACCGGCGTTCTGTTGTGAATCCAGACGTCCTTGTCCGAGATGTTGACCACCTTCACAGCGACCGGCCAGGATCTCGCAGCGTAAATCAGGTGCGTTACCCAGCGGTCACCTCGTCCTGCCCACACAACTTCACGCTGTGGGTTCGTCGGTCCATACGAAATCTTCACCACCTTGGTTTCCCCAGGGGCCAGGTACCAACTACCTGTGGTTTCCATGGGCATGTCGACACCCAGGCGATCTTCTGGAGTCCATCCACACATCATGATCGCCTCTTCATCCGGAAGTGTCACGAGACCTTCGCGAACACTGATCCTCACTCCAGCTGCAAACATGAAACTCATACCCAGAAGTACTTCGATCCCTTCGCCGATGTTAGCAATCCAGACATCCAGGAGATATATCACCCTCGAACCGAGAGTAATCTTCACCTGAGCACTGGCACCGATGTACGTCGGAACGCCTCCCATGCCAGACACGAAGTCTGCCCTCCCGCGACTGAACACTCTCCAGAATAAGAGTCTGCCACTCCCGGTCCGCAAAAGAACCAGGGCACACAAAGCGTCCGGCACGTGGGAAGAAGCCATACTCCACGATTCGGGCGACCGGCGTTCTGTTGTGAATCCAGACGTCCTTGTCCGAGATGTTGACCACCTTCACAGCGACCGGCCAGGATCTCGCAGCGTAAATCAGGTGCGTTACCCAGCGGTCACCTCGTCCTGCCCACACAACTTCACGCTGTGGGTTCGTCGGTCCATACGAAATCTTCACCACCTTGGTTTCCCCAGGGGCCAGGTACCAACTACCTGTGGTTTCCATGGGCATGTCGACACCCAGGCGATCTTCTGGAGTCCATCCACACATCATGATCGCCTCTTCATCCGGAAGTGTCACGAGACCTTCGCGAACACTGATCCTCACTCCAGCTGCAAACATGAAACTCATACCCAGAAGTACTTCGATCCCTTCGCCGATGTTAGCAATCCAGACATCCAGGAGATATATCACCCTCGAACCGAGAGTAATCTTCACCTGAGCACTGGCACCGATGTACGTCGGTACGCCTCCCATGCCAGACACGAAGTCTGCCCTCCCGCGACTGAACACTCTCCAGAATAAGAGTCTGCCACTCCCGGTACGCAAAAGAACCAGGGCGCACAAAGCGTCCGGCACGTGGGAAGAAGCCATACTCCACGATTCGGGCGACCGGCGTTCTGTTGTGAATCCAGACGTCCTTGTCCGAGATGTTGACCACCTTCACAGCGACCGGCCAGGATCTCGCAGCGTAAATCAGGTGCGTTACCCAGCGGTCACCTCGTCCTGCCCACACAACTTCACGCTGTGGGTTCGTCGGTCCATACGAAATCTTCACCACCTTGGTTTCCCCAGGGGCCAGGTACCAACTACCTGTGGTTTCCATGGGCATGTCGACACCCAGGCGATCTTCTGGAGTCCATCCACACATCATGATCGCCTCTTCATCCGGAAGTGTCACGAGACCTTCGCGAACACTGATCCTCACTCCAGCTGCAAACATGAAACTCATACCCATAAGTACTTCGATCCCTTCGCCGATGTTAGCAATCCAGACATCCAGGAGATATATCACCCTCGAACCGAGAGTAATCTTCACCTGAGCACTGGCACCGATGTACGTCGGAACGCCTTCCATGCCAGACACCTTGGTTTCACGAAGTCTGCCCTCCCGCGACTGAACACTCTCCAGAATAAGAGTCTGCCACTCCCGGTACGCAAAAGAACCAGGGCGCACAAAGCGTCCGGCACGTGGGAAGAAGCCATACTCCACGATTCGGGCGACCGGCGTTCTGTTGTGAATCCAGACGTCCTTGTCCGAGATGTTGACCACCTTCACAGCGACCGGCCAGGATCTCGCAGCGTAAATCAGGTGCGTTACCCAGCGGTCACCTCGTCCTGCCCACACAACTTCACGCTGTGGGTTCGTCGGTCCATACGAAATCTTCACCACCTTGGTTTCCCCAGGGGCCAGGTACCAACTACCTGTGGTTTCCATGGGCATGTCGACACCCAGGCGATCTTCTGGAGTCCATCCACACATCATGATCGCCTCTTCATCCGGAAGTGTCACGAGACCTTCGCGAACACTGATCCTCACTCCAGCTGCAAACATGAAACTCATACCCAGAAGTACTTCGATCCCTTCGCCGATGTTAGCAATCCAGACATCCAGGAGATATATCACCCTCGAACCGAGAGTAATCTTCACCTGAGCACTGGCACCGATGTACGTCGGAATGCCTCCCATGCCAGACACCTTGGTTTCACGAAGTCTGCCCTCCCGCGACTGAACACTCTCCAGAATAAGAGTCTGCCACTCCCGGTACGCAAAAGAACCAGGGCGCACAAAGCGTCCGGCACGTGGGAAGAAGCCATACTCCACGATTCGGGCGACCGGCGTTCTGTTGTGAATCCAGACGTCCTTGTCCGAGATGTTGACCACCTTCACAGCGACCGGCCAGGATCTCGCAGCGTAAATCAGGTGCGTTACCCAGCGGTCACCTCGTCCTGCCCACACAACTTCACGCTGTGGGTTCGTCGGTCCATACGAAATCTTCACCACCTTGGTTTCCCCAGGGGCCAGGTACCAACTACCTGTGGTTTCCATGGGCATGTCGACACCCAGGCGATCTTCTGGAGTCCATCCACACATCATGATCGCCTCTTCATCCGGAAGTGTCACGAGACCTTCGCGAACACTGATCCTCACTCCAGCTGCAAACATGAAACTCATACCCAGAAGTACTTCGATCCCTTCGCCGATGTTAGCAATCCAGACATCCAGGAGATATATCACCCTCGAACCGAGAGTAATCTTCACCTGAGCACTGGCACCGATGTACGTCGGAACGCCTCCCATGCCAGACACCTTGGTTTCACGAAGTCTGCCCTCCCGCGACTGAACACTCTCCAGAATAAGAGTCTGCCACTCCCGGTACGCAAAAGAACCAGGGCGCACAAAGCGTCCGGCACGTGGGAAGAAGCCATACTCCACGATTCGGGCGACCGGCGTTCTGTTGTGAATCCAGACGTCCTTGTCCGAGATGTTGACCACCTTCACAGCGACCGGCCAGGATCTCGCAGCGTAAATCAGGTGCGTTACCCAGCGGTCACCTCGTCCTGCCCACACAACTTCACGCTGTGGGTTCGTCGGTCCATACGAAATCTTCACCACCTTGGTTTCCCCAGGGGCCAGGTACCAACTACCTGTGGTTTCCATGGGCATGTCGACACCCAGGCGATCTTCTGGAGTCCATCCACACATCATGATCGCCTCTTCATCCGGAAGTGTCACGAGACCTTCGCGAACACTGATCCTCACTCCAGCTGCAAACATGAAACTCATACCCAGAAGTACTTCGATCCCTTCGCCGATGTTAGCAATCCAGACATCCAGGAGATATATCACCCTCGAACCGAGAGTAATCTTCACCTGAGCACTGGCACCGATGTACGTCGGAACGCCTCCCATGCCAGACACGTTAGTTTGACGAAGTCTGCCCTCCCGCGACTGAACACTCTCCAGAATAAGAGTCTGCCACTCCCGGTACGCAAAAGAACCAGGGCGCACAAAGCGTCCGGCACGTGGGAAGAAGCCATACTCCACGATTCGGGCGACCGGCGTTCTGTTGTGAATCCAGACGTCCTTGTCCGAGATGTTGACCACCTTCACAGCGACCGGCCAGGATCTCGCAGCGTAAATCAGGTGCGTTACCCAGCGGTCACCTCGTCCTGCCCACACAACTTCACGCTGTGGGTTCGTCGGTCCATACGAAATCTTCACCACCTTGGTTTCCCCAGGGGCCAGGTACCAACTACCTGTGGTTTCCATGGGCATGTCGACACCCAGGCGATCTTCTGGAGTCCATCCACACATCATGATCGCCTCTTCATCCGGAAGTGTCACGAGACCTTCGCGAACACTGATCCTCACTCCAGCTGCAAACATGAAACTCATACCCAGAAGTACTTCGATCCCTTCGCCGATGTTAGCAATCCAGACATCCAGGAGATATATCACCCTCGAACCGAGAGTAATCTTCACCTGAGCACTGGCACCGATGTACGTCGGAACGCCTCCCATGCCAGACACCTTGGTTTCACGAAGTCTGCACTCCCGCGACTGAACACTCTCCAGAATAAGAGTCTGCCACTCCCGGTACGCAAAAGAACCAGGGCACACAAAGCGTCCGGCACGTGGGAAGAAGCCATACTCCACGATTCGGGCGACCGGCGTTCTGTTGTGAATCCAGACGTCCTTGTCCGAGATGTTGACCACCTTCACAGCGACCGGCCAGGATCTCGCAGCGTAAATCAGGTGCGTTACCCAGCGGTCACCTCGTCCTGCCCACACAACTTCACGCTGTGGGTTCGTCGGTCCATACGAAATCTTCACCACCTTGGTTTCCCCAGGGGCCAGGTACCAACTACCTGTGGTTTCCATGGGCATGTCGACACCCAGGCGATCTTCTGGAGTCCATCCACACATCATGATCGCCTCTTCATCCGGAAGTGTCACGAGACCTTCGCGAACACTGATCCTCACTCCAGCTGCAAACATGAAACTCATACCCAGAAGTACTTCGATCCCTTCGCCGATGTTAGCAATCCAGACATCCAGGAGATATATCACCCTCGAACCGAGAGTAATCTTCACCTGAGCACTGGCACCGATGTACGTCGGAATGCCTCCCATGCCAGACACCTTGGTTTCACGAAGTCTGCCCTCCCGCGACTGAACACTCTCCAGAATAAGAGTCTGCCACTCCCGGTACGCAAAAGAACCAGGGCGCACAAAGCGTCCGGCACGTGGGAAGAAGCCATACTCCACGATTCGGGCGACCGGCGTTCTGTTGTGAATCCAGACGTCCTTGTCCGAGATGTTGACCACCTTCACAGCGACCGGCCAGGATCTCGCAGCGTAAATCAGGTGCGTTACCCAGCGGTCACCTCGTCCTGCCCACACAACTTCACGCTGTGGGTTCGTCGGTCCATACGAAATCTTCACCACCTTGGTTTCCCCAGGGGCCAGGTACCAACTACCTGTGGTTTCCATGGGCATGTCGACACCCAGGCGATCTTCTGGAGTCCATCCACACATCATGATCGCCTCTTCATCCGGAAGTGTCACGAGACCTTCGCGAACACTGATCCTCACTCCAGCTGCAAACATGAAACTCATACCCAGAAGTACTTCGATCCCTTCGCCGATGTTAGCAATCCAGACATCCAGGAGATATATCACCCTCGAACCGAGAGTAATCTTCACCTGAGCACTGGCACCGATGTACGTCGGAACGCCTCCCATGCCAGACACCTTGGTTTCACGAAGTCTGCCCTCCCGCGACTGAACACTCTCCAGAATAAGAGTCTGCCACTCCCGGTACGCAAAAGAACCAGGGCGCACAAAGCGTCCGGCACGTGGGAAGAAGCCATACTCCACGATTCGGGCGACCGGCGTTCTGTTGTGAATCCAGACGTCCTTGTCCGAGATGTTGACCACCTTCACAGCGACCGGCCAGGATCTCGCAGCGTAAATCAGGTGCGTTACCCAGCGGTCACCTCGTCCTGCCCACACAACTTCACGCTGTGGGTTCGTCGGTCCATACGAAATCTTCACCACCTTGGTTTCCCCAGGGGACAGGTACCAACTACCTGTGGTTTCCATGGGCATGTCGACACCCAGGCGATCTTCTGGAGTCCATCCACACATCATGATCGCCTCTTCATCCGGAAGTGTCACGAGACCTTCGCGAACACTGATCCTCACTCCAGCTGCAAACATGAAACTCATACCCAGAAGTACTTCGATCCCTTCGCCGATGTTAGCAATCCAGACATCCAGGAGATATATCACCCTCGAACCGAGAGTAATCTTCACCTGAGCACTGGCACCGATGTACGTCGGAACGCCTCCCATGCCAGACACCTTGGTTTGCTTGTGCGACTTGAGTGTGAGTCCGAGCTTACGCGCTAAGTCGAAGCTCACAGTATTCACAGTCGCACCGGTATCCAGGAAAACTCTCGTCCGGCAGTCGTTCACAGCACCATGCACCATCGCCACATCACGTTTCTTTGGGTCAGGATCATTGTTTTCCCACCATCCGTAGCGCTCTCCAGGGTTCAGCTTGTACTCCACAATTTCTTCAGAGTTCACCGACCCAGAGTTCGCTTGTTCAGGATGCTGATTTTCAGGGGAAGTCATGAAATCCTGAGTCAAAGTAGTCATGCATTGTTGGTTATCTTGGGTTCTTGTTCTCAGCTCCGGGCCTACATACACTAGAACACATAACTCTGGGGCCTTCTTCAGCCCGGCGCGTACTGGGTCCCCACCCAGCAGGCTTATTGGTTTGACGGCCTCCCAGAGTTTGCTTCGCCACCCAGGAGTTTATCCAGGATTTGGCTCGGCATGTCCTTCAGTGCACCTTGGCGGGCGAGTTTCTTCACACCTTCCAGTGTCTTCCAGTCTTCACACGGTTTCCCGAGATGCAGTTTGCCACAGTTCTCGCATGGTTGCGCGCGACACAAGTGAGTCGGATGGCCCACTTCCAGGCAGCGATCACACTTCACGTCTTTCCAGCAGTTTTCCTCTGGGTGCCCCCACTTGCCGCACTTCTCGCAGAACTTGTCCCAATTCGGGTTTTCGCGGCGAGGGGAACGGAATCCAGAGTTCGCGTTCGGTCCTGGTTGAGCGTTCGGTGGACGCCATCCCATGTTATCCATCACGCGACAGACCTCGTTCGTCAGCGTCTGAGTCCACTCGGCACCCTTCATACTCGCCAAACTCCCAGCGCTAGGCATAGAAGCTTCTTCTCCAGAGATCTCACGAGTTGACCCTGAATTCGCGCTCGCACTTCGGGCTGAAACTCTAGGTTCGTCCGTGATTTCCTTGAAACGCGCGTGAATTTCAGGGTCTTCATCCGACTCAGAGTCAGAGACATTGCCTCTAGTCACGTACGCACGTCCTGCACGCTTCGGCTTGAAACGCCCCTGAAGCATGTTGTCGGCACGAAAGTCACGAACTCTGGGTGGCGGAGCATCATGGTCGCTGCGAGCCCAGACCTCTTCGTCCTGTTCCAGAGCGTACTCTAGATCAGCGATACTCCTGAATCTCTGGTCCTGCAACGACGTCTTGAGGCGCGTTTCCCTGAGTTTCGTGATGCCGCAGGGTCTGAAGAACGCCCCTGCGACCTTCAACAGGTGCGTGACGCACTTGTTGCGCTCGGTGCGCGACTTTGCACCGAGCTACTTCGACGATGTGTTCGTCCACAGCCGGACTGCGGACGGGATGAGCGATGTTGAGATGCACAAGGTGCATCTCCGGAAGCTGCTTGCGCTCATGCGCAAGCACAAGCTCTATGCGAACCTAAAGAAGTGTATCTTCGGGGCGAGCGAGATACCCGTGCTCGGGTGTCTCGTTGGGAAGAACGGTGTCCGCCCAGACCCTGAGAAGGTCAGAGTGACCAATGAGTGGCCGACGCCGTCGAACGTCAAGGAACTGCGGCAGTTCCTTGGCTTGGCCACGTACTTGTGCAAGTACGTGAAGGGCTACGCGGGCATGATACGCCCGCTGTCACAGCTCCTGAAGAAGGACGCCGAGTGGATTTGGACTGCTGAGTGTCAGCAGGCCTTCGATGCAGTCAAGCGGGGCTTGACTGAGGCGCCGATCTTGGCGGTGGCCGACCAAGATCGCCCATTCCACGTTGTGTGACGCATCCGACTTCGCAATTGGATGTGCGTTGATGCAGCACGATCACGAGGGCCGTGATCGTGACGTCTACTACCAATCGCGTCAGCTGAAGCCAGCTGAGCGCAACTACCCGGTGCATGACAAGGAACTCCTTGCCATGAAGTACGCACTCGCGAAGTTCCGAGTGTATCTACTCGGAAGCAAACCGTTCGTGGTCTATACGGACCACGCGTCACTGCGGACGGCTGTGAAGTCGCCGCACATCTCGCAACGGATGGCGAGATGGCTCTCATTCTTCGCAGAGTATAACTTCCGGGTTGAGTACAAACCCGGAATACTCAATGTGGTGGCCGACGCGCTCTCGCGTCGACCTGACTACGCCACGACTGATGCCGACGTCAATGCCATTGACGCCATGCGATCGAGCACCCCGACGTCGTCACTGTTGGACGACGTGAAGGTCGCGTACGCGCACGACGCGGACGCGAAGCTCTTGCTGGCCTACGGCTCAGCGCCTTCTGATCAAGCTCGTCAGAAGCTGCCGAAGCATCTTCGTGCTCGTGCACACCGTTACCAGGTGCACGACGGGTTATTACTCTACAGTGCAGTCGACGACAACGCGGACCGCGTTGTCGTGCCCAATGACCATGACCTGCGACTCAGGATCATGTACGAGTATCACGATGCACCGACTGCGGGGCATCCGGGCCGTGAGAAGACATACCTTCTTCTCACGCGAGACTTCTACTGGGCCCACCAGTACAAATGGGTGCGCAAGTACGTCCGTGCTTGCGAGGTTTGTCAACATGTGAAGCCTGCGCCTTTGGCGCAGGCTCCCTTGCAGTCACTACCGACTCCGTCGGAGTGTTGGCAGTCCATGTCTTTGGACTTCGTGTTCGGTCTTCCCCCGGACAGCCAGAGGAACACGGGCGTTGTGGTCTTTGTTGACCGCTTCAGCAAGATGGTACATCTTGCTGCGGTACCCGCTGAAGTGACTGCGAAGCAGACGGCGCGTCTGTTCGTTGACATGGTTTTCAAACACCATGGCATGCCGATCGACATTGTGTCGGATCGGGACCCGCGCTTCACTGCACACCTTTGGCAAGAAGTATTTACACTTCTTGGGGGTCAACTTTCGATGTCGACTGCGGACCATCCGCAGACGGACGGGCAGACCGAGCGCGTGAACCGCGTGCTCGTAGACGTGCTTAAGAGCTACGCTCACTCGTTCCAACACTGGAGCGAGTGCCTGCCGATGGCGGAGTTCGCCATCAACAACTCGGTGCATGCCTCGACCGGGCATACACCGTTCTACGTGAATGCCATGAGGCACCCACGCCTCCCGAGTCTACTCGGGATGGTGGCTCCTTCCTTAAGTGGGGGAGGATCTACGACTGCAACACAGCAGCCGCAGAATGCCGCTGACACTTGCACAGTGTCAGCCGCGACTGCGCGCAAGAAGAAGAAGCACGCGTCTGTGCAGGGCACAGACGTCGACAAGAGCAAGAAGAAGAAGAAGAAGAAGAAGAAGAAGAAGAAGAAGAAGAAGAAGAAGAAGAAGAAGAAGAAGAACGGGTCTGTGCAGGGCACAGACACCGCGAAGACGAACGCAGAGGCCGGTCCTACTGCTGGAAACGAGCTGAACGAGTTCAGCTCGGACGCAATCAACTTCTTGCAGCGCAGACAAGCCGTCATTCGGTTTGTCCAAGACGCTATTGCAGCTTCTGTTGATCGACAGAAGCTGAACGCAGACAACGTTGGCAGGGGCAACACAAATGAATTCAAGAAGGGTTCATTGGTTTTGTTAGCTACTCAAAACCTGCCTAAACATGCTGTTTCCGACTTCGGGGCGAGCAAGCTCGCTCCGCGCTTCATCGGGCCGTTCACTGTGCTGGCACGGCACGGCAACGCCTACACACTGGACATACCGTCTAGTATGCGCCTCCATCCGACGTTCTACGTCGGACGGCTGAAGCCATACCTGCAGTACGAGCTACCTAGCTCGGCTGAACCGAAGCAGAAGACTCGGCGGAAGCCGTCATCCTCACCAGCGCGAAGTCGCGCTGGAGCAGCGGGTCGAGCTGATGGTCCAGCTCGGCCGGAACGATCGAGGCGGCCTGGGAGGCCGCCGCAACCTGAGGATACTTCAGAGGGCCGAAACCAGCGCTCTGGAACTACTCCACGACCGGAACTCGGTCGTGGGGAGTCGCGAGATCAGGGTCAACACCTAGTTGACCACACACGAGGCGTGTTTCCACCACCACCGCCGCCAATTCGTGACGCACACGGCTCAACTCGATGGATAGTTGAGCGGATTGTTGGTCACAGTATCCCGAGAACGAACAGGCAATCAGTTCGTTTTCGTATCCGTTGGAGAGGATTCCCTCCCAACCAAGATACATGCGAGCCGCGGAACGTCTTGCTCGAAGACGTCCCGGACATGGTGAGGGCGTACGAAGCCCACCATGCGCTACACGCTGGAAAGTGATACGAGCGCTGTTGTTAACAACAGCGCCCGAAGCCACTTCAAGGGCAGGCTGTGGGTCCTGCCCCCGCGGCAGCGACGCGCTTCGCACGTTGCCGCGCATGCTACTCAGCAGCAGAGAGGTTCTCCGCTGCTGCGCCAGCGGTCTTCAACTTCGACGCGCTCGTTCCATTACGAGCGCGCTCTCTTCAACGTCACGCATTGACCAAGCGGTCAATGGTGGTTGACGGGGGGATGGTGTAACGGGGTTACACGCACAAGTGGCTGCAGTCACTTGTTACTCTAACAGATGCGATGTCTATTAGAGGTTTGAACACTTCCTCGACCTTGGTGTAAGGTACACCAATGGCTACATACACTTACGACCACCACGACGGGTGGTCCATACACATTTAGGATTCCTATTGGCTGAAAGCAGCATCTTTTAGCCAATGAGTGCCTTGCATGTTAGCAGAATCCTGCCAACCAGCCGTTGGCAGATTCCTAGTTTAGAATATTACATTTAGAGGAAGTCAGAAACATAAAACAAAAATAGCAGTTCTCATCTTTTACCAAAACCCGCTACTTGGAGTCTTTATCTTGTTTAAAGTATACTCGTGGATCTCGAGTATACTTAACTCAAGTAAAACAAACCTACGCTTCCTCATACACGTGCGCATACGTGTAAGCCGTAGTAGTGAGCCAAGGTAGGCCCATTACAGCCAGACTGTCCACGCACCAAGTACTGGTACTCGTGGCTGGGTCCAGGTTTGGTCTGTGCGTTGCTGCCCTCGCGCGGGCAAGGCGCGGGATCGAGCAGGACACAAGACCAGATACAGGAGAAGGCTGAGAGCGCGGCGGAAACGGATAAAGCTTCGTGGGAAGGAAGGAAGCCCGTGCAAAAGTAGCCGTCCATAAACGACAAATAGTGACGCAGCACGAATACTGACGCAGCGAGTCGAGGCGAAACGCACAGGCTCCAGGAAACGGACTAGACTTGTCAGCGGTGGGATTTGAACCCACGAGTGCGAACACAGTAGAACTTGAGTCTACCCCCTTAGACCGCTCGGGCACACTGACGATAAAAATTACACTAACACCACAAAACAACACCCACCCAGGAACACAAAACAACACTACTACTACACAGAACGAACACCCTCGCACGCACGCCGCACCACTGCCACCACGCTGATCTCCTCCAGCGCGACACAGGCTCTCCCACAAGCTTGCTCTACACCATACCAATTTACGCACTCACACGACACAGCCCACCACTCTACCAAATCACACCTCCACGCTTGTTTGCTCCGGCCCTTTTCTTTCCCTGTTGGCGCTGCGAAAGATGTACCGACACAGCAGCGTACCTCCCATGCCGACGCTGGTATCCCACAGCTGTGGGATACTTGATTGCGTCCTACTGAGACGACGTCTCCTATTGGCACCGTCTGCTGCCACAGTCTAGGGTATCCATGTAAGCTCCGAACGGTCATCGTATGAAGAATGGCCGTGCTTGCGTGTGTGTACGTGTGTGTACGTGTGCAGGACTGATTGAGTGCGTGTGTGTGTATGTGTCCGTCTGTGCGCGGTAGGGAGGTCCTTCATCAAGAGTAGGCTATACTACTCGATACCTCGCTATGCTGTGTGAGCATTGCGGTGGTTCCCGAGCGAAACAATGTGGGATTCATATCGCCTTTAAGGTGCGCGGTCTCACAGCCTGGAAGGTCAAACCGTCAACTGCTTGGCTTGACTTGTAGGAATGATAGCCAGACTGTCCACGCACCAAGTACTGGTACTCGTGGCTGGGTCCAGGTTTGGTCTGTGCGTTGCTGCCCTCGCGCGGGCAAAGCGCGGGATCGAGCAGGACACAAGACCAGATACAGGAGAAGGCTGAGAGCGCGGCGGAAACGGATAAAGCTTCGTGGGAAGGAAGGAAGCCCGTGCAAAAGTAGCCGTCCATAAACGACAAATAGTGACGCAGCACGAATACTGACGCAGCGAGTCGAGGCGAAACGCACAGGCTCCAGGAAACGGACTAGACTTGTCAGCGGTGGGATTTGAACCCACGAGTGCGAACACAGTAGAACTTGAGTCTACCCCCTTAGACCGCTCGGGCACACTGACGATAAAAATTACACTAACACCACAAAACAACACCCACCCAGGAACACAAAACAACACTACTACTACACAGAACGAACACCCTCGCACGCACGCCGCACCACTGCCACCACGCTGATCTCCTCCAGCGCGACACAGGCTCTCCCACAAGCTTGCTCTACACCATACCAATTTACGCACTCACACGACACAGCCCACCACTCTACCAAATCACACCTCCACGCTTGTTTGCTCCGGCCCTTTTCTTTCCCTGTTGGCGCTGCGAAAGATGTACCGACACAGCAGCGTACCTCCCATGCCGACGCTGGTATCCCACAGCTGTGGGATACTTGATTGCGTCCTACTGAGACGACGTCTCCTATTGGCACCGTCTGCTGCCACAGTCTAGGGTATCCATGTAAGCTCCGAACGGTCATCGTATGAAGAATGGCCGTGCTTGCGTGTGTGTACGTGTGTGTACGTGTGCAGGACTGATTGAGTGCGTGTGTGTGTATGTGTCCGTCTGTGCGCGGTAGGGAGGTCCTTCATCAAGAGTAGGCTACACTACTCGATACCTCGCTATGCTGTGTGAGCATTGCGGTGGTTCCCGAGCGAAACAATGTGGGATTCATATCGCCTTTAAGGTGCGCGGTCTCACAGCCTGGAAGGTCAAACCGTCAACTGCTTGGCTTGACTTGTAGGAATGATAGCCAGACTGTCCACGCACCAAGTACTGGTACTCGTGGCTGGGTCCAGGTTTGGTCTGTGCGTTGCTGCCCTCGCGCGGGCAAAGCGCGGGATCGAGCAGGACACAAGACCAGATACAGGAGAAGGCTGAGAGCGCGGCGGAAACGGATAAAGCTTCGTGGGAAGGAAGGAAGCCCGTGCAAAAGTAGCCGTCCATAAACGACAAATAGTGACGCAGCACGAATACTGACGCAGCGAGTCGAGGCGAAACGCACAGGCTCCAGGAAACGGACTAGACTTGTCAGCGGTGGGATTTGAACCCACGAGTGCGAACACAGTAGAACTTGAGTCTACCCCCTTAGACCGCTCGGGCACACTGACGATAAAAATTACACTAACACCACAAAACAACACCCACCCAGGAACACAAAACAACACTACTACTACACAGAACGAACACCCTCGCACGCACGCCGCACCACTGCCACCATGCTGACCCCCTCCAGCGCGACACAGGCTCTCCCACAAGCTTGCTCTACACCATACCAATTTACGTACTCACACGACACAGCCCACCACTCTACCAAATCACACCTCCACGCTTGTTTGCTCCGGCCCTTTTCTTTCCCTGTTGGCGCTGCGAAAGATGTACCGACACAGCAGCGTACCTCCCATGCCGACGCTGGTATCCCACAGCTGTGGGATACTTGATTGCGTCCTACTGAGACGACGTCTCCTATTGGCACCGTCTGCTGCCACAGTCTAGGGTATCCATGTAAGCTCCGAACGGTCATCGTATGAAGAATGGCCGTGCTTGCGTGTGTGTACGTGTGTGTACGTGTGCAGGACAGATTGAGTGCGTGTGTGTGTATGTGTCCGTCTGTGCGCGGTAGGGAGGTCCTTCATCAAGAGTAGGCTACACTACTCGATACCTCGCTATGCTGTGTGAGCATTGCGGTGGTTCCCGAGCGAAACAATGTGGGATTCATATCGCCTTTAAGGTGCGCGGTCTCACAGCCTGGAAGGTCAAACCGTCAACTGCTTGGCTTGACTTGTAGGAATGATAGCCAGACTGTCCACGCACCAAGTACTGGTACTCGTGGCTGGGTCCAGGTTTGGTGTGTGCGTTGCTGCCCTCGCGCGGGCAAAGCGCGGGATCGAGCAGGACACAAGACCAGATACAGGAGAAGGCTGAGAGCGCGGCGGAAACGGATAAAGCTTCGTGGGAAGGAAGGAAGCCCGTGCAAAAGTAGCCGTCCATAAACGACAAATAGTGACGCAGCACGAATACTGACGCAGCGAGTCGAGGCGAAACGCACAGGCTCCAGGAAACGGACTAGACTTGTCAGCGGTGGGATTTGAACCCACGAGTGCGAACACAGTAGAACTTGAGTCTACCCCCTTAGACCGCTCGGGCACACTGACGATAAAAATTACACTAACACCACAAAACAACACCCACCCAGGAACACAAAACAACACTACTACTACACAGAACGAACACCCTCGCACGCACGCCGCACCACTGCCACCACGCTGATCTCCTCCAGCGCGACACAGGCTCTCCCACAAGCTTGCTCTACACCATACCAATTTACGTACTCACACGACACAGCCCACCACTCTACCAAATCACACCTCCACGCTTGTTTGCTCCGGCCCTTTTCTTTCCCTGTTGGCGCTGCGAAAGATGTACCGACACAGCAGCGTACCTCCCATGCCGACGCTGGTATCCCACAGCTGTGGGATACTTGATTGCGTCCTACTGAGACGACGTCTCCTATTGGCACCGTCTGCTGCCACAGTCTAGGGTATCCATGTAAGCTCCGAACGGTCATCGTATGAAGAATGGCCGTGCTTGCGTGTGTGTACGTGTGTGTACGTGTGCAGGACAGATTGAGTGCGTGTGTGTGTATGTGTCCGTCTGTGCGCGGTAGGGAGGTCCTTCATCAAGAGTAGGCTACACTACTCGATACCTCGCTATGCTGTGTGAGCATTGCGGTGGTTCCCGAGCGAAACAATGTGGGATTCATATCGCCTTTAAGGTGCGCGGTCTCACAGCCTGGAAGGTCAAACCGTCAACTGCTTGGCTTGACTTGTAGGAATGATAGCCAGACTGTCCACGCACCAAGTACTGGTACTCGTGGCTGGGTCCAGGTTTGGTCTGTGCGTTGCTGCCCTCGCGCGGGCAAAGCGCGGGATCGAGCAGGACACAAGACCAGATACAGGAGAAGGCTGAGAGCGCGGCGGAAACGGATAAAGCTTCGTGGGAAGGAAGGAAGCCCGTGCAAAAGTAGCCGTCCATAAACGACAAATAGTGACGCAGCACGAATACTGACGCAGCGAGTCGAGGCGAAACGCACAGGCTCCAGGAAACGGACTAGACTTGTCAGCGGTGGGATTTGAACCCACGAGTGCGAACACAGTAGAACTTGAGTCTACCCCCTTAGACCGCTCGGGCACACTGACGATAAAAATTACACTAACACCACAAAACAACACCCACCCAGGAACACAAAACAACACTACTACTACACAGAACGAACACCCTCGCACGCACGCCGCACCACTGCCACCACGCTGATCTCCTCCAGCGCGACACAGGCTCTCCCACAAGCTTGCTCTACACCATACCAATTTACGTACTCACACGACACAGCCCACCACTCTACCAAATCACACCTCCACGCTTGTTTGCTCCGGCCCTTTTCTTTCCCTGTTGGCGCTGCGAAAGATGTACCGACACAGCAGCGTACCTCCCATGCCGACGCTGGTATCCCACAGCTGTGGGATACTTGATTGCGTCCTACTGAGACGACGTCTCCTATTGGCACCGTCTGCTGCCACAGTCTAGGGTATCCATGTAAGCTCCGAACGGTCATCGTATGAAGAATGGCCGTGCTTGCGTGTGTATACGCGTGTGTACGTGTGCAGGACTGATTGAGTGCGTGTGTGTGTATGTGTCCGTCTGTGCGCGGTAGGGAGGTCCTTCATCAAGAGTAGGCTACACTACTCGATACCTCGCTATGCTGTGTGAGCATTGCGGTGGTTCCCGAGCGAAACAATGTGGGATTCATATCGCCTTTAAGGTGCGCGGTCTCACAGCCTGGAAGGTCAAACCGTCAACTGCTTGGCTTGACTTGTAGGAATGATAGCCAGACTGTCCACGCACCAAGTACTGGTACTCGTGGCTGGGTCCAGGTTTGGTCTGTGCGTTGCTGCCCTCGCGCGGGCAAAGCGCGGGATCGAGCAGGACACAAGACCAGATACAGGAGAAGGCTGAGAGCGCGGCGGAAACGGATAAAGCTTCGTGGGAAGGAAGGAAGCCCGTGCAAAAGTAGCCGTCCATAAACGACAAATAGTGACGCAGCACGAATACTGACGCAGCGAGTCGAGGCGAAACGCACAGGCTCCAGGAAACGGACTAGACTTGTCAGCGGTGGGATTTGAACCCACGAGTGCGAACACAGTAGAACTTGAGTCTACCCCCTTAGACCGCTCGGGCACACTGACGATAAAAATTACACTAACACCACAAAACAACACCCACCCAGGAACACAAAACAACACTACTACTACACAGAACGAACACCCTCGCACGCACGCCGCACCACTGCCACCACGCTGACCCCCTCCAGCGCGACACAGGCTCTCCCACAAGCTTGCTCTACACCATACCAATTTACGTACTCACACGACACAGCCCACCACTCTACCAAATCACACCTCCACGCTTGTTTGCTCCGGCCCTTTTCTTTCCCTGTTGGCGCTGCGAAAGATGTACCGACACAGCAGCGTACCTCCCATGCCGACGCTGGTATCCCACAGCTGTGGGATACTTGATTGCGTCCTACTGAGACGACGTCTCCTATTGGCACCGTCTGCTGCCACAGTCTAGGGTATCCATGTAAGCTCCGAACGGTCATCGTATGAAGAATGGCCGTGCTTGCGTGTGTATACGCGTGTGTACGTGTGCAGGACTGATTGAGTGCGTGTGTGTGTATGTGTCCGTCTGTGCGCGGTAGGGAGGTCCTTTATCAAGAGTAGGCTACACTACTCGATACCTCGCTATGCTGTGTGAGCATTGCGGTGGTTCCCGAGCGAAACAATGTGGGATTCATATCGCCTTTAAGGTGCGCGGTCTCACAGCCTGGAAGGTCAAACCGTCAACTGCTTGACTTGACTTGTAGGAATGATAGCCAGACTGTCCACGCACCAAGTACTGGTACTCGTGGCTGGGTCCAGGTTTGGTGTGTGCGTTGCTGCCCTCGCGCGGGCAAAGCGCGGGATCGAGCAGGACACAAGACCAGATACAGGAGAAGGCTGAGAGCGCGGCGGAAACGGATAAAGCTTCGTGGGAAGGAAGGAAGCCCGTGCAAAAGTAGCCGTCCATAAACGACAAATAGTGACGCAGCACGAATACTGACGCAGCGAGTCGAGGCGAAACGCACAGGCTCCAGGAAACGGACTAGACTTGTCAGCGGTGGGATTTGAACCCACGAGTGCGAACACAGTAGAACTTGAGTCTACCCCCTTAGACCGCTCGGGCACACTGACGATAAAAATTACACTAACACCACAAAACAACACCCACCCAGGAACACAAAACAACACTACTACTACACAGAACGAACACCCTCGCACGCACGCCGCACCACTGCCACCATGCTGACCCCCTCCAGCGCGACACAGGCTCTCCCACAAGCTTGCTCTACACCATACCAATTTACGTACTCACACGACACAGCCCACCACTCTACCAAATCACACCTCCACGCTTGTTTGCTCCGGCCCTTTTCTTTCCCTGTTGGCGCTGCGAAAGATGTACCGACACAGCAGCGTACCTCCCATGCCGACGCTGGTATCCCACAGCTGTGGGATACTTGATTGCGTCCTACTGAGACGACGTCTCCTATTGGCACCGTCTGCTGCCACAGTCTAGGGTATCCATGTAAGCTCCGAACGGTCATCGTATGAAGAATGGCCGTGCTTGCGTGTGTGTACGTGTGTGTACGTGTGCAGGACTGATTGAGTGCGTGTGTGTGTGTGTGTCCGTCTGTGCGCGGTAGGGAGGTCCTTCATCAAGAGTAGGCTATACTACTCGATACCTCGCTATGCTGTGTGAGCATTGCGGTGGTTCCCGAGCGAAACAATGTGGGATTCATATCGCCTTTAAGGTGCGCGGTCTCACAGCCTGGAAGGTCAAACCGTCAACTGCTTGGCTTGACTTGTAGGAATGATAGCCAGACTGTCCACGCACCAAGTACTGGTACTCGTGGCTGGGTCCAGGTTTGGTCTGTGCGTTGCTGCCCTCGCGCGGGCAAAGCGCGGGATCGAGCAGGACACAAGACCAGATACAGGAGAAGGCTGAGAGCGCGGCGGAAACGGATAAAGCTTCGTGGGAAGGAAGGAAGCCCGTGCAAAAGTAGCCGTCCATAAACGACAAATAGTGACGCAGCACGAATACTGACGCAGCGAGTCGAGGCGAAACGCACAGGCTCCAGGAAACGGACTAGACTTGTCAGCGGTGGGATTTGAACCCACGAGTGCGAACACAGTAGAACTTGAGTCTACCCCCTTAGACCGCTCGGGCACACTGACGATAAAAATTACACTAACACCACAAAACAACACCCACCCAGGAACACAAAACAACACTACTACTACACAGAACGAACACCCTCGCACGCACGCCGCACCACTGCCACCACGCTGATCTCCTCCAGCGCGACACAGGCTCTCCCACAAGCTTGCTCTACACCATACCAATTTACGCACTCACACGACACAGCCCACCACTCTACCAAATCACACCTCCACGCTTGTTTGCTCCGGCCCTTTTCTTTCCCTGTTGGCGCTGCGAAAGATGTACCGACACAGCAGCGTACCTCCCATGCCGACGCTGGTATCCCACAGCTGTGGGATACTTGATTGCGTCCTACTGAGACGACGTCTCCTATTGGCACCGTCTGCTGCCACAGTCTAGGGTATCCATGTAAGCTCCGAACGGTCATCGTATGAAGAATGGCCGTGCTTGCGTGTGTGTACGTGTGTGTACGTGTGCAGGACTGATTGAGTGCGTGTGTGTGTGTGTGTCCGTCTGTGCGCGGTAGGGAGGTCCTTCATCAAGAGTAGGCTATACTACTCGATACCTCGCTATGCTGTGTGAGCATTGCGGTGGTTCCCGAGCGAAACAATGTGGGATTCATATCGCCTTTAAGGTGCGCGGTCTCACAGCCTGGAAGGTCAAACCGTCAACTGCTTGGCTTGACTTGTAGGAATGATAGCCAGACTGTCCACGCACCAAGTACTGGTACTCGTGGCTGGGTCCAGGTTTGGTCTGTGCGTTGCTGCCCTCGCGCGGGCAAAGCGCGGGATCGAGCAGGACACAAGACCAGATACAGGAGAAGGCTGAGAGCGCGGCGGAAACGGATAAAGCTTCGTGGGAAGGAAGGAAGCCCGTGCAAAAGTAGCCGTCCATAAACGACAAATAGTGACGCAGCACGAATACTGACGCAGCGAGTCGAGGCGAAACGCACAGGCTCCAGGAAACGGACTAGACTTGTCAGCGGTGGGATTTGAACCCACGAGTGCGAACACAGTAGAACTTGAGTCTACCCCCTTAGACCGCTCGGGCACACTGACGATAAAAATTACACTAACACCACAAAACAACACCCACCCAGGAACACAAAACAACACTACTACTACACAGAACGAACACCCTCGCACGCACGCCGCACCACTGCCACCATGCTGACCCCCTCCAGCGCGACACAGGCTCTCCCACAAGCTTGCTCTACACCATACCAATTTACGTACTCACACGACACAGCCCACCACTCTACCAAATCACACCTCCACGCTTGTTTGCTCCGGCCCTTTTCTTTCCCTGTTGGCGCTGCGAAAGATGTACCGACACAGCAGCGTACCTCCCATGCCGACGCTGGTATCCCACAGCTGTGGGATACTTGATTGCGTCCTACTGAGACGACGTCTCCTATTGGCACCGTCTGCTGCCACAGTCTAGGGTATCCATGTAAGCTCCGAACGGTCATCGTATGAAGAATGGCCGTGCTTGCGTGTGTGTACGTGTGTGTACGTGTGCAGGACAGATTGAGTGCGTGTGTGTGTATGTGTCCGTCTGTGCGCGGTAGGGAGGTCCTTCATCAAGAGTAGGCTACACTACTCGATACCTCGCTATGCTGTGTGAGCATTGCGGTGGTTCCCGAGCGAAACAATGTGGGATTCATATCGCCTTTAAGGTGCGCGGTCTCACAGCCTGGAAGGTCAAACCGTCAACTGCTTGGCTTGACTTATAGGAATGATAGCCAGACTGTCCACGCACCAAGTACTGGTACTCGTGGCTGGGTCCAGGTTTGGTGTGTGCGTTGCTGCCCTCGCGCGGGCAAAGCGCGGGATCGAGCAGGACACAAGACCAGATACAGGAGAAGGCTGAGAGCGCGGCGGAAACGGATAAAGCTTCGTGGGAAGGAAGGAAGCCCGTGCAAAAGTAGCCGTCCATAAACGACAAATAGTGACGCAGCACGAATACTGACGCAGCGAGTCGAGGCGAAACGCACAGGCTCCAGGAAACGGACTAGACTTGTCAGCGGTGGGATTTGAACCCACGAGTGCGAACACAGTAGAACTTGAGTCTACCCCCTTAGACCGCTCGGGCACACTGACGATAAAAATTACACTAACACCACAAAACAACACCCACCCAGGAACACAAAACAACACTACTACTACACAGAACGAACACCCTCGCACGCACGCCGCACCACTGCCACCACGCTGACCCCCTCCAGCGCGACACAGGCTCTCCCACGAGCTTGCTCTACACCATACCAATTTACGTACTCACACGACACAGCCCACCACTCTACCAAATCACACCTCCACGCTTGTTTGCTCCGGCCCTTTTCTTTCCCTGTTGGCGCTGCGAAAGATGTACCGACACAGCAGCGTACCTCCCATGCCGACGCTGGTATCCCACAGCTGTGGGATACTTGATTGCGTCCTACTGAGACGACGTCTCCTATTGGCACCGTCTGCTGCCACAGTCTAGGGTATCCATGTAAGCTCCGAACGGTCATCGTATGAAGAATGGCCGTGCTTGCGTGTGTGTACGTGTGTGTACGTGTGCAGGACAGATTGAGTGCGTGTGTGTGTATGTGTCCGTCTGTGCGCGGTAGGGAGGTCCTTCATCAAGAGTAGGCTACACTACTCGATACCTCGCTATGCTGTGTGAGCATTGCGGTGGTTCCCGAGCGAAACAATGTGGGATTCATATCGCCTTTAAGGTGCGCGGTCTCACAGCCTGGAAGGTCAAACCGTCAACTGCTTGACTTGACTTGTAGGAATGATAGCCAGACTGTCCACGCACCAAGTACTGGTACTCGTGGCTGGGTCCAGGTTTGGTGTGTGCGTTGCTGCCCTCGCGCGGGCAAAGCGCGGGATCGAGCAGGACACAAGACCAGATACAGGAGAAGGCTGAGAGCGCGGCGGAAACGGATAAAGCTTCGTGGGAAGGAAGGAAGCCCGTGCAAAAGTAGCCGTCCATAAACGACAAATAGTGACGCAGCACGAATACTGACGCAGCGAGTCGAGGCGAAACGCACAGGCTCCAGGAAACGGACTAGACTTGTCAGCGGTGGGATTTGAACCCACGAGTGCGAACACAGTAGAACTTGAGTCTACCCCCTTAGACCGCTCGGGCACACTGACGATAAAAATTACACTAACACCACAAAACAACACCCACCCAGGAACACAAAACAACACTACTACTACACAGAACGAACACCCTCGCACGCACGCCGCACCACTGCCACCACGCTGACCCCCTCCAGCGCGACACAGGCTCTCCCACAAGCTTGCTCTACACCATACCAATTTACGTACTCACACGACACAGCCCACCACTCTACCAAATCACACCTCCACGCTTGTTTGCTCCGGCCCTTTTCTTTCCCTGTTGGCGCTGCGAAAGATGTACCGACACAGCAGCGTACCTCCCATGCCGACGCTGGTATCCCACAGCTGTGGGATACTTGATTGCGTCCTACTGAGACGACGTCTCCTATTGGCACCGTCTGCTGCCACAGTCTAGGGTATCCATGTAAGCTCCGAACGGTCATCGTATGAAGAATGGCCGTGCTTGCGTGTGTATACGCGTGTGTACGTGTGCAGGACTGATTGAGTGCGTGTGTGTGTATGTGTCCGTCTGTGCGCGGTAGGGAGGTCCTTCATCAAGAGTAGGCTACACTACTCGATACCTCGCTATGCTGTGTGAGCATTGCGGTGGTTCCCGAGCGAAACAATGTGGGATTCATATCGCCTTTAAGGTGCGCGGTCTCACAGCCTGGAAGGTCAAACCGTCAACTGCTTGGCTTGACTTGTAGGAATGATAGCCAGACTGTCCACGCACCAAGTACTGGTACTCGTGGCTGGGTCCAGGTTTGGTGTGTGCGTTGCTGCCCTCGCGCGGGCAAAGCGCGGGATCGAGCAGGACACAAGACCAGATACAGGAGAAGGCTGAGAGCGCGGCGGAAACGGATAAAGCTTCGTGGGAAGGAAGGAAGCCCGTGCAAAAGTAGCCGTCCATAAACGACAAATAGTGACGCAGCACGAATACTGACGCAGCGAGTCGAGGCGAAACGCACAGGCTCCAGGAAACGGACTAGACTTGTCAGCGGTGGGATTTGAACCCACGAGTGCGAACACAGTAGAACTTGAGTCTACCCCCTTAGACCGCTCGGGCACACTGACGATAAAAATTACACTAACACCACAAAACAACACCCACCCAGGAACACAAAACAACACTACTACTACACAGAACGAACACCCTCGCACGCACGCCGCACCACTGCCACCACGCTGATCTCCTCCAGCGCGACACAGGCTCTCCCACAAGCTTGCTCTACACCATACCAATTTACGTACTCACACGACACAGCCCACCACTCTACCAAATCACACCTCCACGCTTGTTTGCTCCGGCCCTTTTCTTTCCCTGTTGGCGCTGCGAAAGATGTACCGACACAGCAGCGTACCTCCCATGCCGACGCTGGTATCCCACAGCTGTGGGATACTTGATTGCGTCCTACTGAGACGACGTCTCCTATTGGCACCGTCTGCTGCCACAGTCTAGGGTATCCATGTAAGCTCCGAACGGTCATCGTATGAAGAATGGCCGTGCTTGCGTGTGTGTACGTGTGTGTACGTGTGCAGGACAGATTGAGTGCGTGTGTGTGTATGTGTCCGTCTGTGCGCGGTAGGGAGGTCCTTCATCAAGAGTAGGCTACACTACTCGATACCTCGCTATGCTGTGTGAGCATTGCGGTGGTTCCCGAGCGAAACAATGTGGGATTCATATCGCCTTTAAGGTGCGCGGTCTCACAGCCTGGAAGGTCAAACCGTCAACTGCTTGGCTTGACTTGTAGGAATGATAGCCAGACTGTCCACGCACCAAGTACTGGTACTCGTGGCTGGGTCCAGGTTTGGTCTGTGCGTTGCTGCCCTCGCGCGGGCAAAGCGCGGGATCGAGCAGGACACAAGACCAGATACAGGAGAAGGCTGAGAGCGCGGCGGAAACGGATAAAGCTTCGTGGGAAGGAAGGAAGCCCGTGCAAAAGTAGCCGTCCATAAACGACAAATAGTGACGCAGCACGAATACTGACGCAGCGAGTCGAGGCGAAACGCACAGGCTCCAGGAAACGGACTAGACATGTCAGCGGTGGGATTTGAACCCACGAGTGCGAACACAGTAGAACTTGAGTCTACCCCCTTAGACCGCTCGGGCACACTGACGATAAAAATTACACTAACACCACAAAACAACACCCACCCAGGAACACAAAACAACACTACTACTACACAGAACGAACACCCTCGCACGCACGCCGCACCACTGCCACCACGCTGACCCCCTCCAGCGCGACACAGGCTCTCCCACAAGCTTGCTCTACACCATACCAATTTACGTACTCACACGACACAGCCCACCACTCTACCAAATCACACCTCCACGCTTGTTTGCTCCGGCCCTTTTCTTTCCCTGTTGGCGCTGCGAAAGATGTACCGACACAGCAGCGTACCTCCCATGCCGACGCTGGTATCCCACAGCTGTGGGATACTTGATTGCGTCCTACTGAGACGACGTCTCCTATTGGCACCGTCTGCTGCCACAGTCTAGGGTATCCATGTAAGCTCCGAACGGTCATCGTATGAAGAATGGCCGTGCTTGCGTGTGTGTACGTGTGTGTACGTGTGCAGGACAGATTGAGTGCGTGTGTGTGTATGTGTCCGTCTGTGCGCGGTAGGGAGGTCCTTCATCAAGAGTAGGCTACACTACTCGATACCTCGCTATGCTGTGTGAGCATTGCGGTGGTTCCCGAGCGAAACAATGTGGGATTCATATCGCCTTTAAGGTGCGCGGTCTCACAGCCTGGAAGGTCAAACCGTCAACTGCTTGGCTTGCCTTGTAGGAATGATAGCCAGACTGTCCACGCACCAAGTACTGGTACTCGTGGCTGGGTCCAGGTTTGGTCTGTGCGTTGCTGCCCTCGCGCGGGCAAAGCGCGGGATCGAGCAGGACACAAGACCAGATACAGGAGAAGGCTGAGAGCGCGGCGGAAACGGATAAAGCTTCGTGGGAAGGAAGGAAGCCCGTGCAAAAGTAGCCGTCCATAAACGACAAATAGTGACGCAGCACGAATACTGACGCAGCGAGTCGAGGCGAAACGCACAGGCTCCAGGAAACGGACTAGACTTGTCAGCGGTGGGATTTGAACCCACGAGTGCGAACACAGTAGAACTTGAGTCTACCCCCTTAGACCGCCCGGGCACACTGACGATAAAAATTACACTAACACCACAAAACAACACCCACCCAGGAACACAAAACAACACTACTACTACACAGAACGAACACCCTCGCACGCACGCCGCACCACTGCCACCACGCTGACCCCCTCCAGCGCGACACAGGCTCTCCCACAAGCTTGCTCTACACCATACCAATTTACGTACTCACACGACACAGCCCACCACTCTACCAAATCACACCTCCACGCTTGTTTGCTCCGGCCCTTTTCTTTCCCTGTTGGCGCTGCGAAAGATGTACCGACACAGCAGCGTACCTCCCATATGGATGGAATCTATTATGACGCTGCAAGTTCTAAGGACTACCAGGACGCTGCACTGCTTGCGCTGATGTGGTACACGTTTGGGAGGGCTTCAGACCTCGGTTTTGTGGCTAAGAGTAGCCTGTCCGTCATCGCCGACGGCGTCATTTTCGTCCGGCTGATACGTGTGATGACCTCTGAAGAGCAAGTTCTCTCCATATTCCCCGAGAAGGACAGCTTTATTACCTGCCCTCTGCACGCTGTAGCGATGACACTCGTGATGCAAGATTTCCCATCGTCTCAAGTCTTGGAGCATCCTCAGTTGTTTGATGGTAGCGCCGAGAAGTTGGCTGCTCCAGACGACGTACCGCTAGTAGAGGCTCTGGCTTGCTGCTCGCTTAGCGATGCATGTGATGACTCTCGCGGTGATGAGAACCGGAAACAAAAAACAGCTTGAAGATTCACGGATACGTGAACCGCGTCGTCAAGGCTGCATCGAAAGCACAGGCAAGAGCTAAGCCAACGCCCAACCTTTCCTCACACTCCTTTAGGCGAGGCGGCGCTCAGCATGCCAACAGTGATCCGTCACTTTGTGCGCAGTGGATTTTTGATCGGGGATCGTGGAACATGACGGCCACGAATAAGGCATTTTCCTATGTCTTTAACACGACGAGCGAAGACCAAAAGGTTTCCAGGGTGTTGAGTGGGTGGGACTCATGCCAGAAACCACCTGTCCCGATGCTGTCGTGGTTTGATTCGGCTACAAAGAGTCAAGCTCTGTCCCTCGCTGCTCTACTCTTCCAAACGAGCCTGAATACTCAAGACCCTGAAAAGCGCCTGAATGACAGAGTGGCTGATGTCCTTGTCGCCGCCCTAATCCAGCGGTTTCCAGAAATTTTGGATCGATATCCAATGTGCCCCTACGTCACTAGAATGCGTCAGTGTCTGTTGGCACTTGGTATTTCTAAGGCTCAAGTTTTGGCGTGGAGCTCGGAACTTCAGCAGGCGGTTACCCTGAAATCCCAGAGTACAGTGGCGGATAATGCTCCTGAGTTCTCGAAGGAGGAACGGTTAATCAACCACCAAAACTGTGTTATTGGCGAGTTGGTTTCGATGAACCAAGAGCTGACGAAGCGGCTCAGTGAAATGGAGGTGCGGCTTGCGACTGTCGAATGTGGTGACCAGCGCGGCAAGGATCCCTCAACTGACACAAGCGCGGTCCCGAAAGATGTATACCCGGAACAAAGCACAGCGAAAGCAAATTCATGCGGCTCAAAGGCCTCTCCAAAATCTCCACAAGCAATCTGGTTCGAGTGGTACGCTAAGACCTCCAAGCTCTGGGAAGTGTGCGAATCACGACAAAAGAAGTCCATATACAAGCAAATCACGAACTACATGAAGCTGTTTCTTCCAACTGGGTTCGCGTTGGACCCAACCTCTGAGACCTACTCGGACGCCGTGATGCGTATCGGCCAAGAAGCGCAGACGAACTTGTATCAGTGCTTTGAAGATCATGGAGTGACTCGGAAGCAGGGTTCGTCCGTTTTGAAGGTCCTCCGTGAGCTTCATCGTGCTGGCAAACTGGACTCGAAGATCAAAGCGTACTATGCTCGTGTCAACGCCGGAAATATTCGCGACCCCGCCCCGAGTCATCTAAATCAGATCCTTGCCATCCGGGGCTAATCAGAACGCATCCGAAGACGCCGATGTCGACTTGAATAGGTGTGAATACTACGGGCAAACTACAGGATTCATCTCCATATTGCTTGACTTGTGTTTGGTTGTCAATAGTGCACCCTAAAGCCTTAAGTTACGCGCAGTTTCGCGAGTTCATACGAAACCCAGGCAGTTTCACATTATCTCGCGCGAGTTAATATGAAACACGAGTTAAAATGAAATTCGAGTAGATTCGCATTATCTCGCGCGAGATAATATGAAACACGGCCAGTTTTACATTATCTGTGCGAGTTAATATGGGATTTGCATCTGAGTCAGATTCTGAGCCAACCTGATTCTCAAAATGTGTGGCACAGAGACCGCCCCCTAGCGATCTCCTTTACGAGCTCACTTTGCGTCTGGCTTGAAAAGCGGGCTCAAGATGAGCAAACGCAAGTGCGTCAATCGGACGGAGCAAGAGAAGATTGAGCTACTGAAGGAGTGGAGAGACAACCCGTCACGGGACATCCACGAGGCATCACGACGGCTTAAAGTGAAGGAGCCGACGCTGCGCGGATGGAAAAAGCTTTATTGGCACCGTTTGGACAGCATTGAGGGCTCTAAGCGGAAGCGGAAGAAAGGAAATGGCCCCGGTCCGCGTCGCAAGCTAAAACCGTACGAAGACCGAGTTGTTGATTACTTCGTTAGCTTGCGCGAGGAAGGCAAGTGCCGTTTTGGGGATATGCTGTTTTACTGCCAGAACATTGATGATTTCATGAGAGATTTTCCGGAACTCAGTGGCCAGAAATCATGGGTTGATCGCTTTATCAAGCACTACTCCAAACAGTTGGATTCCCAAGATGGCGAAGTACCTGGCGGAGTTAAAACCCATTCTGGCGGCGATGGAGCTAATTCGGACGGCGACGGAGCTAATTTGGACGGCAACGGAGCTAATTCGGGCGATGGTGGAGCTAATTTGGACGGAGGTGACGGCGATGGAGCTAATTCGGACGGCGGTGGAGGTAATGCGGAAAGTGGTGGAGTTAATTCGAGCGGTGGTGACGGCGACGGAGCTAACTCGGTCAGCGACGGAGCTAATTCGGGCTGTGATGGATCAAAATCAGACAAAGGAGCCCCTAAATTGGACATAAGAGGCGCTAACACGGACGGCGATCGAGATAAATCGGACAGCGGCGCTAACAAGGGCGGTCATGGGAGAAAAGACCGAATTCGTGCAGCAAGAAGTGGTGGTAATGCCGCGCAAAATGCCCGAGTAGATGACAATGACGAGAACGGGGATCACAGCGTTGATGAAAGCGTCCCTGGTGAAGTGCCAATCGCTCGTAGGAAAGGTGCAGGTGCGGCACACAACGTGAACGAGCTTTCCGGTCATGATGATTTTTTGTTTGGTGGCACTGGAAATGTTAGCAGTGATGAGAGTGCTGCTAGCAGTGGTTGTGCGAGTGATTCGGATGATAGTCTATTCGAGATCGATACTCATGAAAGAAGGCACCCGCTTGCCCAAAGAAGCAGATTTTCTTCAGGAAGCGGTACCCAAAAGGCCAAGTGGTGTTGGAGTGGTCATGCGACGACAAGTATATGTGTCTATTTCCCAGGGATCTGAAGTGCTTGCTTCCAGACCAGTTGCTGACAGAAACGACGCTAGACTACTTTGTTCATCGATACATGAAGCCAGCACCTGGTGTATTGTGCTTCGGTGGGACCGATCTTTATAGATCCATTGAGTTTGCATGCAGATCGAAAAAGTCGGCGATATGTGGAGAATTTGACTCGGCCGCCTATCCCTATGTCATTTTAATTGTCTCTGGTGTCAAACACTACAGTATTCTCGTCGTGGAAAATGCCATGCGAAATGGACCAACTGGAATGTTTCACGTCAACAGTCTGAAAGGTGCTCATGACTGCGTATGTGTTCAACATGATGAGATGGCACCTTGCTAAAGAAAGACACGAGTACCCGGATCTAACACCCCAGGGCACGTATACCGCTCGTGTGTTCGATACCAAACCGCAGCAGTCTAACTGCGTCGACTGTGGGCTGTACGTGCTGCACTACATGGAGAAAATCGGCAACGCCATTTTGGAGCTACAGGAGACGTCTACGGCGACTGTGCCTTCGATCCAGGAGTACTTAGCGGCGTGGACATCCGGATCATTCACCGCCAGATCCGCAGCTAACCGTCGCAATGCCATGTACCAGCCGTTTACTGTTGTTTTGTGTTCCTGGGTGGGTGTTGTTTTGTGGTGTTAGTGTAATTTTTATCGTCAGTGTGCCCGGGCGGTCTAAGGGGGTAGACTCAAGTTCTACTGTGTTCGCACTCGTGGGTTCAAATCCCACCGCTGACAAGTCTAGTCCGTTTCCTGGAGCCTGTGCGTTTCGCCTCGACTCGCTGCGTCAGTATTCGTGCTGCGTCACTATTTGTCGTTTATGGACGGCTACTTTTGCACGGGCTTCCTTCCTTCCCACGAAGCTTTATCCGTTTCCGCCGCGCTCTCAGCCTTCTCCTGTATCTGGTCTTGTGTCCTGCTCGATCCCGCGCTTTGCCCGCGCGAGGGCAGCAACGCACAGACCAAACCTGGACCCAGCCACGAGTACCAGTACTTGGTGCGTGGACAGTCTGGCTATCATTCCTACAAGTCAAGCCAAGCAGTTGACGGTTTGACCTTCCAGGCTGTGAGACCGCGCACCTTAAAGGCGATATGAATCCCACATTGTTTCGCTCGGGAACCACCGCAATGCTCACACAGCATAGCGAGGTATCGAGTAGTGTAGCCTACTCTTGATGAAGGACCTCCCTACCGCGCACAGACGGACACATACACACACACGCACTCAATCTGTCCTGCACACGTACACACACGTACACACACGCAAGCACGGCCATTCTTCATACGATGACCGTTCGGAGCTTACATGGATACCCTAGACTGTGGCAGCAGACGGTGCCAATAGGAGACGTCGTCAGACGAGTCACAAGCACCTTTCAGACTGTTGACGTGAAACATTCCAGTTGGTCCATTTCGCATGGCATTTTCCACGACGAGAATACTGTAGTGTTTGACACCAGAGACAATTAAAATGACATAGGGATAGGCGGCCCAGTCAAATTCTCCACATATCGCCGACTTTTTCGATCTGCATGCAAACTCAATGGATCTATAAAGATCGGTCCCACCGAAGCACAATACACCAGGTGCTGGCTTCATGTATCGATGAACAAAGTAGTCTAGCGTCGTTTCTGTCAGCAACTGGTCTGGAAGCAAGCACTTCAGATCCCTGGGAAATAGACACATATACTTGTCGTCGCATGACCACTTGGCCTTTTGGGTACCGTGTACATCCAGATGCTCATTGACCGCATGGCTGCCACACTGGCTGACGAAGCCGCGGAGAAGACAGCGCAAGCAAAGAAGGCGAAGCCAGCGAAGAAGGCCCCTGCAAAGGGGAAGGACAAGATGACGAAGAAGCGGATGGCTGAGATCGCCCGAGAGGAGAAGAAGGCGAAAGAAGCTAGGGCGGTGGCTCGTGCTGAAGCCGCTGCTCTTCAGCGTTCTGCTGAAAAGAAGAAGCAGAGGGATCGCATTGCACAGGAAGAGCGCGAAGGACACGACGCGCGTCAACGAGCCTTAGCTGACTTGAAGAAGAAGAGGGCGGAGGATGCGTCGAGAAAGCAGACGGCTTCCTCAGGGCACGTGAGCGACAGTGTCTATACAACATGTTTGGTTTCCGCTTATGATGTCTAATATGTTTTGTTTGGTAGTGCTTCGCCCAGTGAGTCTACGCCAGGCAAGCGGAAGCCGCTCACAAGCTCCGCTGCATCCAAGAAGCAGAAGAAGACCAATAAGCTGAAGAAGACCAGTCCACACGTGCAGAATGTTGACGACGAGGCTGATGACGAGAGCTTGCAGGAGAACTCAGGGTACGTTTCCTACGGGGTCTATACAACATGTTTGGTTTCAACTCATGATGTCTAATATGTTTTGTTTGGTAGTGCATACCCGTGTGAATCCGCGCATGGCAGTACGTCCCCGACGGGCCCAGCATCTCCAGTGGATGAGTCGTTGCAGTCAACGCCAGCACGCCAAGTGTCAAGGTATGCGAGGAGGAGACGGTGTATATACTACATGTTCTGTTGTAACTAATGCTGTATTGACGTGGTATGTATTATGTTTGCAGGACGCTTAGTATGGACTCTACGGATTCGGCGACAGCAAATGCAGCGAGCCAAGCTGAAGAGGGGCCGATGAAGCTTCAGGTGGAGGGTTCGATTCCGACCTCGACGGTGATGGAGCTAATTCCGAAGATTGGTACTTTGACACGGACCTGGTCGCCGAGTTGGAGGCCGAACTTGAGCTTCGCGAGTCTGCGAAAGCAGAGACGGTCGAATCCGCGACGGAGGCTGCATTATCCGATAGCGATGACGCTTTCGATGGTGTAGCTCTGCTCGCGCGTCAAAGAGCCCGAGAGAGACGCGAGTTAGCCTCAGAGCTGCCAAGGCGACATTGACACGCGACTGGGACACGACTACCGCGAATTGGGATGAATTGATGAAGGAAGAAATGGGCGTACTTGCACAGGATATGGAAGCGCTCGAAAAGATGAGGGCGGACGGCTGGGAGTTTGGTACGTATGTTGATTGTACCCATGTATGATATACAACATGTTCTGACGTTGCCTATGATGTATATACCTCTAGACCCGTCGACTCAACCTGTCCGAGATGAGTCGTATGTGACGAGGCGCGAGTGCCTTTTGCGATCGGTAGAGCAAAAGCAAGTCTCGAGAATGTGACTCGATAGGCAGACGACCACGAGCTAGAGAGCTAGGATCGTCCACGCAGTGAGCTGCTTGAGAAATATCAGCACACCGCTGGTCAGGCGCACGCTTGTGTATCCCCTTGCGGTTGGTTCTTTGATCGGCGATTAGTATCAACCCCGCGACTCAAGAATCTACACCAGTCAACGCCAACAAACACTTCAATCCAAATATACAGAGTTAAACACAATATACAATCACACAGATACTTCTTGTCCTCTCTTCTTTCTCTAGGCCCAGGACTAAGGCCAAATCTCCAAGTCTTCGGGTCCAAACCCAAGATACTTGGACAGTCTTGTGGACGCGCACCACTCCTCTAAGAGGAGAACAGCAATTCAATCAAATATCGACTTATACAGCCTAATACCGATACAAATCGCTCTCAGGAGCCTCACTATACGCTTACTCCCGCAATATATAACACACCAAGCCAACACGGCGTATGTGCAGAAATATGGAATAGATAAGTTCACGCCCAGGCTTTCGCAATGGATCCCTTACCTAAAGAACTTTGAATTTTTGGTGGAGAACGCTCTCAGGGCTTCGGCCCAACACGACTTCGGCACTTGAGGGAAAAACGAACTCTGTTTTGGTTAAAGGCTACATGCAAAGACGATCTTTCCAGCGACGCCTGGTCGCTGGGTTGACTACTGGATCTTTCTCCAGAGTGTTGGTCCTGATTTTTATCGAAGCTTGAAGGGTCGCCGTCGTGGGTAAACCTCAGATCTTGAGATGATATGAGATCATCGCGAGAGTCTTGGGATTCCCGTGATTCTTGAGTCTGGGTCTGGGAGGAACCTTGGTTGAAGGCCTTCTCGAGTTTTGTGGGAAGCAAGTCCGGGATAGCAGGCTCCATAGAGTGGCAATCTTGATAATATCTTGGGCAATCCGGAAAGCACCCCGAATACCGGTCGATAACTCGTGCCGAACTCCACCTTATTCCAGGATTCAGGGAAGGATCGCACGCATTCCCATGTGCTTCTGGGAACGGGATCAACTTAACCGCAGCAATGTCCTTTTCAGGGGTGCCGGGTACCCGAAAACATGCTCTTGTTTTGTAGACCAGACCTCGAGACTCCGGGATTCTGCAGACCTTGAGATTGTACCAACATTTTGGCACACCCGTCCGAACCAATCAGCGATCGTAAAAAATACTCTGGGCCGAAGATGAGACATTGAAGTCCGGGAAAGTTTCTACTCGCGGGATTTGGGAAAGGCGCCGCGCCACACGTATCCCATGTTGTATTCTGGTGACTATGGCCCGACCGATGAGGTGCTGGACAAGGCCGAATCCCCGTTGGAGTTATTCTTCTTCTTCATGCCTCGAAGGCTCTGGCTGAAATTGCATCCGAGAGCAACCGCTACTACGATCAGCATTTGAACGAGCGTGTCGACCGGATGTACGAAAAGAAGGGAGCGCAGGACGCCGATGTGACAAGAGACTCGGTGCTACTAGCTGAAACGAAGCAACACAAGAAAATCAAAGCCAAGGACGTGCTCCACTGTATTGGACTGCTTATAGCGAGGATGCTATGCCCTCACAAGCACCGTTTTGCTGATCACTGGGCCAAAGAAGGTGTTGGTGCTGTACCAAAAGGCACCTTCGGTCGCTACATGTCCAAGGCGCGTTTTGGGCGGATTATGCAAAATCTCCACTTCACAGACAACACGGACGCAAAAGCGGAAACGGACCGGGCGTGGAAGGTCCGCTCAGTCGTGGACGCTTTACAAGAAACGTTTGCGCGCGGCTACAACGTACCGCCCGTGTTGGCTTTCGACGAGGCCATGATTCCATCTCGTAGCCGCTACAACGCCACCCGGCAGTTTATGAAGGACAAACCCCACAAGTGGGGCACCAAGGTCTTCATGACGTGTTGCGCGGACACCGCCTATTGTCTTCGGTACGTTGTGAGCGCTCTCCAATACGGGGAGCGCATTTTTTTCCCACTAAGTCTCACATGTTGTATTATACGTCGTGCTGTCATTGCGTTGTATATACAACATGTTAGACTTGAAGTGTATTGCGGGACCGATCAACACGCAGACGAACTTGGCGGAGCATCTCCAACAGAGTTTTCGGCGGACCCCAACTCCGGTCCTGCAGCGGTCTTGCGGAATTTACACAAAGTGTTACCTCCTCCAAAAACTGGCGTCTACTATGCCGTAGTGACGGATCGCGTTTACACGTCCGTGCAGCTCGCGCTGCAGTTGCTGTCTCACAATGTGTACTCAATCGGCACTATTCAGACGAACAAGAAGGGCTTTCTGCCAGCGCTGGTTACGAAGGACGCCTCACGACCGGCAGACGTGGCGCGTGGATCTGCCGTTGTCGCGGTCGCAAAGTGCTGCCCACAACTCCAGGCCATACTCTGGTGGGACCGCCTCCCAGTGTATTTGTTGTCGACAGGAAGCAGCACTACGACTGAGAGCTGTGGTAAGTTTTGGTTGCTATTCAATTGTACTCAGTCTTTATGCTAACACTGGTATTCTGTAGGGAGACATATTCCTGGTGGCGAACGACTCATCATTCCCTGTCCGTCTGCGATGCGTGGCTACCATCGTTGGATGGGTGGGGTCGACATTCACGATCAATTGCGGCTGCAGCGAGTAGCGCTGCAGCAATCGGTGCGCTGTCGAACGTTCTACAAGACTGTCTTTCTGGGACTTGTGGACATGGCGATGGTCAATGCATTTATCGTCTATCGAGAGTACAAGAAGCAGCGAGGCGAGCCAGCTCCAGACCATGCTGAATTCTTCCAGGAACTTCAGGCGCAGCTCCTACAAGTCACGAATGCTGATTTGGTCGATGAGGTATATACTACATGTGCTATATCAGACATGTTGTACATGATGTATATGTGTCTAACACTTACGAATGCTGATGTATAGAGTCCTCAGCCTCCGCCATCAAACCCCAGGGGACAAGACCCAAGCCGTCACAAGCTTGTTGAGTTTCCAGAGTGGGTGCAGACCCGCGAGGGTGTGCGCAAGCGGCCGCGGCACCAATGCAAGGTCTGCTCAATTCGCAAGAAAAAAGTGGGTGAGCGCCCAGCAACACGCTTCTATTGCGAAACATGCAGTGAGGGCAATAGACGGTAAGTCTTGTGGGCACGTGGCTAGTGAATTGTTGCTGACTGTGGTTATTTGTGCGTATGGTTAGTGTATACCTTTGTGACCGCATCTGCCCCGAACACTACCCCGGCAATCGGCTGACATGCCACCAAATTTGGCACGATATGTGGAAGAACGGAGAGGAGCGGCCACCCCCTCGCGTCGGTCGGGACATTCAAATGCGCGCACTTGGAAAGAAACGCCGCGGCAGTCGCGTTCAAGACGCAGGCAGTGAGGAGGTGCCAGAGTATGAGGATGAGGCCAAGCAGGCGGAGCAGGAGAACGAGGAGGCCGAGCAGGAGGAAGAGGCTGAGGAGTAGGAAAGGGCATTTTCGTTTGCTGTAGGAAGCGCAGCTAAGTTTTTACACGTTTAGGTTTGCAATCAATGATTGCATTTTACATAGTCTGGAGATTTTGTCTGTGTTTTGCGCGGTCCCAATAAAAAGGCCTAGTCATGACGTAGGATATACCCCCTGTCGGCTGGGCAAGGGCCACCGTAGGTGGATTTGACAACATGTATGTGCATGGCAGTGCAACTACAATAAAGTACATCGTACTTATTGGGGACGAAGTCCCCACTTATAATCATCTATCACTCCTCTTTACTGTATTTCTTACCTCTCTTTACTTACCTCTCTTAATCTGAGACATGAACGGTTAGGGTTTACATCTAGAATCACTTCCCCGGGGCCAAAAATTGCGCAAAAAACCTCGGTTGAACAGCCCTCTCTTGATCCATAGACACGCTTAACTGCGTAAAAACTGGAGTGACCCCTTCTGAGAAGGGGCCAATGCCATTAAAGTGTGGGGACACGATTTAGCCTCGACGATAAACGCTAATCAAACAGGCATCGGGAAGCGAATCGCGGGTTTAGATAAATTGCTACACTTTAGATCGCACCGAGCGCAAAAAAAACGCCACCAAGTCCTCGGCTTCACTCTGATTTAGAGCGCCAAGTTAGCGCTTGCATCCATTACTACGAGTGAGTTAGTGCTGGGAAGGGTAGAATTGCTAAAAGAGAGTGCACTTCAACTTGCCTGCATGGATACGTGCTACGCAAAGCTCACCATGTCCAATACTCTGTGAAGCTACAGCCTGTAGCCTACAGATAGCTCCTGGCAGTGACGCAGGTAGTCTCCTTATACCTTGGGGGCCCGCACCCCACACTACGGAACGAGCTCCAAGCCGCAACGACGGGTTCGTTCACTTCCCTGCTGGTTGCTGGGCCCTCCTACGCGGACATGCTTCACGGGCACCCCGCGCGGGTTTGCTTTGGCTGTGCTCCTCGCAACCACTTGCTGCCGATAGAATAGAGAATCTTGCGATAGTGTAACAATTTTTAATTTGTGTTATTAATACCGGTAAGTGATATGGTATAAGTGATATGGTATGTAGCACTAGAGAGGAAGTACGGCGGTCATCGGGAGCCGAGATGCTGTATTGAGTACGCTGGAACATCGAAACTGAATATTATAGCTTTAACAACAATTATCCCTTGTTACATGTATTTTGCTTTGGGCTGTCGGCTACCACTAATTGATCTTGAACCGCTGGTGCTGCAGCTCACCCTTGCGGTTAACCGTGATCTAGGGTTTCGCGAGATATAGTCCAGCATCATTAATAGTGCTCTCTTGCTGCTGGTGTGTAATTGCCGTTGATTATCTTGACCTCGCGATAGATAGTAACGTTATTTGCTGATAATGAAGCCTTCATCGTGCAGCTCCATCAGTGTTGCTAATTGCTTATTGGTTTGATGACCTGCACGGGTTAAACTGAGAGTCTAAATAGCAACGGTCGCGAACACGCCCTTAGCCCTAAGTTTGCTTCACTACACTACAAAAATAGTAATGGTGATTGATAAGATCAATTAGAGGGTGGGGACGTCGGCCTGAAGTGGAGACTCCACTGCAGGGTGTCGACCCCCGAAGCAACTCAACGGAGCAACGCGACTGAGATGCTCCATTACTAGTAGCAGGCAATACTTAAACCAAATACGCATCTCCTTAACAAGTTGTATACAGCTTTAACAAGTAGTATATTGGTCGCAACCAGGACCCGAAAACCCCCGCGAGTGCGGGGGGTTTAAAACCCACCTTTTTCGACAAAGTTGGGCGGGTGATTGAATCTATCTGGGGGATTGGGTGAAAGTAGGTGGGTTTTCTATTTTTCATAAAATTCGACAATATAGGCCTCTGATTGGCTCGTTTGGTCTCAAAATCATAAAATAATTTATCCTTGGCCAACTATTGGACTGTTTGTCCTAATATTTGCACTGTAACTCTACATTATAGGCAAAAATAAAACCTGATAAACCCAAATATGCTGGCGTAGGGTGGGTGGGTTGCCCCAATATTCCATTGTTCCATTAACCCCAGTGAAATTTATCCTACGAAAAAGGATCAAATCCTTTGTTGATGTGGCACACACACAGGCCGTTTTATCCTAGCGAGGCCGCCGTAGGATAAAAATGACTTGGCGTTTGTATCGGAGGCGTCTCCCATCTTATCGGTCGTGTCGCATTTGACAAAGCCACCGATGGAAGCATAAAATTGTAGAGGTATTCAGACTAATACTCAGCTCAAGTCTAAATGCGATTTTTATCCTAGCAGATCGGATAAATCTGGATTTTTGATAAGCTGTTAGAGACACTTTTCATGCGGCAATTTCGCAATGATGGACAATGAGAGACACCAAGTGGACACTAGTATCTTGTAGAGGAAGGAAAAGGCTTTGTGTGTGTGGCTTCAGATACTCGTATTTCAGCAGTCGTTTCTGTAAAAAGCGCTAAACTTTTGATCCTTTCTTTTATCCTACGGCCAGGCTCACTGGGGTTAAGCAAAAAACCAACTTTTACAACCCTGAGCGTAGCACTTGCGTCTTGCGGACGTAGTAGCTTGTCTGCTTGCTGTCAAACTGCATGGGCAGCTTCTTGGGAAACTCCCTAGTCGTGGTCTCCACCCACCTGGGCGCAGCTCCGGCTTCCATTATCTCACTTGCCTCGGCGCTAGCGCCGCTGGGAAATGCTCGCGGTCAAGGAGGGAGGGAGGAAATGCGGTGTTCTCACCCTTATGGGTTTTTCATGGTTTTAAAACCTATTCAAAAACGGAGCAAAGTGTGTTTTTTTCTTTCACCACCTCTTATTTTGCCACCCTAGTCATTTTATCCCACTTGCGGTCTGCATCTACCGGTATCTATGGGTGAGAATTCTCCCACTTGCGATTTTCTGCGGGTGGAAACGCCAGACCTTGAGAGAATGGAAGCCGGAGCTGCGCCCAGGTGGGTGGAGACCACGACTAGGGAGTTTCCCAAGAAGCTGCCCATGCAGTTTGACAGCAAGCAGACAAGCTACTACGTCCGCAAGACGCAAGTGCTACGCTCAGTATTACGCTCTGGTTGTCTACCTGCTCAAAGTGGAGAACGCTAAGGTGGTGACGGTCACGGGGACACCAGGTGAGGCGGCCTATGGGTCTTAATCAAGCGATTGTTCTCAATGGATTGTGCTAAAACCCGCTTGTGTTTGGCACAGGGATCGGCAAGTCTGTCTTCTACGCGTACTTCTTGGAGCGCTACAGCTACGAGAACGAGGACATCACGATCATCACTGCCTCGTTCGCGAAAACCGAACGATCGTCAACCAAGGACCAAGTCGTCGTATTTAAAAAGGGCAAAGCAGTGGCCGTCGTGAAGGATGTCCAGTCAGCAATGGATGCTCTCATCCTGGAAACCGTGGATGAAGCAGGGGACAAGCTCCTGTACCTGTGCGATGGCCCACCCGATCAGATCCCACGGGCTGCGCAAATGGTCTGCTTCACGAGTCCAAGTGAGAGGTGGTTTGACACTCTCCGGAAGTGGCCAGCATGTCCGAAGCTGTTCATGCCATTGTGGGATCTCGACGAGCTCCAAACTGCCGCTGAAGTGCTCAACTTTCATTCGGATACGACGGATACTCAGGGCCCTGAAAGCATTGGGGACCTGATCGAGCAGCGCTACCGAATTTTTGGTGGCGTAGCTCGTGAATGTCTGTCCACGGACGAGAATGTTGCCAAAGCTCGGCAGAAAGAGATGGAGAGGTTCATCGACCAGTTCCCAAATGAGGATAATATGGGAAGCCTTTTCAACATAGCAGAGGCCAAGGTGGTGCAGCACGGTATCGGTCACTACGTTCCGAGCTCAGAAGACCCGGCGATATAGACGCTTTCGTTGGCGTCCGAGTTCGTCAAGCGGTCGCTATTTGAACGCTGGAACAGGCTGGAAAACATCAAACGGACCAACGTTTTTCGGAAGTTGCAGGATGTCTCGGATGCCGCTTCGTTTTGTGACGTCCTGTTCGACGAATGTGAGAAAGCAAACAGGAAGGCTAGCACAGAAGCGTGATGGAGACAGCAAAAGGGACACAAGTTAATTCTAAACTTTAGCTAGATCTTCCTGCATGAACATCAGGAGAAGAGGATGTACAGCCACGGATCTGTCTGCAGTTGTGTGAGCTGTCTTGACAAGCTAAATTGCTCATGAACATGGCTACCGCCTTTGTGTTTGATGCTTGTGATTCATGAGGAAACGAGAATCAATAATTGGTTGATGAATTGGTTGTTTGTGAATGGATAGATTGATGGATGGAGACTGGCATTCGTAGTTTCTATTCTTCGCGACACCGTAGTGAACGATTTTTAAATCGTTTTAAAAAACCATGAGTGCAATTACGGGCTCAGTGTCGCCGACGACTATGGCGTACGACTACCCGTTCAGTGACGACGAGAATAGTGAACTTGGTCCACTGAAGCAGGAGTGGCCGTTCGGTGGAGAAGGAAGGTCCAAAGTCGTGCCAGTCCCCGGATAGAGCAAAATGTCAAACAATCAGCAAACTATTGGCTCGAGCGGATCGACAGGCTGGCGAGTACTCTTTCGGAGGTCGAGCCGACACGTTGCCGATCGTCCCCAGTCTCGTTGTCAAAGACGTTGGGCCAGGCTCGGTCCCACTGACTGAGGAAGAAGCTACAAACCTGATCGGCAAGAGCAAGAAATCTCCGTTTGGACACAAGTTTGAGACAAAACTGGACAAGAATGTACGCAATAGCTGGCAACTGGAGCCTGACCAAGTCGAAATCAACAACCGGCAGTGGCACACCGGCATTGAGGAGATAACCGCTACCATTGCACCACGTTTGGGGTACGAAGGCGTTCCTCTAAGCTGTCAGCTGTACAAAATGCTCATCTATGGACAAGGAGGGCACTTTGTGAAGCACCAAGACACTGAGAAAGAAGACGGGATGATCGCCACGTTGGTGGTGCAGTTACCCAGTCTGCACGAAGGAGGAGACCTGGTCATCTATCGCGGCGGGAGGCCACTGCACCGCCACGACTTTGGCAAGGCTGATGGTAGCGCTGGCTACTTTCCCCATTATGGTGTGCACTACGCGGACGCGGAGCACTCATTGGAGACAGTGATCAAGGGATATCGACTCGTGGTGGTCTATTCGCTCTGCCTGCCAGCAAAGATGGTTCACCTGAAAAAGAGCTCTAACAAGCTGATGAGTGATGAGCTGGCTGAGGCTGTTGCCGGTATGGGCACTGAGGACGAATCTTTCGCGCTGCTGCTAGGGGACAATCTATTATAGGTCATGAAGCGATTTGGTCACGCCCTTTGGTCACGCCATCTTGGGATCTGGTTCTCTGCCTGCCCCGCCTTGTGAGGCCTCAAAAGTGCTTTAGGCTGCTTTAGACGTGTCGTACTGCATGCTGGTTCATTTTCAGACGCTTCGAAGCTGCTATCTTCGCCGATAGCCGGTGTAGAAGCCCCCAATTTTGGCTCAACCCGGCGTTAGCAGCTTCAGGACAGCTAATTAGATATCGTGGAGGGTGTGGCTGTCCCAGAAGTGATCCTTCATCGATTGAAAGTGTGCTTGAGTGGTTTCTCATATTCAACACTAGTGTAAGTCACGTGACCAAATCGCGTGACCAAAGCGCTTCATGACCTGTAATAGGCATTACCGCTGCTAGAGCACGAGTACACTGAGAAAATTATTGGCGATCTTGGCGTTGGAGCATTGAAAGGCATCGATCGGCGAGGTTCAGCGCTCTGAAGGGAGCGAATGACGCGGTTCCAGGCCACAAGCAGCTTCAGTATTTCATTTTGTTGCTAACCTGCGAGATTGCGTACGATAGCCCAGATGGCTACGAACTTGGCGGTTGGGAGGACTGTTGTCGGGAGCACAACGTTCGTTGGTACTCTACAACGGGTGAGAGTATTGGCAGTGGAAGCACCAGTTCTGGTATGAACTTCCTCAATCCCGGCCATGAACCATTTGCAAGTTTGTGGGCAGCAGCTCTGTGGTTGGCTACCTCGGTAACGAGGGGGGCACCATGGACACCAAGTACTCTCGATATGCGATCAAAGCCTGGCCTGCAGCTCAAGGCGTGAAGACTGCTCTTCGGTTAAGCAACTTGACGGTTGCAGCCAAGTGTCTGCAATCTCAAAAGCCCGTGGATGCTGCTAAACTGCGGGGAGCTGGCCAAAGTTGAGTTGGACAAGGAGCAGGAGGAAGTGTCCGCTACCTTTTTCCGAACGCTGAGTGAGCTGGTGGTAGATGCGAGCGACTTATCTCTGATTGATTTCTTCCTCATCAACGTTTACAAGGATCGGTTCAATCTCGCAGCTCCGCTGATCCCGATCGTACGCAAATTCGCTTGGGACGACATCGGCCCCATCCTTTCGCGCTGGTTGGATGGCGTAGATGATGGGAAAGCGATGGCGGTGCTCTTGAACATTGTGGATGGGCTGGGACTTGAAAAGGAGGCAGCTCCGACGGCCCTCGTGAAGCTCGCAAGCGAGAGAGCACTGAAGCTTTCCTGGGACCATCTCATGAAGTCGAATATAGTGTCGTTACTCTGGAAGTGGCTCATTCAAGCTGGTGACAAGCAAATGATTGAGAAGGTGGCTACTAAGTTCAAGACGATGGATCCGAGTCAGCTTGGTCCCGTGATGGAAGCTTTCGTGGAGAATGCTGGCTACATTGAAAGAGGCGACGACAAGTGCGAAGTTGTGGCGCCAGTCATCGCAGTTCGAGTTGAGTGGCTCAAGAGCCAGATTGAAGAGCTGAAGAAGCCGTTCTCGTGGGCGATGCCGAATGCAAAGTTCCCACATAACGCTCAGGTTGAAGCGTTCCTCCAAGGCACCGAGGAATCCATGACGACGAAAGGTATCGAGACATTTGAGACCCTGCAAGATGCGAGAAACTACGCCGCTCAGTGGATGCGGGAGGAGCAAGTCGAGGCATCGTCTGAGATGGAGGCTGCAGAGGAGGACGGCACCGCTTTCGTGACAATCACCAAGACACCCGACTGGTTTATGGAGCACGAAAAGAAACTGGCGAAGTACAACACGGAGTTAAAGCTTTTGGAAGAATGCTACGATGAGGTCACCCAGGGAGGGCCGAGGAAACAAGCGAGGGTCGAAGCTTCGTGCCGTTATGGCATCAAACCAGATAGACTACAATAGCAGCGCATGCTGATGGTGTCGTTTGTCTGCTGACTTGCTAACATTGAATGAATGTTCTTAAACTACTCTAAGAAAGAGTGCGTGGGTACTCAAAACTCGCGGGCTTGACTCCTTGCAGATTGTACGAGACTTGGTACACTGCTCTTCTAGTCGTAGCGCGTCACAGTGCGGCCGTTGAGAGGCTGCACAGGGCGCGCGTTGTTGCCGTCGTCCGTGATGTGGTACACCAACAGGTCCTTGTGAAGGCGGTCGAAGTCAGCCGACGAGATCTGGATCGGGTTCATCACGACCCACCAGTCCGCAGTCTCATCGCAACCCGGAGTCGTGAGGCTGCCCGGGTAGTTGTAGATGCCGCCGGTCTTGCTGGCCTTCTGGATGAGCTCTGAGTAGGACTCACTGCAAAGAAACAAATGTTAGTCGAGTTGCTTGACATCAATACACCCTGACATAAAGAGCTCAACTTACAGCTCCACCGTGATAGCCTCGTTCTGGTGCTCCGTCGAGTTGACGTTCTCAAGCGCGTCAAGAAGAGGTCCCAGCCAGACGTCCGACGTGGGGGCGATGTCGAGGAAGATGCCAACGACCATCAACGCAGAACTGTTGTTTCTCATGTGCACGAAGTGGATCTCGGCGTCGTGGGCCTTGCCGTCCACAGTGTGCTCCGACGGAGCGTGCAGGTGGAACTGGGCCATGTTGTACGCCGCGTCATTCACAGTCGCAACGCAGTCGCCTCCGATGATGTCCACCTCGAGCGGCTCGTGCGGCTCGGTCAGGTTGTACTGGGAGCATGAGCCGCTGAAGCTGATCGGGCTCGGCTGGCACGCGGGCGACTTGGCCACCGTCTTGATGTCGATGGGCGACTGGCGCACTCCGCCGCACGCCTCCCAGTGCTCAGCCCACTTGGACGAGTGCACCATGCTGGGGTCGTTGGCGCGGTAGCCCCAAACGGTGTCCGTCGCCACTTCGGCGGAGGCGGTCAGGACGGAGGCAGCGAGGATAGCGGGGATCGAGGCGATGGACTTCATTGGGTTGGAACTCAGTTGAATCGGAGAGTTGTTGCGTTGAAAGGCAAGTTGAGGAATGATCGATTAAGCGGGTCAAAGATCGATCGATCTATCGCGGAGTTGCACCGAAAAACCAAGCACTCGGAATGGGGAGCAGCGAGACAGCGTGTTTACAATGCATCGTTTGGCTGGACATTTGTCCAGATGGAATTGCCAAATGCTGTGCTGCTCTTACGGGAGATTTGTTAACTTGACTGAGCGCCTTTAGCGAGCGACCACATGACAAACACGTCGCAAGTTGTTGGCAAGAGCTTACCGCATGCGGTAATTTTAATCATTGAAATGCACGTACACACGATTCCGGAGACTTCGTTCAAGTTCGTCGCAGTCACTTTACGGATGGGGATTTTCTTCTCGGTACGGCAGCGTCTTCGGCTGGTTCTTCGGAAGCAGCCTCAGGGTGGCCGACGTATCCTCAAGACATCGTATGTAAACAAGTTGACAAATATCCAGCCCCTCGATGTGCTGAAAGCGAAGCATTCGATGCTGTTCGTCGGGGAAACACTAGGATAACGATACAGTGCATTGGAGCATTCCGAATAGCTCCTACTCGAATTGAAGTACGGTATTAACCATTACCATCACAAAGGCAATCGCCTCGTTTACAACCTCTTTAAGGTAAAACGAATTTATCATTGCCTGGGCATGAATAGCAAGATTGAGGTGCAGAAAACTATCAGGCACAGCTCTAACGACCTGTGAGATTAACGCAAAATCCAGAGTCAGGACTCGAGCGCGCCACCAAAGGTTCTTATCCACGATCACAGCTGAACCTCACTGCGCCCCAAAGCGGACCTCCCTTTCGTTACCGCTTTGATATTCGTGACGCGCTTTCTTCGGCGTTCCTTTGAACTGCTCTCCCGGCTGCGCCAGCTCCTCTCTGTATTGAACCAACTTCTTTTGGGCATGGTCAAACCATTCGCGCGTCTTCGTAATCGTCACAAAAGGCTCGTTGCCTTGGGCAGCTACCATTTTAAAGGACGCCTTGCGTCGATACCTATAACTGTAATAAGAGACAAATTCCTTCGCTTTGTGGAGGTCAGCAAACTTCGCCACGCCTTCCGTAGTCATCGACCGCTTCGGCCCTTGCAGAAACGCCGCAATTCGTGGATGTATCGAGTCCTTTGCGTATGGCATTTTCCACGAGAACGTCTTGTCGACTTGGTCAAGTCGGCTGATTTCTTCCTTCAGCCAGTCCATTCGCTCCGATGCAATCGTCTCCAGCACATCAAACTTGCCCGTTGTGTCACTGCTGTCGACGTACTTTGAGAACACTTCAATGAACAGGCCCAGCTTCTTCGGCTTCTTTTTCATAATCTTGCCGGTAATCTGCTCAAACGTTTGAGCGTCTGCAGGAAGGAGAATGTGCTTCATGAACATGTCGATCACCTTCGAACTCCGCAACTCTAAGTTCTTTTCAGTGGCCAGTTTGATGAGATCTTGCTGAGCTCTTGCATCTTCCACCATATCCGCAACTTGAAGCAGCAGCTCCATCTCCGACTCTCCTGGTGTTTCGTCATCTTGGAGCAAGAAAGCCGTGTTCCCAACAAGTCGAGCAGCGCTCCACCAACTTCACTCCATGCAAATGCATTGGCGATCTTAACAATCAGTGGAAGTATAGTTTCGTTTGCGTGGAGACCTCCCAAATAGGGGCAATAGGTCGAAAGGAACAACTTGGCCAGGTCCACATCACCAACATCCAGCAAAAGCTCACAAAAAGATCGTGAAAATCTGATTGAAACCTTGGGAACTCTCCAGTCCCATGCATATCTAGCACCGACCTTGTCAAGAAAGTTTCGTAGCACCGTAGCATCAACTGGTCGACGAGAGAGTAATTCCTCCACGGCAACCTCTTCAGAGACGAGGTTCAAGAGATTTTCAAGGTGAAAACTGGCTGGCCACGCAACAATTGCAAATCTGCAGTACCTGGTGCTTTTAATGGGCCCATCATTGCCCGTGTACACATCTTCGGCGGTTCCATAGGCTTTCCAGAGCTGGATAAAGCTTTCTTTTCCAGGGTTGAGAAAATTCAGATATACTTTTAGCGTATAGTCGTCCCAGTGTCCGACGTCTTTTCCATTGATAGAGTACCAGTGCAGAGCTTGGTTACGACCACAGTGTCGCCAACCTTCTTCGTCCAGCATGTTGTTTTCCTTCAATATCAGCTTGGCAATGAAGAAACGGAGTTTCTTGTCGTCAGCCACAACTTGGTTGGCTTCTTCAAGCGCTCGGAATCTTGCGCTGTCGACTCCTTTCAGAGCTCCGGCGCCTAGCTCTCCAATGTTCTTCTTGGTGTACTCGTGCGATAACAGCAACGCAAACGACTCGTCTTCTTTCCCCATTGAACTGATCACATCGACTAAATCCTCGCCAAGCGTCCGGTTCGGATCTCGATGGAGGTGGCGCATTGACACCGGCAAGCAAATGGAGTAGACCAGAGCGAGGCGAAACCCCTTCGTCACGTTCTCCAACGCGTGCTCCGCATCCGCATAGTGCACAACATAGTGACAGAAGAACGGGGCGGAGCCGGTGCTCCTCCCAAAATCATGGCGGTGCTCGATCTTTCCGTCTCGATACACCACCAAGTCACCTCCCTCGTGCGTGCTGGGCGGCTGAACCACAAGGTCGTGATCATGCCGTCCTCCTTCTCCGTATCTTGGTGCTTAAGGAAATGTCCTCCCTCTTCATACACCAACAGCTTATGGAGCACACACTGGAGCGGCCCGCCCTTGTACCCCAGTCGACTGGCAATGATCTCAGTCAAATCGTCAATCCCAGTCTGCCAAAGTGGGTTCTTGATCTCCACTTGGTCTGGTGCCAGTTGCCAGCTCTTGCGGATGTTCTCGTCCATCTTCGTGTCCATGCCGTGACCAAACGGGGACTTCTTACATTTCGCGATCAGCTTCTGGGCTTGTGGTTCGTCCAGCGGTAGTGGTGTATTGCCAATTTCGTTGACGAGAATGCCGGGTGCAGGTGGGAGAGTCTCAGCTCGACCACCGAAAGAGTACTCGCCTGCGTTCTCGTCGGCAATTGCTAGAGTTTCACTCATCTTGACACAGGCAGCTCCTATGGGAACTGGAACTTCGTCAGGCTCACCCTCTCCACCGAAAGGTCATCTGACATCCTTGAAGTCCTGCTTGAAAGCCATTTGCTGAATTAACTGGTCCTCGCTGGAGCTTCTTGGTGCAAGTGAAGGAAATTGCCGAATGGGCTGCAGCAACGCTGTTCAAAAATTTTCAGAGAAAACATCACTGACGAGTTTGACATGATGAATGATGGAGTGTTACTACTGCCCGAATGTATCGATGCCATTGGATAACATCTTGGAGCGTCGTCTGGGTCGCATGACAGGAAATCCGAGGCTGTCAAGTAGACCGAAACCAATGGAAGGCACAGGAAGTTTTCAGGTGCCGCACTAGCGGTCATTTCACGTGAACAAATAAACGCAATTCCTTCATTGTAAGTGCCCCGCAAAACTGTCAAGTTGGCACGTTCCGTATTATCCGTCCATATCAAAGCAGGGCTGAGAATATGACAGTCTGGGCGGCGTGGAGCTACGGAAAATCTGTCTTGAAAGTGCAAACGCGAGCTTACCTTCGCTTCCATGAATCCGATTGAATCATCCACGAACAATCTTTGCCTTGGTTTGTGGCTTCCAACCACCATCTATTTGGATTCCTCGTCAACAACTAGCGCAACAGCCTAGTCAGCCCATTTAGATTGCGGGAGATAGCAAAACGAGACGCCCATGAAGCATTTTAATAGTTTTCCCTTTATTCTTTTAGGGGTGTGGCGGATCAAGTGCAATCGCTTGTGACGATACTTCGAGTGTTCTCGGATGTAGATACCAGGAAGTCGTACGGACGATCTAGCTGCACGGAAGGAAGTCCGGCGGATTGGCTCTGGGTGTGTTGACTGCGTCTGTACATTTCACCCAACCCCGTAGGAATTTATCGGAATTGATAGAAGCTGCGATGGTGCGCACGCCATCGCGTCCATTACACTGTTCGTTGTCTTGGCCACAACAAACATAATTTCGATGGACCCGCTACGTCCAGCCGACAGCTTAGGTGGCGTTCGCAAACTTGCTTAGGTCGATAGTGCGTGTTCGAGGTTGCGTTGCACGCAATTATTCACGTTAAGATGTGTACCCATCGTGGCATTTTAGTAAATGAGCAAACTATGAGTGGTATTTTAACACAGATTATTTACTGGAAGGTCACTTCAAATTATGCTGGTTTCATCAAAATTAAATCCGTAAATGGCTCAAACCACCCCAAAATTTGACGATGCCCTCGAAAGCCTCTAAAACATGTCCTAGCACGTTTTCACGCTCTGGTTGCTGCTAGTTCAGGCAGCAGTAGCATTCCTATTCTTCTACCCATGAGACCACCACTTAGCCCATTGTTGATACTGAAGCTTAGTTGTTTGAAGGGTTGCACGAGCGCTGTTTTTAGAATCGACCTGATGGCATGCATTTTCAGTCGAGTGGTTGCACTTCATAGCATGCTCTGCGTTTAATAATGGTCTTCCTCCCGAGTGCAATTTCTTATCATTTAGAGCACACGCAGGGCTATCCGAAGAACTATTTATCCCCATGTAGAATGACCTAACGGATTTAAAAGACTTTTGACAAATGGCGGTTTTTCGTGACCTTCCAGTAAATAATCTGTGTTAATAGTATTACCTATTCCCTAAGCGAAAGGCGCACTAACGTTCACAATACAATACAATAATAGTTTTCCCAAGAATAAAATAATCGATACCCACGCGTGAATATGCTTTTGTCCAGGAAGCTCAAGTTGAAAGCAAGTTGCATCTCAGTTCGCTTGTTTGAATACTGTATATACAGCTTCTACCACACCCAGAAATTACTAGCAGTTTGCATCAAAGCCCGAGCATGATTGCCATCTACCCTAACGACGCCTCTGCGTCTTGCTCGAACTCGAGCTACACAATCTTGCTGCACTTGACCCTCGCCGCTCATCGCGTCCGTCATCTCCATCTTACGGCCGGTGCACCTTGGAGAAGTCCCACTCCATCACGGGCTCATTCTCACGAGCAGTCAGGATCTCGTAGCCGGTCTCCGTCACCAGGAACGTGTGCTCGAACTGCGCCGAGCGCATGCCGTCAGCGGTCACGGCCGTCCAGTCGTCAGGCCAGGTCTTGTCACGCCACGTGCCCATGTTGATCATGGGCTCAATCGTGAAGATCATGCCAGGCTTCATAATTCCGACCGCCTTGTTCTTGGCGTAGTGCGGGACGTTGGGCGAGCAGTGGAACAGCGAGCCGATGCCGTGTCCGCAGTACGTCTTGACCACGGAAAAGTCCTCGGCATTGGCGACCGCCGCAATGTGCTTGCCCAGCTCACGGAACATGGTGCCGGGGCGCACCAGCTTGGCCGCGGCGGCCAGACTCTCGAAGGCCGTCTTGACCAGGCGCACGCCGTCCTCGTCCACGTTGCCCACGAGGAACGTGTCGTTCAGGTCGCCGTGGTAGCCGTTCTTGTAGACCGTCACGTCCAGGTTGACGATGTCTCCGTCCTCGAACGGTCGCGAGTCCGGGATGCCGTGGCAAATCACCTCGTTCACCGAGACGCAGACCGACTTGGGGAAGTGGTAGTAGTTGAGCGGCGACGGGTAGCAGCCGCGCTCCATGCAGGCCTGGTGCACGATCTTGTCGATGTCGTCACCGGTGACGCCGGGGCGCAGCGCCTTGCCGGCGATGTCCAGCACCTCGCGGCCGAGGCGACAGGCCTCGCGGATGCCCGCGATCTGCTCGGTCGTGTAGATGGGGATGGCCTTGCTGGCCTGCTGCTCCGACACGGGGATGCCCGTCTCGGCGTAGTCGGGGCGCTGGATGTGCTCGGGCACGTCGCTCATGGGCGACACCTCGCCGGGGCGCAGCTTGCCCGTGAACTCGAAGCCGTCGAAGGGCGACGCGTTCTCGGCGCGCGCCTGCTCCTCGGCCAGCGCCTGCGTGAACATCTTGTGCAGCGCCTTGTGCGAGGACCAGTAGCCCTTGAAGCACTCCTGCGAGCAAAAGGTGCTCATGGCCGGCGGGATGCCCAGCTTCTTGCACGTCGGGCACACGAGCGAGCCGCTCTTGCCGCACGTCGGCGTCACACACGGGGCGCCTGTCATCCTTGGTCTCCACTCGATCACTCGGCGAATGAGGAGGGCCACGCTTGTCACAAGGAAACCTACGTGGCGTGGTGCACATAATGAAAGAGTGATTGTCATGTTGAAGCTAATATCGAGATATGCGGGCGGAAGTGAGCGCCTCCGTGCACAGTCGATGCATCATCGGGGAGGCAATGACCAACCTACCATCGCCGCTATCGACTAAGACTCCCATTGACAATAGTTGAGCGCCATGCTCACTCCCCGCCGTCAATCCATCGATTCGTTCGAGCGCGTATTTCAGCACTCCCCGGTCTTCATCCGACAACTTTAGCAGATCATCCTGTAGACGTTTGTATGGACGGTTGTACTCCGACATGTACTCGGCAAATTGCTGCTCACGAAACCACGCCTCCCACGCGGTTTCGTCGTATCCCCACCTGCCATAGTCAACCGTGCATCGGATCAGTGAAGCGAACACCACCGGAATACTCCATGATCTTGCGCTGTAAAGATTGAGAAAGCCTCGAAAGTGTTTCGTCGACATCTTCCACTTCCGAAGCACAAGGAGGAAGTCCGTCAACAATTCGGAGTCGGCAAAGAGGTGATCCATCTCGTCTAGAACCAGGCAGAACTGCTGGTTACGGGTTGCATACTTCGTAAATAAATCCATGAACGAATCGGTGTCATGGAACTCAGAGTTCCCTGTGTCTCAGGCAGCTATCCGATGTACATTCCGGCCAGCTCGCCATAATGATGGCTTCCTCGATTTGTTTCCGGGTTCTTCAAGCAGATGCCAACAAGTGACGACTTCCAGTTGAATTATGCTAGACTCGATGATAGGCAAGCAGGACAGCTTTCTCCAATATATTCAGTCTTAGTTTTGCGCGCTACCTCTCAAGCTACGTTTCCAGCGACAACTCGGGCCGCAAGGCCAAGGCTCGCCCCTCGCGATGCCGAGGTTCACCCCCGTAATCGTGACAATCGGCATCAGAGCATGAACTCTGCTCGTCCACCGACTTCCCCAACTCTCTCCAGAATCTCGCCTGCTCAACCACGTCATGTGCAGTCAGCTCATGAAAGACGCACTCAACATGCAAACCTTGGACAACCCAGTCTGCGATGGCATCGGCAATGGTAGTTTTCCCAAACTGACGAGGCCCATACAGCAAATATAGCTCACCCCGGCACGCCGAGAATCCCTCCTTGATCTGTTGAAAAGCCGGGATCGTGTCTAATGGGACGGGTAAGTCGGTCGCGCGCAGCGGTCCAGAACAAGGAATATTGCGCTTCGTCCTTTTCAAAGCTGCCTCATGTGCTCGGTCTGCAACAGCTAGCTCGCGTCGGCCGAGCACAGTACTACGTGCCGACGGCTCGGCCTCGATGTCAGGCCTGGGAACAACCACCAGCACATGAATTTGAGCCGCGGATGGATCCGGCATTTCGTTCTTGTCAAACAGCCAGTCGTTCACGGTCGTCGTCGGCAGTATCTCCTCTTGCGATGTCATCGCCCCAACATCCTCGCTGATCTCCCCCTTCTGTAGCTCCACCGCGACAGGATCTTCGTCGGGTAGCCACTTTCCGCCTCTCTTGGCTAGGAACAACTTTATCTTATGAGCAGCGCACTTGATCACGATTGACTCTTCATTCGCTTTGATTTTCTGCTTTAGTTGACCCACCAACAGGCTTCCGTCAATTTCCACAGGGAACCCGTATCCGGCAACTCCAACCACCACACAAAACAGCGTCACCACGTTTAGCGCGAAAGAGTTTGCTTTGGTGAAAAGATAAAATGAAGGGAGGTAGAATCTCAAAACGATCGAGGCTTAGTCACTTTATTCACAATGGCTCCCAGTGATGGAAAGGTAACGAGAGCCATTAACCAATCCTGATGTAGTATGCGTCAAAGTTACTTCTCAGGATTTTTTTTATTTTCCCATTAACATGTAAAGATGCGGAAAGAAAACAAGTCCAACACGCGACAGCTTTTTATTTATGTAGGCTGTGGTGCTTGCGTGATCTTGATCTTGTGTGTGAAGCGAGACGTAAGCTTGCCCAAGCTGCGCCAGCGTTGCATTTTAGTCATGGCGCACTTTCTTCGGTGGTCCGTTGAAGTGACCCGTTAGCTGCGCTAGCTCTTCTCTGTATTGAGCCAACTTCGTTTGAGTGACATCGAACCACTTGCGTGTCTTGGAGATCTTTACAAATGGTTCCTCGCCGCCTTTCACAGCTTCCATGGTGAATGATGTCGCATACATATCCCCGCGTTTGAAAGAACGCTTGTACAAAGCAGCAAATGACTGTGCGTCATGGAAATCAGTAAACTTCTTCTTGCCCTCCGTAGTCATCGACTCTTCTGGTCCTCGTAGAAATGCCTCAATTTCTGGATTCTCGGGTTCATCTGCAAATGGCATTTCCCAAGAGAAAGTCTTATCAACCTTGTCAAGCTTCTTGCTTTCTCCTTTCAGCCACCCCATTCGCTTAGTTGCAATCGCTTCCAGCACTTTGAACTTACCCGTTTGATCACGCTTGTCAACATACTTCGAGAATACTTGGTCGAACGGACTCAACTCACTTGGCTGTTGCTTCATAATCTTCTCGGCCATCGACTCGAAGACACCAGTATCGCCAGGGAGAATAATATGTTTCCAAAACAGCTCAACCGTTTGAATACTCCCCAAGTTCCAATCTGTGTCAACAGCCATTTCAAGGAGGTTCTTTCGAGCTCCTGCGTCTTCCACCGCATCAGCCACTTGTAGGAGCAGCTCCATCCCGGACTCCCCGGGTGTTACGTAGCACAAGTCGGTTTCGTTACCTAGCACGTCAAGTAGTTCTTCGCCAACGTCACTCCAGGCAAACCAATTGGCAACTTTGATCATCACTGGAACTATAGATTCGTTTCCATCCAAATCTCCGAAGTACAGGCAATATTCTTTGAAGAACCGTTTAGCCAAGTCCACGTCAAGAGCATCCAACAGAAGCTCACAAAACGATCTGGAAAATCGTACGGAAGTGCTACCGTCTGCGTCAAGAAACTTCGAAGTGTTGCAGCATCAACCGGTCTGCGAGAAAGCAGCTCCTCGACAGCGAGCTCTGCGGACACGAGATTCAGGAGATTTTCCAAGTGACGACTGGCTGGCCATGCAATGATTGCGAATCAAGAGTATTTGGTACTCTTGATCGGCCCTCGTTACCCGTATACACGTCTTCACTGTTGCCATAGGCCTTCCAGAGTTGGTTTGAGAAAATTAAGCTTTTCATTCAGCGGCTTCCAGTGTCCGAGGTCATCTCCGCTTGCAGTGTACCAGTGCAAAGATTCCTCATAGTTGTAAAGTCGCCAACCGCCCGCACCAAGCGTGTTATCTACCTTGACAACAAGCTTTGCAATGAAAAACCGAAGTTTCTTGTCATCAGCCACAACTTGGTTGGCTTCTTCAAGCTCCCGGAATCTCGCACGATCAATTCCCTTAAGGGCTCCACTGCCCAAATCCGCAATGCTCTTCTTTGTATATTCGTGTGATAGCAACAGCGCAAACGATCCGTCTTCTCCAGCAATAGCGTTGATCAAATCAGATAGATCATTACTTGTCTGGCTCGGATCCCGCTTCAGATGCCGCATTGACACCGGCAAGGAAATGGAGTAGACCAATGCGAGTCGATACCCCTTCGACACGTTCTCCAACGCGTGCTCCGCATCCGCATAGTGCACTGCGTAGTGACAGTAGTACGGGGCGGAGCCATTGCTCTTCCCCAAATCATGGCGATGCTCGATCTCTCCGTTTCGATACACGACCAGGTCACCTCCTTCGTGCGCGCTGGGCGGCTGGACCACAAGGTCGTGATCATGCCGTCCTCCTTCTCCGTGTCTTGACGCTTGACGAAATGCCCGCCTTCTCCATACACCAACAGCTTATGGAGCACACACTGGAGCGGCACTCCCTTGTACCCTAGTCGACTGGCAATGATCTCAGTCAAATCGTCAATCCCAGTCCGCCAAAGTGGGTTCTTGATCTCGACTTGATCTGGTGCGAGTTGCCAGCTTTTGCGAACGCTCTCGTCCATCTTCGTGTTCATCCCGTGACCAAACGGAGACTTCTCACATTTTGTGATCAACTTCTGGGCTTGTGATTCGTCCAGCGGCAGTGGAATACTGCCAATTTCGTTGACAAAAATGCCGGGTACAGGTGGGAGAGTCTCAGCTCGACCACCGAAAGAGTACTCGCCTGCGTTCTTCGAGAGTTTTACTCATCTTGACACAGGCAGCTCCTATGGGAACTGGAACGTCGTCCGGCTTGCCTTTTGCACCAAACGGCCATTTACCATCCTTGAAATCCTGCTTGAAAGCCATCGGGGCTAGTGAGAACGACAATTTGTGCAGAGGAATTTTCTGAGCGTTTGCTTTCGTCGAATTTTTACTGACGTGATTGATGGTTCATAACCAGCGTTGAACTTCGGGAGAACAAATAAGCAAAGAGCAACATTATCCTATTTCCTAGCATGTAAACAAATTTGGTTGGGGTAAGTATAAGTATTCTTTATCCTTGTTACATGCATTGATCCTTGTCACTTTTAACGATATTCAAAACACTATTCTTATGATTTCCAAACAGCAACTCAATCAGAGGGGGAATTTTTTCGCTCGATTATTTCGTGCCCACGGTAGGGCTGCTCACGATAGAGCGTTTGGTTCATGCCCACAATAGGGCGTGGTGAGGCGGGTATTGAATTAGAGCGAACCGCCGTGGCTGTGTCTGGCGATGCAGTGCTGCAGATGCCCGAGTCAGTTTACCACCAGAGGGCCAACGATTCCGAGAAGCAGCCGTCGAACCGCGCTGAAGCGAAATGGAAAGTAAGCTCGGCCTACTGTCTCAGACTCGTGGCCTCGTCCTCGGGTCCTAACTATAATTTACTATCTATCTACTGGTTAGTTTCCTTACTGGAAATAAGGTTATCCATATAGGACTAACCAGCCTATCCCCTAGCCTGGTCTAAGAAACGTAAGGATAGGAATCCAAATATGTTCCTCACAGTCTCGTTACCCGCCCATTTTACCTTTTAGCTACGTAAGCCCACGCGATATCAGAGTCACGCGGAAAAATGGATCGAACCACAGCGCGGGCTCGGACTTCATCGTGGAGGCGCCTCGAGGAGAAATGGAACGAGATGCAAGTCGGACGCCAAGGCGCGTACTCGGTCGAGCGTCTCGAGAGCTGGATCTGTACTGCAAAACCACGTCTCCACTTCGAGTGGTGTTGGTGTGCTTCTGCACCCCATTACCAGCTTTGATTGTTGCTATATTCCTCGAGTCTTTGCCACTAAGGCCGCCATCGGAAGGATGGGCCGCCAATTGGGTCTTCTGGCTGCGGCTACTCTTGATAGAGATAGTCCTCGGTGTTGGTGGAAACTGGCAAACACCCACATTCGTTCCCGGTGTCAATTTCACTTTCGCCAAACGGGTCATTGTGGCGCTGCTGGTAGGTGCTGCGTATGTGGGGACGTGCATTCTCGCAGCGAGTTGTATTGGCTTTCCGGTCCCCTTCATGATGCAATTCGGAGCCGTCCCCGTTGGAATTTACACACCATTAATGATACGAATTGTGCTGGGACCCGCATTGTTTGCAAATGGCTCACCGTTTAAGGTAATGGGCGACCGATTCAACCGATTTTTCTTCGCTCACATGACGTTTATCGGTGTGTACCCAATCTACAAAGTGCTCTACAGCTTTGTGCCGTCGTCGTATCGGAGCGTCGTGGTCATCGTCTTACCATTTTGGAAGTTCGCAGCAAAGAAGTTTGTGGTACGCTCTTCGTATTCCTGAGTTCGTCGCCTTCTCGGTCGACTTCTTTGGCACACTTTTCGTCTCTGTGTGCATGTACACGTCCGGTTCGCTCTATCTATCGGGTCTGTTCATCGTGGCTGACGTGGGGCAGTCGCTCCTGGAATTTCGAGAAATTCACGCGAATGCCCAGCTCCTGATGGGCTCACTGCAAGACCGACGCGCCTCTGAAATCCGTCTCCGCACCAAAAGCAGCCGCCGAATTAGCATGTTGGACACTCACAGTGAGCTTCTCACGACGATGACTGCAGTCGTCCAGGACCCGACGAATTATGAAGCCAACTCGCTACAACGTGCACGAGTGTGGTCGTGCCTGCCTCACCCGATAACGCAAGCGCAAGCAAACCTGCTCCGCTTGCTAGAAGAGTCGGGTGTTTACGGACAGACAGACTCATCGACATCCTCAACAATGATTAGGTTACAGCGACCGCATCACCGGTATCTCCAACCAGCCAGCCAACGCATTGCGATTGCCCCTGCGCCTGAACCAGCTCTAGAAGGCGCCGAACCTTCAGCTATTCCCAAAGATATACAGGGAAGTAGGCGTCCAGAGCGATCAAAGATGCTAACACTGCAAGGTCTGCAACTGTTGTTTCATTGCGAGTACTGGGCGTTGGTGAAGTACGTGGACTGCGTCGTTCCGCTCGTGTTTGCAGTTTACAAGTTCACGCTCGTGCACCTGCCAAATGCTCAATATTACCCGGAGAGCGATACGCAATGGGGAGGCTCTGCTTTCTCAAACCTTGTGGTGTTTGGGCTACTGGAAGTCGTCATATTCGTCGTCTTTAACGTCTTCTCGCAGACCAGGTTTTCCTTCTCTGCGCTGTACCAGCTCGCGTTTGTACTCGAGAGGCAGCTTTGTCCTGTGCAGGTGCATCTCTTCGTTGCCCTTCTGCTCCTGCTGCAGTACGAGCTCTACCACTTCGGTGAGTGTTGGGCAGTGCGTCAACTACGTAGTATATTCTAACCGGATATTCGGATGGCTTATACTGTAGGTGCTGATTTTACTCTCGAATTCGAGTGGCTCAAGGACACTCAGCAGTAGAATGCAGGTAAAAGATAGGGCTGCAATTGATTCATGTACAGTATGATTTAATAGCTTCCCTTAACAAACTATGGGGAGCATGAGTATCAATCCATTGCTGCGCGACAAGCAAGCGGCGGAGGCGCAACGACGCATTAGATCGGGATTCGTGGCACTCTTGATGAACCCGCATCCGT